>NW_027526295.1:286594708-287022208 GCF_048455015.1 Haemaphysalis longicornis | reverse complement strand
TTCGGCGCCCAGCCGCCGCCGCCGAGTATCGATCGCGGCCCGAGCCGCCGACGCCCGGTCGCGCCGTCGTGGCGTGAGCGGCCGCGGTCCGACCTGGTTTGGCGTGCCGCCGGCCAGCGCAGCGCGTCATCGCGTCGCCGCCGGTTATCGTGGTCGCCCGCGTGCCCGGCCTGCCGATGCGGCCGCTGCACCACCACCGGCGGCAGCATTCCGGAACATCCTCTTCCCGCGTAGCCGTATTTTCGCGCCTACACTGCGCGCTGGGCTGTCTTTCAGCGACTATCGGCCGTCGCCCGTGGGCCAACAATGGCACGTCTGCGGGAGATCGGCCGAGCGGTCGTCCCTTCGCCGCAGCCTCGGCTTCGAGATGCCATTTGTCTTGACTCACAGAAAGCGCTTCTCTGGCACCAAATGACATGTCCTCGCAGCAAAGAAACTGTGGAGGGAACCTGCGCAGCCGAAGACCACCGAACACCAGGAGCACACACACGTGTTCAGTGGCGCTGTTTACTTACGCATTCCCAATGAGCCCTACAATGGCGATGCCGCGAGAAGGATTGGAACACGAACAAACAATGATTAATCTGATTGACCTTCCGTATGACCTTTTTCCCTGAAATACGCACACCAAATTTCACGGCGGGATCGGCATGGCCCGCTTGTGCCTCTCCGCTTCGATTACTGTGGCGGGGCCGAGAGCAGAGGTGAGAGCACGGCGAACTCACGGAGTAGGCTTCTGCGCTGGAGCTTTGGCGACATGCAGCGCTCCCTCGTGCCCGACACGCGTCTGGGTAGTGCAAACCCCGCTCCGCCCTTCATGTGTTCATTACAAGCCAGTGCGAAACTTGGTTGTACTTAATTTCCTCGTTTTTGGTGCGTTTAACTGATAACATACTGAATAGAATAGCCCTTAAGTCGCAATAGCCCTTAGCCCTTAAGTATAGTCGCAACACCACTGGCCTTCTCAGTCATCCGCTCAGAAGGCGACTAAGGAACTATTACGTTTTCTACGGGCGACGAACTTGAACACTAGGCTATAGACTGAGAGCCTCCAGTGTCAATCACTGCCAGAGCCTCAGTGCTGGGCATACGTATCTGGTCCAACTTTTCCTCTTTTTTTCCTCTCTCTTTTTTGCCCATTTCCCCTTTCCCACGTGCAGGATAGCAAACTAGGCTCTAGCCAGGTTAACTTTCCTGTCTTTCTTCTACAATTCTTCCTTCCTTCCTTCCTTCCTTTCGCGTGTGAGTGAAGTCTGAAGAGAGTTTCCAATGAGTTTTTATTACATTTATCCCAATAAGCTTTATACGAAATTCCTACTGAGCGTAGTCGTAACATCCTGTTTTCTGTGAGTCAGGTTTTCTGGCGAGTTTTAACACCGGAGCTTTTTAGCGGCTCGCAGTTCACCGGTGGTGATGACCGTCACTCCAGGCGCCGCCGTTCCCAAGTTCTCTCAAGACGAAGTAACGTCCGTCCATCACGCGACCTCGGTTCATGCGCCGGTGCACGCGGCGCAATAGCACCCCCACATATATGCGCCGATAAACTACCAGACCTTCGTGGGTCAGCTATAGAAACGCAATACAGAGTATATTGAAACTGAACATAATGAAGGCAATAAGATGATTGCTGCGTGTTCGTAATAAAAAAGTTTTTGCCTGGCGAATGACCGCAGTCTGCAAATTAAGTTTTAATGGCCCCATAGAAACGCGATAAAACTAAAAAAAAGTATGTTAGTCTTTAGTCTGTTAAAACTAAATGTATTGAAGGCATTAAAATTCTTGTTGCGTTTTGGCAATAAAATGTTTATCTACTTTTTTTATAACGAGGGAGTTTCGGGTTCACTCTATAGAAACGCAATATAAATTGCATTTAGCTCAATTTTTTGAAGGCAGTAGAATATTTGTAGGTTGTGCAATAAAAAGTCTATTGACTTCGTCGTGACTTCAGCCTGTAAAGTAGGAGCGTTGACTGACTTTTTATTAACTCTATATAACCTCAATACAAAGTTCATAAAGTCCATTTCCATGATGGGAGCTGGCAGGGGTCCATCACTGCGGCTTCCTTGCAAGCTGCGGCGTCCAATAGACGTCGAGAAGAGAGATGTTCTCGCCAGCAGTTCCGCCGATTCGGTGTGCACGGGCATCGTTGATTCCAATCTTTTGTGTGCATTTGTATTGTGCCGAGAATTTTCCGTAACCCAAAATAGAAAAGTCGCCACTGGTTTCTTCAATATGGTATCCGTCTGTATGCTCATACGTATTAACATATTCATCTTACGGACTCTTCTGCAGTTCCATTGTCAAATTATAATCGCAGTAATGACTTGACTATATGCTGCGGTGTTCTATTCGTAAGGATCCACGGTGGCTTTTAGTCTGGTTGCTATGGTTTACGGGTTTACGCGTCAGCGCGTTTACGTGTCAGTATGACCGCGCCGCAGGCTTTGGAAAACTTCCGTGATATGACAGGTAATTTGGATTTGCTCAAACAATTTACAGCATGTTCGCACTTGAGGATATTACTAACCTACCATTTGTCATTGGTCTTAACACGTCCGAAGCACGCTAAACCGCAGACGATCGTGATTTAATGCCTGTATCTCTTTGTCGCCTCAATGGCGGCCTTGGCTTCGGTACGTGCTTTCTCTCATGGAGTCGCCACGCTCTTCGTATAGTGGTGCAGGTGCTACAACAACGCCGACTCGTCGCTGATTTTGCGACAGCTAGAAGAAAATTATTTTAGGCGGCTGCGTGGCATCCGCCTTATGTGACACGCGAATGAGCCCCATTTCTCTGTGCCTTGGAGCGGCACGCATTATTGAGGGCATTAATTAGCACTTGGGTTCGCTCTTAGCTACGAGCACTTACGAGGAGGTTTTAGCATTGGTCGGCGCTTTACGTATACACACGCACTTCGAGGCCAGATTGTTCCTTGATCGAGCCCGGCCCCGGCGCGCGTCCACTATGTAGGTCTGACTCGTGCGGAGGATCTCCGCCCGAGCCGGACTCGCAGGCGACGGGGCCTACATCCAAATGCTGCGTGCGCTCTGTTGGCGGCGGAGGAAAGTCCGCACTCCGACGGCGAGGAAGCGCGCCGGGAACTTTTCCTCCCAGGACGCCGCCGCAGCATCCGCGTCTCCTGCGTCGGCGAGAGACGGATGCTGGCGCGGATCTGGGCATCAGACGAAAGAGAGCGCATGTGGATCGGGAGCGTCAAGGTCGAGGGCTGATAGCGAGCGCGTGCCGCGACGTTCTCTCGGCGATACGCACGGCTTCCGTCCAGGTTTCGCTATCTGTGTGCCCTTTCCTTCGATTCCTTTTGCCGGGCAACATTGTGCGCCGCTTGGCACGCGACAGCTCTCGCATGGAGCGCGCAGCACGAAGCCGCGCAAAGCCGTGGACGAAGTTGCGGCGTGATCCATCGATTCCCGACCACCTCGTGTACGGCTCAGTCGAGCACTGCGCTCTGCCCATATTCGGGCCCTCGAGGATTCCGCCTGGAGACATGTGCACTAACGCGACTCCGCATCCAAGTAACCTCTCTGTAACCTGAAGAAACAATGTGCTCTGGAAGGACACTGTCGGCTCAGAATAAGAGCCTGGATAATCCATGTGGCGCACTCGAAAAATTCGCTACACAGTAGACTAAAATGCATAGTGCCATTTTGAAGGGGACCAGCTTCGCCATTTATAGAATGCACTTACAGCTCATTCGCACCCGCGGCCCTCACTGTAGACTCCGGATTAGTGGATTTCGTGGCGATTCTCCCGGGTGACACAGCTAATTCCTCGACGTGGTATTCCCCCAAAATGTTGTCATATCGCCAGCTTTCCAAATGGAGCTGTTCTAGGGACAAAGATACCCTAAAGAAACGGAGGCGCAGATGTGGTTATATTTTTTCCCCAACACCGTCGGGCTGAGGAAGAACTACCATCACCCATCCCGCCATCAGCGCAACTGCCCGTTGAACTGATGGAGGGCGTGGAAGCGACTGAATGTCACACACACACGAGGGACGGTCACAGTTTTTTGCTCAACGCTTCCGCCTACGCTGAAGCAGATTTCCCCCTTTTTTTTCCCCTTTTTCAAATTTTGGGTGCTTAACGCGCCGAAGCTACACCTGTGCTACGAGGTGCGCTCCAGTGGAGGGCTCCCCCGGATTAATTTTGACCACCTGCAGGGGATCTTTAACGTGCGCCGAAATGTCGACACACGGGCGTTTTCGCTTCCCGCTGCGGCTGGGAATCGAACCAGCGTCCTTGGGCTCAGCAGCAAAACGCCTTAGCCACTGAGCCACCGCAGCGGGTGAATTTTCAAAGATGATCTTGAAGCAATACACGAGCTTCGTTATGCCAAGTGCGCGCTCCCCGGCCGCATGCATCCGACGGTGTTTGTGCTGACAGACTGCGAATGTCCTTCCCCGTCACGCGCGCGCACGCTTCAAGGACAGCCGCGGGTCGTTCGTTCGGCGTGGCAGCCCCGTGGTTGGCGTGGACGGACGCGAGATGTGCACGAAGCGCAAAATCATTCACGTACAACAGCACCGAGGCACTTTCGCGTGTGCTCACAGATATACGCATCGATTGTTGCTGCGCGGCCTCCTGGGCGCAGCTATTCACGAGCCATAAAGGGCCTGGATGTGTTCACGTATACGTTGATGACCGTCCGCTGCGGGGCCGGAACGGAGCGACGCAACAGGGAATATAGTGGCGGTATATATAGGTGAGATATATAGTGGCGGAGCGTCGGCATTTCTCGCCTCGTCTAAACCGGGAGTCCAAAGCCAGGACCTGGACGAACAGCGCGTCGTCATAACGAAGCTCCGGTCATGTTGGCAGGCTTCAGTGCGCAGGCGAGCAAGGCGACGACAGTTGGTGGGGAGCGGAAGCAAGTGTTCGGAGAACGGGCTTCATCCAAGAAATTGCGCAAGTTCGACGGTTAAGCCGTTCCGCTCTGCACTATAAGTCAACTGAAAGTTGGCTTCAGTCTACGCACACACATGTACTGTTGGGAGGACATTTTTCGGGACGCCATATAAGCACCCCTATCAGCCTCCTGCGCTGCCCAGGGGGCGCTGCGCAAGCGGCTTCTGGGCAGTACTTCCGGGTAGTACAAAGCTGCGCGGGTCCCATAGGATCCCGTGTTAACAGAAGCAAAATGAGCTCGATGCTCCCGATTGTTTTGCGACATGGTCACCAGCCCATCCCCGATGAGTCCGATCTCTTCCGGCGACCAACTTGGCATTAGGGGAAAAAGCTTTGCAGTTCTAAATACGTTTACAACGCCGACGAAAGTGCCGGTATACGGTGACGGCGCTCTGCCACTCGCAGTTTCAGCGATCGATGGTCGTATCAAGTGAAACTTCTAGTTTAAACTAATACTCTAGGTTACAAGGACTTTTCAAGAACAGCCGATCAAAAAAGAAGAGTGACGCAATCGGCGATGATCGCGCTTTAAAAAGCCAACGAGTCTGGCTGACCGCTGGCTCGCCTGTTGCGCTGCGCCGCTGTTTTGCGTACCTGCGCACTGTGCATGCACTTTTATTAAACAGTTCTCGTTTCTGTCGCCGTTACGAATACATGGTGCAGCGTTAGCTCGCCGTTTTGTTGCGTGACTCAGTCACAAAATGCGAGCGAGCGTCAGAAGGCGTGAAATCTGTTTTACGATTCAGAAATATAGTGGCGGTGAAACAAAGTGGTCGGGCGAACTGAGAGGCCGCTCGCTTTACTTGTTTGCTCTCAGTTTACTTAATTGCGCTCTTGCATCATATATCCCAGTTCGCACTTAATAGGCTAGAATGAGGGTCAGCAACGTTTTGAAGTGTAGGGCCGGGTTGCATACGTCCGACACGGCGGAGGGCTGGACGGCAAATCGGGTGGGATCGGGAGGGGGGCTTTGAATGCAAAGCGAAAAAAATCAGCGAATCGCCAGTAATATTTGACAATATTCTGGCGAAGTGTGAAGATGGGGGACAATTCAACTGGAAGCGACCAATTTTCTGTTCTTGTCTCGCTGTCTAACTCGATTTGAGGACAAAACTGGCGTGTCGGCGTTCAGATTGTTAGCGACGACCCCTGCACTACAATATAACCAAGAGAGTCAGTGATGATCGTAAGTAAATATTCTGGGCCGCGCGCTGTGTTATGTTATGCAAATATAGAACACATCTCTGCAGGCAGCGGGCGAGCGATTTGGTGCTTGTTTTGCGTCCTTTAATAGCGTTTAATTTGTTTACTTGACGCTATTGCCTCACCTGCTCGCTAGTATATACATGTACCCTGCCGTTCGTAAATCGGGCGGCGTAAAACGTTACACAAGAATAATTTAGTTTGCGAAAATACAAAACAAAATTTCCACTCGTTTTCAAGGCCGTGCCAGGCCAGTGTGTCAGCTGAGTCGGCTGCGTTCGCTTGCATGCTCTCGCTTAAGCAACCTTTTGCAGTTACCAGCAGCGTTCCGTGTTTATGCTACTCGGGAACTTTCCTTTGTCGAACTCACGCAAGAATAAATAACGGTAATGGTCGTCAGGAAGTTAGACCACCCGACCTTGCGATACTGTCCCATGCCGCGACGACGGTCGCTCAAAAGAAAGCCGATAAATCGGTTTGTTTTAGCGGATATTATTTTATTTAGTCTCTGCAACTACTTTTAGGGCTATTTAATGCAGTGTGCAGTCATTTAAATGCGCCACAAATCGATTAAACTAAGTACAACCAACCAACTCTGGCTTGTAATTGAAAACACATGGAGGGCGGCGAGGGTCGTCTGCTTTTGTACTACCCAGAGGCGTCGGCCGCTAGGGGCGCTGCATGTCGCCAAAACTCAGCGCAGGAGCCCTATACCAAACGCCCTCGGGCCTCCTACGAAATGTGTCAATGAGACCCCATGTATACCCCAATAAATCGATATACACCGAGCCATGCTTCGCTGGGAAGTCGCCTTTTCGGGGTTGCAATATAGGTCTCGTGTAAAGAAGTGAAAGCCATAGGGCCTCATTTGAATACCTGTATAAAACTCCGCGTATCGCCCTAGACCAGCGTTTACCGAGCCCTTCACAATCGGGTTCCCTACTCCGCACAAATGCATTGATGAGAGGTGCGATGTCAGAGCACAATGGCCCAAACTTTAAAGGTGTGTGCACTAATACCTCTGCGAGGCCCCATGTATCCCTGTGAACCGCTATACAGCGGGCCCCTTCGAAGCCGGCTTCACTACCGTACACAAAGGCGTTGGTGGAACGAAATTTTCCTGGTTCAATGCGAAAAGTCTGATTTGAAACTTTGAAGGCCCTAGCACATTTTATTTGGCTAATAGCGTTTTCGTTTATACGTTAAGTTCGGGAACCTTATTTCATTTGTCTGTTTAACTACCTTAAGAGCGTTAAGGCATTGCATAAGGGGCATGGGCGCCGGCAAGGGGCGGCAAAAGAGGCACCTGCCCCACCCCAAGCCAGCCGAGCACAATTGCCCCACCCCCTCTCTCCCTTCCCTTTCCTCCTCAATACAATGAGTTTGCCCATAAATGAAGTTACAACATTATCAGTAAAACAGCGTGGCAGGGAACAACGCTAATAACCAAGTCACCTATAACAGAAGCAACGATACTAATAACACAGTGAACAGTCAGCGGCTACAGAATACAGATTTCCACAAATAGCAATAAACATTATCGACGCATAGAATACGCAATGAATGTCAACGGTTGCTACGAAACATTGTCTCCTTCTAAGTAAGCTAGTAGGGCAGATTGGAGACTGGATGGATCTGACATGGCGACGATGTTTGTGGGTAGCGCGTTCCACTCGTTTATTGACAACAGAAGAGGTGAAAACTGGCATTAAAGAAGATAGACTTTCTTGGGATACTTGAACGCGAACATTTTAAAGTGCAGCCCTCAGGCAGCCGTTACCTGAGCTTTTCGGCGCAGGCGTCACGTAACAGTGAGCGAACGCAGCACTGACGGCGAAAGAAAACTCGGAGGGGAGCGTGTAATGAAGGGTGCGGAGGTGGGCTTCACGCGAGGCTGTGGCGTCATCTCTCTCACTGCTTTTCCTTCACTCTGGAGCGCCCTCCCCGCCCTCCTCCTCCTCAGACGCTGTTTTGTTGGCCGCTACCACGTGACATTTGCGCGGGAGTTTCAAACTCGGTTTGCAACAACATGCTGTGAACCGCGAACCGTTTGTTTTAGTGCTGATTGTTAGTTTTGGGACGCAGCATCCTGCAATTTGTTTGAGTGTGTCGCGAAACTGTGGTCAATTTTCATTGGTAGTGCGATTTTCAAAACCTGACTCAAATCTGGGCATAAAGTCATCTCATCTAGCATACGATTCATCTTGTCGATGTCTGCATATGCGTATTCCAATAGCTGCTTAGTTAACTCGATTTGATTTATCGGTGCCCAGTAAAGATGGCGAGCAGTTGACGACCCTGTGGTCGCCAATCTCTTCAAGTACGTGGGTAAAAGCTTTCTCAAAAGTGTTCCCGAAGAGCAGATCTAAAATGTTCTCGCCACGTGTAGGTTCTTTTACCAACAGGGTCATGAAATTGACGCGTGCCAAATGAAGAAAACGCAAGCATTCGGGACGGTGGGAGCCGTTACTGCCGACGGAAGACCACGACCATTCTATGGCAGGAAGTCACCGCCCAGAATGAGAACAGATTTGCATAATGCTGGACACATGCTCAAGTGAATCAATCAACACGTCCTCTAGACCGCTATCAGGGGGTCGGTAGCACGTACCGATACTGAGGGTAATAGCGAGTTTTAGCTGACCGTTTCTCACGGTTCGCTCCGCTCCAATAGCAAGCGTTAGCGTCATTGCGAATGCGTGGCGCGCTTGGCGGCGAACGGCATTGGCTCCGGTTGCGGTGAGCGGGGCCCCCGGTACCGGAGCGGACCGTCGAAAACGGTCAGCTAGTAGTCTCTAATGTCAGCTGACTGCGCAACAACCCAAGCTAGTTCGAGGGGCGTGACTTAGGCAATAACTGATGGTTGGAATTCTTTAACAGATGTAATTACCCCTCCTCCTTTGGATACCGATCTGTCCTTACAAAAAACTGTAAACTGTTCAAAAAAGTCACGTTCAGTGTTTGAATTGTCGATGTACGTTTCCGGACCGATCAAAATGTCCGCTGAGCATGTGTACAAGTGAGCTTTTAACTTATTTGTCTAGCTTTCTTAAAATGCTCCTGAAAATTGTTAAAAGCACCGATACCTCGGATTTGGCGGTGGAGTTCGGATTGGACGAGACAGCTTGTCAATACTTAGACTTTACATGAAAATACTTCCACTTCGTCAAGGTTGGAAAATACTTAGATGCCATGTTTTCGGCATAGTATATGAAATAAAACTCCCGGGTGTGACACTTGTGGGCAGCTGCTTGACAGCACGATTCCTGTTGTCGATGCTGAGTCCAAAAGCGACCCGTTAAAGCCTGTTTTCTTCTCGCTCCGACTTCACGCAAGACCCTTCCGGAGCCCCAAAACTTGGTGGTGCACCTGACCCAGTCTGTTTGTAAGTTCAGTGGCGTTCTTCGACTGGTGAGAAAATATTCGATAATATTTGCATTTAGTTCCACTAGGAAATTTAGGCACTGCGTTCATCAACGTTTGAATTATGCACGCGGGCCTAAACGTTTCCTTGTCACGGGGAGGACAGGCCGGGAAGGTGTACACGCGCCACAGAGGCCGCGCGCACGCTGCCTGAATTTCGATGAGAGGGTGCAGTGCTACTGCAGCAGCGCCCCTTCTCGATCCGGCGTCGAGAAACAGCGTTGCTCCGAGCCCGCTCCGAGGTTTGTATACTGACAGTGTACGCATGCACTTTCTTCGAGGCGAGTCCCTGGACGAGAAATTTGTGCCACACCACCGGGAGTGCCGCGGGGCCCTCGCAGCCCTCCTCGCGTCGTCTTGCACTTGCAGCCCAATGGTTGGCCGTCCGTGACGCGCGCGCAGCGGGGCGAGTCCGGGTGAGCGGACGGCTTGAGCGGGCGTGCATGCGAGCGTCGTCGTCTTCTCGCGCTTGCGGACGCCGGGAGCCGGACGAGCAAGTTCGCTGTCCCCTTCCCGCGCGAGGTTATCGGCGGCGAATCGGGGAGGCTGTCGTCGGATTCAGCGGTTTGCATGCGGACGGAGGCGATACAGGACTCGCGAGCCCGTCACGCGCGGAGCTGCTCTGCATGCCAACCGGGGGGCCAGCTCTGGTCACGTTGCGTTATTTAGGGCTTCGCCGCGGTGTGGTTTGGTGGAGGCCGCTGTTGGGCTGGCCTGTAATATCTGCACGCCTATCGCTCCTTAATCGCCGCTGCATTTCTGCTCGGGTTGACTGCTCTCGAGTCGCTGCTGCCGTTGGTGGCCGAACGGCCAAGGACGTTCACTGCGCAGCACTGCCTGGAATTCCAGGCGCTGCACGTATCATCCGTGCTGCGGCTGCTGACATTGGCGTGCCTTTGACCGCAATGTATTAATATGTGTGCGGTGGGCGATAAACACGCTGTGGGGTCAGTAACTGAGCGCTGTTGCGTATAAAAATCAAATATGAGGACTCCGGCGAAAAGAAAAGGAAGAGAACTGCGGGCAGCCGAAAGAGGGCAGCTGTAGGGCGGGGAGCTAGTTTTTGCGGAACGAGCAAAATGCCAGCGTATGCCAAGAATGTTTGGTAAACTGCAGGGAAGCCCGCTTTCAAGGCCCATCGAGGCGCGAAAGAAGTTTCCGCGGGGCCCCTGGCGGAAGCAGCCGGGTCCACATCCTTGCTTTGCTTTTGGATGTTCCCACCGCCGAATTCGTGGCTGCATATATGCGCATTGCTCCCGCACTGTCACTGCTGTCAAGCCAGTTGGTGCATACGTGTGCGCATTTGTACACTGTGGCGGGAAAGTTCTTTTTCCTCGAAATTATCCTCAAGTGTTCCAGATTCCTCTTGGCTGAAGGTTGGTTTACGTCCTTAAAACCAAAGACGCAGTACGCATAGGAATGCTGTACCTGAACGTCCATTAAAATCGTGCTTTTGACGCTGATTTGTGTCATCCGAATCTTGTGTCATTGAATGGTGCTACGCAACGTCTTCCCGTAGGCTTCGGAGACTTCGTATGGCACTTTACACCTTCAGCTGAATGTAATCGTCCTGCGCCGCTCCCCCGCTTTTACTTCCCAGTCGGTGCTTGTCGCTGCCCCATCACGTTCACAACTTTTTAAAACTATTGCGGACGCCGTCTATGACTGAACTCCTTTTAAATCGACCATCGTTCTCTGCGCCCTTCTCTTACAGAGTTAGAGAGGAAGCGTCAGAGCTTTCTGTCTCCTTTTTAGACACCATCCAAACTTCTGTAACAGATTTTATAGCACCATGGCATCTCCGCCCTGTATTATGTGACACATTCACACATGTAGATAAAAACCGAGCTCCCACATGTGCAATTCTGCAGCATTTCTTGTATTTGCAGCAGAAGTATGAGTGTTCTGAATTTTATACGGACGCCTCTAGAACTGCCACCTCTGTGTCTTGCGCGGCGCATGGGCCAGGCCTTAATGTCACTAGAACTCTGAATAGTCATACTAGTATCTTTACGGCAGAGGCTTACGGTGTACTTCTTGTTGTCAATCATATACTTCAAAGCCACATCCCACAATCCATTATCTATACCGATTCCCTTAGTGTTGTGCGGGCATTGTCGTCAACAAAGTCTTCGAAAAATCACGTTGTAAATCTGATCGAAGGGTATTATATCTGTGTGTGTCCGCAAATTTGAACTGGTCCTTTGCTGGGTCCCTGGCCACTGTGGTATAGCCGGGAACGAAGCCGCGGATTGAATGGCTGCTGCTGCTACACTCTCCAATGCAGTAGACATAACCACATTACCCTACACCGACGTGAAGCCACCTCATAAAAATCTTTACCGAGATTTAATAAACTTGTTATAGATATTGCTCAAAAGAATCCTACAAACATTTTGTCAACATTATATAGAATATTTCTATTGAGTTTCCATTACAAATTGACCGCCGCGTTTCAATTAAAAGTCTATAGAGCCAAGTCAGTAGGCCTTATTTGTTCTGAATGTAGTTTCTTATGAGTTTCTTATGGGGTTTTTATAAAATATATTCAATAGGCTTTCTATGCAATTCTTACTGAGTACAGTCGCAACAGCCTGTTGTGTGGAAATCAAGTTTGAATACAGTTTCTGACGGGTTTTTATTAAATTTATGGCAATTAATGTTTTATAAAATTTATATTGAGTATAGTTGTAACATCGTGTTGCGTGTAAATAAAGTTTGAATAGCATTTTTGATGAGTTTTTATTAAATTTGCCTGGATTAGCTTTCTTAAAATTATTATTGAGTATGGTCGTATCAACCTGTTGCGTTTGAGTCAGCTTTGAATACAGTTTCGGAAGGGTTTCAATTAAATTTATCTCAATTAACTTTCTATAAAATTCTTATTGTGCCCAGTCATCACAACCTGTTGCATATTAGCTAGGTCTGAAGAGAATGTCTGATGAGTTTTTATTACATATATTTCTATTACCTTTCTATAAAATTCTTATTGAGTATAGTCGTAATATCCTGTTGCCTGTGAGTTATGTTTTCTGGCAAGTTGTAACAGAGGAGGTTTGCAGGGGCTAGAACTCTCCGGCGGTGATGTCCGCCATCCCAGGTGCCACCGTTCATAAGTGCTCCCAAGACGAAGTGATGGGACGTCCATCGCGCGATCTCGGTTGATGAGGCGGGGCAGGGGGCGCTATAGCATCCCACATATATGCACCGATAAGCTACCAGACCTCCGTGGATGGGCTATAGAAACACAATACAGAGTCTATTGAAACTCAACATAATGAAGGCAATAAGATTCTTGCTGCGTGTTCGTTATAAAAAAGTTTATTGCCTGTCTAATGACCACAGTCCACACATTCGGAGTTCAAACGACTTTATAGAAAGGCAATACAAAATTTTTTAAAACTCAACATAGTGAAGGCAATAAAATTCATTTTGCATTTTTGCAACAAAAAAATAATTGAGTTTATATTGGCCGCAGTTTTTAAGATGGCAGATTTGGTTCACTCTATAAAAACGCAATATGAAGTGTATTAAAACTGAATGTCTTGAAGGCAATAAAATGTTGGTTTAGATTTTGCAATACAAAGTTTGTTGACTGTTTAACGTGCACAGTCTATAAACGATGAGTTTTAATTGACTTTTTATTGACTCTATAGAAACACAATAGGGGGTCTATTAAAACTGAAAGTCCATTTTCATGAGGGACACATCAAACAACAACTTCGCAAAACATGGCAAACACATTGGAGTGAACAAACAGACAACAAGTTACACGTAATAAAACCACACTTGGGACCGTACACCTCCGATACACGCAACAGATACATAGAAGTCGCCTTGGCTAGATTACGGATGGGCCACACGCACGCAACGCACTCGCACCTGCTCACTGGATCTCCAAGACCTCTGTGCAGCGGGTGCGGAGAGGCCCTATCCGTGATCCACATCCTCATTCAATGCAAGGCACTTGACACAACACGACACAAACATTTCCCTGAAGTATACAGACGACACATTCCACAGGACCCTTTATACTTTTTAGCCGACGAAACAATGTTTTCTCGTCAACGTGTTTTTAAGTTTTTAGCTGAGGTAAAATTTCTGCAGCTCTTGTCATATCGCGTGTAATCATCCTGGCCCTATACACCAGTCATCTCCATTGTCTTTTGTTTTGCGTCACTTTTACTTCTACTCATACGTTTTAGTATTTAGTCTCATCAACCATTAAATAACTTCTTTGGCGCTCTTTGCCCTTAGTCGGCCTTGCGCCATTAAAACCTAACCATCATCATCATTATAGACGACTGGTGCGTAAAATGGGAGATGCCACTTAATCTAAACAAAACTGTCTGCCTTACCTTCTCAAGAAAGCATAGCCCAAATAAACTCCCTTACACAATAAAAAGCGTTCCTCTACAATTCGTAGATGAGTATAAATATTTGGGAGTTTACTTCACTCCTACGCTTTGCTGGCATCGACATGTCGATTACACCGCACGTAAAGCTTGTAGGACTCTGGGTTTTTTGCGGCGCAATACAAGAAAGTTTCCACAGGCAACGCGCGAATTACTGTACAAGTCTAACGTAAGGTCGATCTTAGAGTACGCTTGCGCCGTGTGGGACCCCCCAACCGTTCTCGACAAAAATAAATTAGATAGGGTACAAAGCCTTGCAGCCCGGTACGCCATTGGTAAGACTCCTAGGAACTCGAAGTTTAACGCAAGTCACTGCAAAGAGATTTTGAAATGGGAGACACTAGAAGATCGAAGGGCAATGGTTCGCGTAAAACTATTCCATTCCATAGACTATTCTCAAATTGACATTTCCCGCGATGATTACATTTTTGCACCTCATTACGTGTCAGCGCGAATGGATCACACCTGCAAGGTGCGTGAAATTCGCTGCAACGCATTGGCGTTCACAAACTCATTTTTTCCGAAAACAATACACCAATGGAATCAGTTACCGGCGCACATAGTTACTGAACAGTCTGCGGATGCATTTTACGCTTCCATGTGTTTGTTGAAAGCTTTGAACTAAGGCACATTTGTTCACTTGGAATTTATTCTGATGCAAAAATCTTTTTTTGTTGTTGTTGTGTGTGTGTGTGTGTGTACGTGACACTCGAACTGCGTTGTAACCTGACATGTTAGGGCAGCGTTGTACTTTCACTTTTTCGACTATTTCTTCCTCGTGTTGTCGTTGATGCAGTGTGTTATATTTTCTGTGCGACAGTAACTGAGTGGAGAGCAAGGGAGCGACTTGCCGCGGCCTTTTCTTTGTATAGTTATTGAAGCTCGCTGATATTCTGTACCATTTGTGCTGTTACTGACAACCGTTAGTTCCGAAATTTGAAGAGCATGGCACATACTTTGTTTTATTTTTATTTTCCTCCTTGTGTGTACGAACGTATCTTAAAAGGGGCTCGCGGCCTCTGAAACATTTTTGATTTTTGGTTATCAATGTGACTAGTTGATGTATTTTTTTTTGTTATTCCCCCCATTGTAATGCCAAAAAGGCGCCGTGGGTACCAAATAAATAAAGAAAGAAAGAAAGATACATCTGCACTGATTTCGCTTCATCCAGTATCCCATGAATTTGAATTCAAATATCTTGCTGATGCCCGAGCACTTGCTCGAGGACCTGCAGAGGAACCGCTGCCCCGACACTTCACACACGCGGGTGAGCTCGTGTACGCATTTGGGAAGCGTTGCTAGAATCCCGCTTTCCTTGAGTGGAGCTGCTCGGGGGGGACGGATGCGGTTGTTGACGCTGCTTCGCGCATTGGGTGCGGTAGCGTAGCGGGTGTGAGTATACAGATCCCGCTCCTCTTGCGCAGCATCAGCTCCGGGGGGGCGTCCCGAGGAGCTGCTGCCGGAGTGGCAGGCGGTGCAGTTCCGCTTCTCCGAGGCGGCGCTCAACCTGCACGTGTCCAAAGCGCACCTGTGGGTTTTCGTCAGCTCCAACCAGTCGCTGGCCTCGACCGTCTGGCTCACCCTCTACCAGGTGGCCAGGGACGCCAATGGTGGCGCCGCTCCCGGCCTGCACCTCGTCAAGGTATTTGGACCTCCTAAACGCCAAAGGTTTCGTCTGTCTACCACTCGGATTACCGGGGAAGGACGCACTGCGTGAGAGTCTCAGCTTCGTCCGGCTCTGTCGCATTTTATGATCCTAGCACTAATCCCTCTGTTTCGACGGCGCGAAGACCGTCATACCATTCCCATTGAAGGCGCACTTTTAGTGTTTAAATTAGGGCAAAACTTAAAAATCAACTTTTGGGGGCTTCTAACTCCGCTCCACTAATCACCGCCGTTGAAATTGAATACGTCCTCCGCCATGTAATTCTTACACAACGGAAGTGGCACTAAGGGCTGAGTAAGTTTACGCTCCAACTGCAAATCACGCGTCCCGTAGCTCTGTCAGCTTTTGTTCGACGGCCAGCGACACCTAATTTGCTGAGAAATTTTCTCACCGCCGTTCCCCTTGCAGTTCCTCTTGACGTTTCACAGCACGTAACAAAGCACCGATGGCGAGCCGTGTTCCACTTTACCCGATCGTCGTCATCATCACCTCGTCAAGGCTTGTCCAGTGATGTTCCGTAGAAAAATTATTGTTTCTAGGTTGAATTATTCCCTATTTGGCACAAATTTTCCCTGCAGGTTTCTCAAGAATTCCCTGCAAATTTCCCTGCATTCTGTTTTTGCAACTGATAGATCTTTACGCGGTTTCCTGTTCGGTTTCGGAAGTTAGCTAGCGCCACTTATGTCTACTTCACGTAGCGTTCCGGACGCAGACGCCCTTCAGAGAATCAGAGTTTCAGCGTGAACTAAATTCCCTGTCATCTACCGCTCAGCAACATTTGACCATGCATTCCACGTTGTGTACCACACAGCATGCTGGCTTTGCGTGTAAAGCTCTAATTTAAAAACTGCCCGTATGAAAAAGAACAAGACATTGTTGGGTAATTAAGTTAATTTTAGCTCAGCGCCTGGACTGTTTGACAGCAGTCCAGGTGCTGTCAGCACCTGACAGCAGTCCAGGCGCTGTCGGCCTCGACAGCACGCGGACTATCTTGTTGACAGTACCCAAAATAACTTTTTGTATATTGCGCAGGAATGCATGCGAACAGGCTTCAGCCCTTCAGCCGCCACCGCTTGATGCTTTACTAGCTCTTTCTCATGAAGTATTCTTTACTGCATGCTCCCTCCTGTTTTATGAACTAGATTAAAAACGGTCTTGGATGTTTGTTGCGTGCGGGAACACGACTGCGGATATTTGAACATAAAAATCCGACGAAGTGTTAAGGGAACTGTTTAAAAGAAAACAAAGCAATAAATGAGGTGCGATCCGGCTTACTGACATTATTTTTTTTTACTCCGCGACTCCTAAAATTCCCTGCATTCATTAAAGATTCCCTTTTTCCCTTCTGGCTAAAATTACAGCCGAAAATTCCCGAAAAAGAGAAAATTCCCCGCACGGAACGTCACTGAGCTTGTCCTCGTCTGCTTTCTTTTTCGTCGCAGCCAATCAAAGAGGGCCTTTTCAGAGCCATCTTGGTGTGGCGGCGCACAGTAAGGTCGGCCACTAGTGGCTACCGCTCTTTAGTGGTGGGGCATGATGATGCTTTCCCAGAAAGGGACTTTAAAAGTGCCCAGGGGGTGGTATGTACTACCTACACTCTTAATCTGCATCAATATAAGATACACTTATTGACTGGAACTTTTTTGCAAAAAAGTTCCAGTTATATATTTGGAACCTTGCTCCACTTACCCTGAAAAACTAAGTGGAACAGTGCACCACATATTTTTGATGCTAAATTAAGTCGAACGGCGTTCCAAAAAAAAGTGTACGGATTACTGTTCCAAATAAAATGGTGGTTTCAATTACTGGAATACTGATCCACATAAAATGATTACGGATTTATCCGGTGCGCCGTTCCAGGTATTTTCAGACCTGCTTTTCATATAAAACAGTGCTCCTGTAGACGTTGGGAAGCTGCCTATTGGACTGCACTTTTCCAATATTTCTGATTTCCTGCCGGTTTGAATCGACGTCATATGCCGATCTGGCGGATGCACTGATATAAGGAAACCGCAAGCACCTCGACACGGCCTTGGGCCTGCAGTGATACCAACAATTGGAAAGCAGAAATCCCACGAGCAGTGTGGTCCCTGACAGAGTTGCCTATTGGAGCACAGTTCTATATAAACATTGGTCTAAGATAGAGCGGCACGCAGAGACTTCGGCTTCACCCGCCGAATCCTGCTGTGGGTTTTGGCTGCATGTAAAAGAAACAAGGTACTTGCATTAACATACATGCGAAACCAACTATTAGCACTGATACAATGCTTTTCAAAATACTAAACAAATTTTATTATATTGTGTACATTTGAGGTATGGAGACATGTCTGTTTCCACTTGCACAGGAAGCGACCAGCGTGCAGGAACAAATACCAAAACGATAACACTAGGCTCTAAGTGGCATTTTCACATATTCACCTTTGCTCAAAAACAAAGGTAATAAAGATGTCTTCAGGCACAACTGCGTCACAAACAAATATACTTGTACGTCTACCGTGGCACTAACTTAGAAAGCATTATACAGCTGTGAGCATAAAATCTACTTATGACATGAAATCAGATACCTCAAAGGCGGAAGTACCCATTGCGCTTGCCATACCATGTTTATGTATCAAGGTTCCAAAAAAATGCAGTTTTCTATTAAACTGTAGGAAAAAATTCCCTCGCACTTCCCCGAGGGGGAGAGTGTGTAAGTGCGAATGCACGGTTGTTGATTGCGCGATTACGGTGGATATCGTGATCTTGGAGTGGAGAGGAGGCGCCCAACACCCGCAGTCACTGAGCGGAGAGAGGAGGAGGAGAGTAGCGCCCGCCGTTACGGCGAGGGCTACACGAGCGCCCTCACGCGTCGGAATGCGGAGCGCCCGCTACGCGAGCGAGAGCTCTCCCGCCAGAAGTGGAGAGGAGGCGCCCAACACCCGCAGTCACTGAGCGGAGAGAGGAGGAGGAGAGTAGCGCGCGCCCATCTCCCCCCGTTGTTAGGGAAGACGAGGAGGAAGACGAGGAGCGCGCGCACCCGCAGCTGTTGCTATGCGGACTACGGCGGCGGACGATTCAGGCTCGCTTAAGAAGTGCATTCGCACTTAAAAGCCAAGGATACAAGCCATACATGGTTGGACTATCACAAGACCTACAAGTGTTTAGTGCAAGATGTCAGGAAAAGAACGCTGGAGCCAATATTAAATATATTACATTTGCCCAGGAAAACTTACCAAAAGCATGTGGCAATATACCACGATTAGAACGTGCCTATTAAAAACAATACAGTTCCCTGACACGAGACGTGAGTGTAGTATCAAGCTAACTGTAGCCAAAGCAGACTTTATAAGCGCCCTAAAAATCCTTTCACTCAAGCCGGGTTACTTGCTTCGACAATTCGTAGCTATTTGAAATAATTCCTCCAAAAACAAGGTCATAACAGCTAGTGCGAATCTTACAACATTTTACAAACCAGATAGCTCAGAGCATGTTACACATTTTAAAATTCGACCAGATTTAGGGGAAATCCCCAAGGTGGAGTAAATTTCTGCGAAGGAAAGTTTGACATCCACCTGAATGCAGCCATGCGGCTACAAAGGAAAACTCTGCAGCTTCCTCAGAAACTTCGCAGTTGAAGAAAAACTCCCACCTCCCCTCGCGGGAACTTCTGTGTAGATGCGACGCATAGGCGGAGCGGCGAAGGGAACGCGTTTTATAGCGCGCATAACGTTGAGGGGACTGCGTAAGCTGGTCCGCCAGTCGATGACGACGTTGGCGTACTTGTAAAGCGGCGTGGACTCTAGGTGTTTGAGCCAAGCGTGGATGTTGCTTCGCCGGAGAACGGCACACCGGTTATATGCGCAGCGCGCCCGAAGGAGAGGAAACCGCGGAAGAGAGAGTACTGCACATGCGCCGGCCCCAGCGCGTCTGCCGCGGCTATGACGCAACGTGCCGCGGCTATGACGCAACACAATCCAACACAATCCACTTTAATCCAATCCAATCCAAATCCAACCGAAGCCAAGCCAAGCCAATCCAATCCAATCCAATCAAATCAAATCAAATCCAAAGCCCCTCGCGAGAGTGTTCGTTATCGGAGAGGAGAGGGGGTGAGCGGCGGAGAGCGGCGGAGAGCGCAGCTCGCGCGGCGAGGAGAATGGCAGAGGGGTGGACAACGCCGACAACAACGACGACGACACCGGAGGGACAAGGCGAGTGAATCAGATGCTCTGCATCTAAAAATTCTTGCCCTACAAACGACTAGCCTCCTGGTTAGCTCAGTTGGTAGAGCAACTGCTCCGATTAAGTGGTTGTCCCGGGTTGGTATCCTGGACCAGGACGAATTTTTCTTCAGCTGCGAAGTTTCTGAGGAAGCTGTATAGCTTTCCTTTGTAGCCGTATGGCTGCATTCAGGTGGATGTCAAACTTTCCTTCACATTTTAAAATTTAATAAGCAGCCTAACGCTACAGACGTTAATAATTCCCCCAAGAACAAGTCAGACATCCTAAATAACCAAACCAGGCAGCGTTGAAACATACAGGTGACAAATTTTACCAAGCGAACTGGAAGCATTTTTTTTCCAGCCGGAACATTTTACCTGACGTAGAAGTCACAGTTGTGTGTTTTGAAAACCCCCTTTTCTTGATGGCAGTATACCTGTGACCAAAGCACTGCTTCTACCATGCAAGATATGCGACTTCGTCCAAAGCAAACAACTTTTTCAAACCATATACGCATATTTGCGTTCTTCTAGGTTTCGGGTGTCAGCTCAGATATATCACAAAAATTGATCAATGAAGCCCCACGCCGTCTGTGTAAATGAGCACTGTCGCTTTTGCATCAATCAGCAGCAGCACTGCCATGAAAAAATTTTCATGAGCTGCACTTTAATACTAAAACCGTCACAATGCAGTGAGATTAAAGGAGTACTGGCACCAATTCTCGGCGTTAATATTATTGCACAGTTCGCTTCCTTTACTCAACAGAATACCCTGGCTGAAATTTGAGCGGCCTGCGACGCGAAGAACACACTTTATTTGGATGTCATTTATCGCGCCGACGGAGACGCGCGCTGAGCGGCATTCAGCAAATGGACAACAGCGTGACATCACCCCGTGAAAGCCAAAAGAAGTGACGCGACAGCGCTCGTCAAAAACTCGTGACGTCACTTCAGGCACGCGGCCCCGCGAGCGGCGAGCGGGCGCCGGCGCATTCACAAACGGGTGCACGTAGCCAGAGCTAGAGGCATAACCGCTGCCCAGAAAGGCACTGTTGGCAAAAATGAAGTTCCACACATGGAAAAGAACGCGATAATATAGCCCGGAATCGCAACAGAAGTCGCCATCAGGACTTTTATTGAAAGCGGTCATGGAATTTCCGCTGCAATGGTAGGCCTGGCACCTTCAGGCAGCTCAGCCGTTCAGCTCAGGCGGCGGCGCGGTCGAAACAGCGCCCTCACTGGCTTCCCCAGTGTTTTGACGTCCGCACAAAGCGGTGAGGTCACACCGGGATTCTGTCATATGCGCCTTTCGGGATGAAAGCGCGGGATTTTGAAACAATTTTCAGGCCGTTCAATGTAATTAATTATCGCGCGCTGAAGTATTTAAAGTGCTGTTTCGGGTTCGCCAGACCATTAAGCATCGATAACAGCAATAAAAGTGGGACATGAAATTTTCGTGTCAATTCTCCTTTAACTATATTAACAGAGTAGCTGCAAAGGCAGCCTGCGCTTTGTGCCAATGATGAAAAATTGTAAAGGAAAGCACGACTTCAGTGTTGCAATTGACAGGCTGCTTGCATCTACCAATAATTTAAAACACGAAGTAGAGCTGACCCCATCAAGTCTTTCAACAGAGCTTCCTACTTAAATGTCACCAGGCCACTGCTAAATGGCTCATACTTTCCAAGAACTCTCTGCAGAACTCCCAAGAATTCTCTAAAGGCACATACGTATCAAAAGATCAAGAAAAAAATATACGGCGAGGAAGAGGATGACCACACCTTGAAGTGACAACGCAGGCGGCGAATCCATGACATGTTTCTTGCAGACAATATTTACGCTGCCATTCTCTTCCCTCAAAATAACTGGGCCTCGTGAAGACTTTGACGCCTCGCTTCCCTCGTGCCCATCATCATCATCATGATCATATTCGATTAAACCACTCATCAGAGCGGGTCATGGCGGCTCGTTGCCCCTTCCTCCGCATTTTTGGTGCAAGAAACCCGGGATCAAGGTACCTCCAGAGGTTAGCCACACCGAGCGGATTTTGGCTTACTGTCGACCGCCTCCTCACCTCTGGGGAACAGAAGTGAAGCCGCCGTTCCAGCGAAGCTGTTGAGAAAGGTTGGGCCAGCTAAAGAAGAAGAAGCGAGCCGGACCCATTCATACTGCATCGCCTTTGCCGACTTGTGAATTGTGCTTTCATGGCTGCGTACCTGCTGGTATGATCAAGCCACCCTTTGCCCCTTGAGTCGATTCCATACTTAACGACGTCTGTGACACTGGATCGGACCATGGAGGCTCTATACGAAAGGCGGTGGGTCGCCCGGAAGCAACTGACAGATGTGATCAGCAAGGCTGAAGACTTCGCGGGGAACAACCACCTATTGGTGAGGTGACTGATCTTCTAAAAGCTCTGACTGAACAAAACGATTGCATGGAAAATATTAACCGGGAAGTAGAAAATATCGTGGATATTGAAAAGCTCGAAACAGAGATGTTTGACGCCTTTGATTTTGAAGGCAGGGTAATGTCGACGAAAGTTCAACTAAAAATGAAGATCACCCATGCCATAACTAACCGACAAGCTCGCATAGCGTCCGTCAAAGCCCCACTTTGGTCAGACCTCCGACAGCACCGAAAGGATGAAGATAGAGATACGGAAAATATAGAAACACCAAATTAAAACAATGTTGGCCTCCCAAATCAGAGGCCACTACAATTCAGCATTCAATTTGCACGATTTATTGCCAATGGAGAACGGCTGTCTTGGGTGCTGTGCCGCAAACACTTCATACCATCTGACGGACGATAACTGCTCAGAGCAAAGTGAAATTCTTCTGAATAGAAAGAGGCTAAATCAAGCGGAAAACATCGTTGACGACTCGACCGTTGGGTATCAGACAGCAAGAATGACAAATGTGCCAGTTAAGGTATCCGACCACAAGAAATTGCGAGAAACAGTTTGCAGCAGGTCATCTGAAGGGCAAGTGAAAAAAGATACCACGTTTTTGGAGCGTCCGCACATGTTTATGTTCTCTAAAGTAAGAGATCGCATGAAAACCCTGAAAGGCCGCCAGAAAGACAGAAAAGGAACAACATAGAGATAGAGATAGAGAACAAATTTAGGATAGAGAAGGATAGAGAACAAATTTAGAAGTGGTTTGCTTCAAAACGTGGCAGATGTCAGACGCAAGCGGCACCCATGGATGCGTTGTGGCAAGATGTAGAGGATACACCGAGTCGCTAACAGCCCCAGGACGACAGAGAGAGTTAAGCCAAAGGGAAGACAAAAGGAAACAATTCATTCGATTCAAAAGAACTCCCCGAGGCTTCTAAAGAGGTCACAAACAACGCAAACTTCTGGGAAGAACGGCAAAGCCTGCCGGCGAACAAAGCCTTTGGGATCCACAAGCAGTGGTGAATTCTTCTGTTCCTGGCCTATCAGCTACACGCAAGGTTCGGCAGCTGCTCACCGAGGCCAGACTTCCAAGCTTCGGCGGGCTAACAAGCATCGATTTCATCGGTCGAAGAGGAAGCGTCGAGCTCCCTGACCCTTCTTGCTTCAACGGACTTGAATTCTTGATACCTTTCAACTGGACTGCTTTCGGCCATGGACTCTAGCACGCCCTGATACTTTTAGCAATCTTCGCGCCGGGGAGGATGTTGAAAAAGAAGACGCCTCGCCTTCCTCGGGCCCATCATCATCATCATGATCAATTCGATTAAACCACTCATCAGAGCGGGTCATGGCGGCTCGTTCTCCCTTTCTCCACAGACTTATTGCCCGCCTCATGTACACTTAAAGAAGGAACAAAAAATTTGTTACACGATAGCTTTAAATGAGTGAGTTGCTTGAAATACCCCTTTGATAGCACAGTGATTGATAGAAATATGTGTGATTTCTTCGGGGTTTTTTTTCTGGGAATGCTGCTAAAGGTGCCAGTGTGTACAAAAAATATGATCACTGAGTGTCAATGACATTTCTGTGATTCTGGAAAGTGTCCCGTTTTTCTGCCTTGTGATCGTGAATACAAATGAGATTTATTATCCTTGAGAGGTTTTGTTGGTTAATAAAACAATATAACCAACTTATGGCATTATACTTTACACACCTTCTGACTACAAAAATATTCTCTGTTCTCTAAATATACTACGTGCTTTCTAGAGTGCTGTTTTGAGGCTGGCTTAGTGTAACTGACAGGTAAAAGGTGTCTGACCTACGAACACTAATAAAATGCATTAAAAATTGTGTTTACCTAATGCTGCTATACCGCAAATAATAAATGGCCGGTCACAGGAAATAATAAATGTCTCACAGTGACAGAAAATTCTGAATAAAATGATTGCGCTAAAAAGGGACACGGACGGAGTGAGGACTTCGTCCGTGTCCCTTTTTAGCGCAATCATTTTATTCAACAATGCAGTACCAACGTGCCCAGGACGCTACACAGAAAATTCGTTTTATGTTGTTGCCACCACCTCAACTATTTTCTTCTCGATATGTATGCCCTGCGTGGTGGCGTAGTGGTACGAGCCAAAAGTTAAGCAAACTGCTGCTGAATTAGGCTGTATTTGCCAGTATTATTGGTACTGCCGGAGTATGAAAAGCGGGAAATTTTAATCTTCAGTTTCCACCGTATTGCTGCAGTGGCAACCGCATTGGGCATGTCCGCGGTGCCGTAATATCACACCAGCAACTCTCAAGGTGTAAAAGCCAAATATTTGCAAAACTTGAATGCAATATAATAATGGTCTTTTTGACCACATATTGCAGCATCCGAAACAGGCTGAATGGGAACGTAATTCCCAATATTGGAGTTCACAATAAATTATTAACAGCGAGGAAAGTTTTTCGAACGTGTTTTCAAAAGCACGTACTCTCGTTTTGAACTACAAGTCAAGTTGTTGTCACTGAAATGATCTTTCGAAGCCATTATTTATAATGCAACTACCCAAAAAGGCACCACCAAAGTTCCAAAGCTGCAGCGCGTACTTGTAGAATGCAATTCCATCCCGTACAACGGCTCTCGTGTGTTTCCTTTCAAGAACAGGTTCAAATACGATGAAAATGGCGATACGCATTCCTTGTTTCGTTGATTTAAGTCCCTGTTCACCCTATTTCCTAGAAAATAAACAGTACAAAAATATCAAAGAATAAATTTATTCTTTTCTCTGCGAAGGGAGCACTATAAAACCTTTAACAATGCCAAATTAGTTGTACAAAACTGGATTTTTTTAAAACACGAGCTCTCGTAATGTTTCCATGCTACGCGTTTTGAAATATAAAAATATTTGAATATATTTTAGGTTCACCTTTCATTGTTCCATACGGAGTGGTGAACATCTGCATAATATGCACTGCACCACTCAAGAGACACTCTTTTGTGGCTCCACTATGCATTCATAATCAGCCACACTCGCCACGACGACGCCTTAGCGTCCCGAACATGTCTTCAGCTACAGTGAATGCGACAGCCATGACTTCAGAGGTTTATGTAAGGAACGGAAATAATGCGTTTTCATTTCTATTCTGCAGACAAAGAAAAACATTTGTCACAAGCTTCCAGTGTAGAGACAAATGTCTCCCATAACCTGTTTTTGGACGGGTTATAGAGATCGAATACAGAATGTACAAATCTGCTTTCGCAGTACACATTTTCTAAGTTCAAGGAAGCACAGCAATGATTGATGTTTGGTGCGCAGAGTGATGCAAGAACTTATGACCTAAGCGTTGTGGGAAATTATTCCGACTCTCGGGCTACCACTGACATTGACGGCATAAAAATGCAGGAGTGGCTCATTTTAAACGCAGTTCATGATGTAACAACTACTAATATTAAGCACGTAAGCGTTATAGACAAATATTCTGATGTCTTAGGTTATTACTGACATTGAAAGCATAGAAACGGCAACACACTTCCTATATACCCGCTGCGTGTTTCCAGCTTTCTTTCCCTCCTAAAAAGGAACGTTTGTTACGCTACGGCAAAGACAGCCGCCGTCCCTTCAATTTCTCCACACTTCAGGCAATGTAGAATCGACCATTTGAATTGGTCAAGGGAATGGGAAGAAACCTGGAACCCAGATAAACGTAACAGTGCGGCCGCTCACGCCTTGAGCGCACGTCAACATAACTCGAAATAGCGTCTACCTTGCGCGCAACAGGGCAAGGCCGAACACTCACGATCTGGTAAGCACAGTAAATTCATGCTACTCAGCAGAAGCAGACTAAAACAACGCCGCAATTAACACGCAAGATTACAAAATACAGATAAATCGAAGGCCGGACGCTCTGACAAACTTGCTGGGAAGTTGTACTGCGTGCGCGCGAGATGATCGCGAGCGACTATACCCCACAAGGTTCATTACCGCCGACAGACACAGCAACCGCCAATATACAACTAAGCAAAGTCACACAGTAAGGGAACAGGCAGACTCCTGAAACGCGCAAACCAGCACTAGAGTGTGACGACGGGCTAGAATTCGTTCATAATTATGGCTGAAAACAGCGCACATGAACGAAATGGAGCACAAGAAAGAGACAAACACGGGCGCTGACAAACAATTGAATAAAGTTCATCGCGCGCAAGCAATATAGGAAAAAGTAGAAAGAACAAAAAAGAAGCACAAGGTAAAATTGTAGATATACTATCTCCCTGGGTAACAAGTCTACTTGCTGACGCGTGCGCTCGCTCGCGCAATAACATTTATTCAGCTGTTAGTTTTTTCTTGTCCTGCGCTTCGTTTCTGTACGCTGTCTTTTGCCACGCAAACCAGCAACTTTCTAAAGAGCAATGGCTAACGTGCGAAGTGAGAAATGTCCAGCTGACTCGGACCCACGAACACCCAAGTGAGATGAATTACGCTGCAAACGTTTCTCCAAAACAAAATAATGTTACACGCTGTGACCACGGCACGCGAACAACGGGCAGCGAAGCGGTATGTTCATCGCACGCAGTGAGGAACATGTCACTGAACAACAACCGTTACCAGCACAGAAGTGAGCAGCACTGACCTTTTTTTGCGCCTCCTGGCGATTAAAAGCTCCACTTCGTCGAACGTGTAGGAAATACATCCCGAGGCTATCCCATCCATGGCAATCCCCGGTTTCACGCCACAACCAATCTGGTAACGGTTCCCGCCAGTCCTACCGGCAATTTCTTTGGCAAACATCACGCGCATCACGCTATCAACAGGGAAAAGCGCTTTGTAATGCCACTGGTGGCGCTGCATGCGGAAGAGCGTAAAACCAGCGAAGTGAATCTTGCAAGATGGGGGCGCTCCGTCGTTTATTTCAAGTGTTCCGTTTTTCACTCGTCGTCGTTGTACGCGTTGCAGTCCCACTGTACCGTAAATCAATGCCAACAGCTCTGCCGTGCTGCTGCTGAAGCATGCGCATGGCATGCGCTACTGGAGTGGCGGTCTTTTCCTCATGACTTCGGCGAACTTTTTCTTCCTCGCTGGCTTTGGCGATGCGTCCGCGGAAGTGCTCACACAAACTCGGCACACGTGATGGCTTTTATTTCCTGCGGAAAACGGGAACATGCGTCTAAACGGACGTCTACGCCGACGCTGAAGCCGTAACAAAGACCTAAAAAAATAAGCACTTTAGCGCGTTAGTCCGGTCTAAAGTTGTTTCTAGCGGAGGGCCGTGAGTGCGTGCGATATCTTTGCATAACTTTGGATGAGAGCATTTCTGCGTTACTCTTTACTGTGAACACAAAAGGGCGCGGCTTAATTTACTGCGTTCTCTTGACAGCAACCCTTTCCATGGCCAATAAAATATACTGCGGCGCTTTTAGATACCCACGTTGTATAAAACTACTTCCGTATAGCGAAGGACAAGTGTGGCGCAGCTAATTAGCGAGTAATAATACATCGGCCCGCTTCCCAGCCGTTGTCCCTCCTGAACACCAATACTGCAGGAAAACAGCAACGGGGGAAGCAGCTGGAGAGGGCTGGTCATTCGATGAACTTCTATTGATATCACAAGGCACAACAACAGAAAGTTAACTCTGCGGACTTTTCCCTACTGAAGAGCATAATTTCTGATAACAATGTAATTTCAGTATTAATACATAGAAAATAATGCAGATTTAGTTCTCCAAGTTTAGTTTCGTTCTTTTGAAGAGTGCCCAGTCAACCGTTTCCTGCAAAGAGGCTTTTGTTTTTGTGTGTGGAAATTAATAGCCTGCACGAGACAAAAACTGCAAATGAACTTCGGAGCTTTTATATAACTACATGCGTAGAATGCTGCGTGCAGTGTAAAATGCGACACAGTCGGTTAACACTATGCGTATACCGCATCACGGCATAAATAACGTTGACTAAGTACCTATTTTACAGCATACTAGCCATTTATGCGTTTCTATAATAATAAAGCACTTAAAATTGTGCACGTACTACAGTACAGTGAGCTGATGGCTGAAAATTGAGCAAAAAACAAGGTTTCTGCGACGCTTTGTGAACCAAACGAACAACATGCAATAGCTTCAACAACTATATATATTTCGTTATGAGGTGTCCACAAAAGCACCATGAATGCTTTGCCCCATACGCAGAGGGGGAACCTGAGGATGTTTATTCCTTCTCGAATTTAAGTCATTGGTGATTTGCTGAAATTAGCAAAAGACGACATTCACGAAAGCGGCCTGAGCGGCACACACAACCTGAAAGAGGTTCGTGAATTTATTTTCGCCAAGACACCCTTTTATCGCGTATTTTCATGCTGTGTACGGTGTTGTAGACGTGAGAATTTTATTTTCTGTCAGATCACGTGAATAAAAATAACTCTTAGCCGTTTTATATAAGTAAACTGCTGTAAAAGACCTCCATAGAAATCGGCGAAGTTTATTAAATTTGATATGTGGTGCGTGCATGCCTGCGTGTGTGCGTGTGTGTGGGTGTGCGTTCGTGTCTTCGTGTGTATATCTGTGTGCGTGCACGCGTAAGTGCGTGTGCGCCAAATATATATGTGGTTCATTGTTCCAGTCGATGCTCGATACAGTGTATACTTCACTGCAGCGCACCAGTTATGTGAAACAAGACACGAGCAAAAAATACACAAAAGCACTCTCCACAAATGTTTAATGGAACATAAGTGGAACAGTAACTGGAACCGCCGACAGCGCATCCTTCATTTATTCTGTTCTAGATAAAAACCATGAGTCTAGAGAAAACAAATGGATAGTTCCAGATAAGATCCACATATATCTCTCGATCCAGTTATTCTTCGTTCAGATCGTCATAAAATATGTGGATCATTCCCTTTAACTGGAACTTACATGAAGCCCGATTAAGAGTGTAGGAGCAGGTGTTGAAAATGCACGCGCTGTTGATCAAAGTTGACGGCCATCTGATTTTAGGTTGATTGCGCTAGCATGTGCTTTTATAAGTTTCTGTGTCATATACATACGCTAGGGGTCAGTACGGTAACCTTTCGCCTGCACCCGCATGCACGCATCCTCTAAATTCGCTTGCATACGCAAGGCGGTACATTTCAACGAAACCTAAGCTGAACTGAAGCAAAAAGGCCTACTGCTTGGGCTGAGGCATCATAAGTTATAATGTTTGCTAGCTGAGGTGTGTGTCCTTTAAAAAGCGCATAGCCAGTAAGAGTTTCCACATATTGTTACGGTGACGGTATCAATATATTTATTTTACTCTTACATATCCCTGCATCGGTATTTGTTTTACTTCGACGGGCCCCATTGATGCTGTTTCACCATTTTCGCGATTTCTTGAGCCTCAAATTGTGGTGCAGCACAGGGGTGGAAATCCCGCGCCAATCCGCTTTCCCTGCGCCATCCTGCTCCAAATGCGCCGGACCTGCTCCAATGCGGCGGCGCAGGCTCCGAGGTGATGTTCCTTGCCAGTCGCATTGAGTAGAGAGCAGTAGTAAGGTAGGGGACTCAATCGTAAGCAGTAGAGACTCATTCGTTCTGCTCTCGTTCACGACGCGGCGCGTTCCGGCGAACATCCTAACGGACTAACTCTCGGAGTCACTCGTGAGAATTTGGCGCGCTATAAGTGGCGGCGCGGTTTCAAGGGACTTGGAATGGTCTTGGGGTGCGGGTGTTGCGTGAACTTTGCTCCCAGAGTGTTCAAGCCCGGAGGAGGCCGAAAACCTGTGCTGGCGGTGCCCGTCCATTCGCTCGGGGCAGCGGCGCGGTTTCAAGGGACTTGGAATGGCCTTGGGGTGCGGGTGTTGCGTGAACTTTGCTCCCATGGGCAAGTTCACTGCCCAGTGCACTGCGTGTGATGCGTGCGTCAGCCCCACCCGTCATTACAATCTTTCCGCTTTATGTAGAAAGCAAAAAACGTAAATATAGTGGAACCCCGGTTATACGTCTCCGGGTTTTACGGCGGACTAGAGGGTCCCGACGAAGTAGCCGTTGAAATGATGCATTAAAAACCTCGGTTATTTGACGCGATTTCATGCCTGACCCGCGTTATTGGACGACCCACGCGAAGCATGTGGCCGCCCGGCGGACGAAATGAAAGTGCCGCGGTCCTGTTCCGCGCTCAATCGGTTCTCAACGGCATAGCTTTGTTCTCCGTCTCATCTTTCGTTTCTCTCCCCTCTAGCAGCGGCCCGCTCCTCTGCACAATCGCTTTGCCCCTCTCCTCGCTGGCGTCTCTTGTTGCGCAGCGGTCGCTGGGGCAGCTTGCACATGTTGTTCTCCCAGTCAGCAGTCAAACGCCGACGAGGTTACGCGACAGGCTTGCTTCGACACATGTTCGTCGTGATCGTGTGTGCCATGACTGGCGGGAATTGCAGCAGTGGACTGTGGTGAAAGGTTTGTTTTGAAGGGACACTGAAGTGATTTGTGCACATTGTGGGATTACTTGCGCAAATGGTAGTCCGAAGTCTCTAGGCTATGCTTCAACCACTCTAGCTGCGTTTACGCGACTTTATTTGGTAGAGAGATCAATTCGAAAGTGTTGTCCTCCTCTCTGCATCCTCTTTGCCGATTTCCTATGACGTTTCGTATTACGCTCAATCGAGATGGCTTGGCTTGACTGCGCTACTGCACGGACCGCTGACCCTGCGACAAAATGAGTTGGCCCAGCGCTTAGTCGGGCTGCCGCCGCTTTTCGTTCGCTCAGTGCTGGCCGCGGGCAGTGATTCTCATTCCGCGCGCGAAAAAAAAGCTGAATTTGTTTACGTTCCCGTAGCATCTTTCCGCGCTGACAAGTTATAGCACGAATGATGACTTAGTAAATAAATTTCTAACACGTAGCTTCCGCGAGCGAGCGATTATCGCAGCGCACTCGATAGGGGGAGGGATTTCGCGATTCCCGTACGATGCCCAACCCACGAAGGTCTGCAAAACGAATTAAGAGGCACAACAGAAACAATGAACATCAGCAACCAAGACCATGCTGCCCATACATTTATTGGAAATGAGACTTCCCAATGAGACACAGACGTAGCACTTAAATGAAACTAAATCACACACTAAAACAGAAACGTCTGTTGCAACTCCCTCAAAGCGGAATTCAGAGCACTCGGCGCAGTTTGAACATTTTCATTCGCTTCCGCGTTTCTTCGCGTTTCGCGTTCTGGGACTTGACGTAGAAATGAATCCTTGTGAGCCTATCCAACTTGATTTTGTTTTTAGTGCTGTATTGTGTTCAGGGAAGCCAACAAAATTCAACTTGGTAAGCTGAAGAAACGATACAGGATCCATAAGCCTGTCGCTTCTCACTTGCTTGACACTGACGCAGTGGGTGAATGTGTTTTCCTGTGATGTCACCAGTGCATTCAGCTGATCGGACGGATATAAAAGTTCTCCTCTGTCAACAGCAGTCGTAATGGCTGCTTCAGCTAGGGGGGGGGGGGGAGGGGGGTTCCATCCTTATCTTGCAGCAGTTGCTGACAACATTCAGCACACTTTGTGTTCGCAATGCTTTTCCTTGCGACATAACCAGCCATGTAGAAAATGAGCCTTGTATCACTAGCTCCAACTAACATGGAATGGTGGATCAAGGTCAAAAACGCTAACCACTTCATGAGCTTCTGTCAGATTTCCAATATCCAGAACCTCATCAATTCTCTTCTAGGCACTTGTCTCTTTTGCATTAGAAGCACCAAGCAGGCTTCTCAAGATTCCCGAAGAAACATTGCTTTGGGATGGCGATCGGGCCAAGTTCTGGAAGCTTAATGTATTCACGGAAATCAAAAACTGGCTGGCTGTAGGGTGGCCATTGCTACCAGACATCTGACGAACACTGCCAAAAAGTCTTTCAATGGTGTCTGAGCACAAACGGCTTGTCATCACAAAACGAAACCCAACATGTGTCATCAAATACTCCAGCAGATGTAATGGGCTTGAAAGAGTCACACGAAGACCTTCAGCTGTGTTGTCGCTTAAAAACCCTTTCGACCCACCAAGTAGGACAAGAAGCTACGGATCACTTTTTCGTAGTTTCACCCCTCCCCCCCCTCCCCTCCCCCCTATCCCCCCCCCCCCAACCCGGTCTTAGGGCATCCAAGGTGCACCGCGATGTCACAGGTTTAATCAAACTTCTAATACTTTCCACAAAGCTCAAGGTCGCCTCTATGCTTCCCAGCTTTGTCTATATTTCCTCTCGGTGGAGAAAAAGACCTCTAAGCGTTTCTTCGATCGCTTAGCCAAAACTCATAATTCACTCTCTGCTTTTCGAAACCAGTAGGATGAACAACTGCCTTGTTTATATGGGGCATTGCCTTGAGAGTAGTACTGTGCATTTCATCACACTCTCTCGCAAGAGCTGATCAACAGTAGCCTTCCCTTCTGGGATTTCCATGTCTGTTTCGACAAACTTGTTTCTTGCACATTTTATCAGGTGCGGAAAGTCTGATACGAAGTAGAGAAAACGACCTGGTTCAGTGGGGTGTTGTCTTCTGCATGACACGTGTTCCTGTCTTCCAGAGATGCCAAATAGGCGCCACATGCTTCTGTTCCAGGTCTCCCCGTCACAGGTTATAAAGTCTACACGTAACCCAGCATTGTCACTCATTGTCACGGCCTCAAGGAGAATCTTGACAAGCATATCCGCCTTCACGTTGCTGTGTGATGCAAAGGCACCAATGATCTGGTGCCACTTGACAACCAGGCCATGATCACATGTCAGCGAGCGTTGGCCTTCCGCAGTGAATTTGCCCAGGTCAACGAAACCTTCAATCTTGCCGCTGGATGAAAAGTGAAGATTTTCTGAAAGTTTTATTTCTTCAAAGGAGTCATCTGTGACACTGGAAGTTATCCATTGATTTGGTCTTCTCCGCCTCAGCAGTAAAAACTTTTTCACTGAGACCAAAGCCACTCTTCTAGTTTTTCACATAGTGACGCAGAGATGTACGTGATGGCAGTATCATGATTTTGCTTCTTTGAATATGCTCATAAAGTCGAGGACATTTCATGCACATGATCAAACATTCGAGAGCCCATTCGCTTTCAAATTAACTTAATTCCATTTGTACACTTTCTTTCTGAAGCAGCAAAGCATACTCTGACTTGCTGCTGCTGCTTCGCCGGTCTCTAATTGCATCCTCAAGCACGGAGGACTTGATTTATGAATTTTCCTTTTTCAATTTTTCGAAGTTGGATTTCACCTGACGCAGTTGTGCTGTTCGTAGCTTGAGCTTGTAGGAGAGCGTTCGAAAGGTGGTTTTTGCAGCCCTTATTCTGTATGATGCCTGGTTAACGAGCAGCTTCCTCGGGCACCTACATTTCGGGCACGCTGCTGCTGCCGCCTGGGCTATTCCCGGGCAGGACGCACTGAAACTTTTCATGCCACACCTCTTTTCTCGCCGCTTTGAGTTTGCTTCGAACTCTCCCTTTTTCACCAAAGTCTTTGCATGGTATAAGAGAGTCTACTTCTGGAAAAAGATCTTCAATCATCTTTCCATCGGTAAGCTCGACGCTTTTGACTTGTGTCGCTTGCACAAAAACCGTTGCTTTAATCGCGTGGCTGCTCGAAGCCATGACGACTACTTTTTCAAAGCAGCGATTCTGGTCTTCTAACGCACACACAGTAAAGGCTGTGACGTTGTGAGATCCAGTGATGCGTTGTCTGAACCAATGAACGCTTGGCCATTCACATCTTTCAACATCAGGTAAGATGGAAAATTCCAGAGCGGGAGTCTCGCGCTCTGGAACGCTCGCTTCAACATGTGTATCGTTGTAGGAAGAGGAACTCACTTCGCTACGCTGGATCTTCGTCGGGAGGCCGCATGTTGACGTTCTGGACTGCCTTTTCTTGGGTGGTTTCTTGGAGAGGTACGATGGTGTTTTCGGCCAAATTGTAGGAACTGTGTCGCTGGTAAGCGCAGGTCGATCGCGGAGAATTTCGACTGTTTCGCCGTTGATCACGTCCGTGAAGTGCCGCTTAACATATCGTTCGTCGAAGTGAAGAGAACAAAGGGCTGAGTTCTCGTCGAGAGTTTTGTCAGCCCGGGGTACGGCCCGCCTCCACGTTTCAAAACGTTCGGGGTCTTTCGACGCAGAAAACAAAGGGACACGCTGACCCGGCTCTCTTGACGATACACAACCGGACGTGCAGTGAGGCGCAAAACAGTGCGTTTGCCTCGTCTTCTTCACGCGGTGATCCGTTTGTCTGGTACAGGGCACGGATCTGAAGCCTACATGCTAACGAGAACTTTTCCGCTACAAAGAACACACCGAGAAAATCAGACGCGCACGAGAGCGAACAGACGACAAACACATGCGCACGGACAGGGTGCCGCTGACACCAGGGGATGAATCGACGGAGCGCACTTTTGCCTCGAACATGCGGGCGTTGGCTCCACCTCTCTTTGTTGGCGCCATAGCATACCTGCGTACGTTGGGCAGCGCCCGAGGTCTTTAGTGCTGTCGACTGGGGCGCCACTGCAGGCCCTTGGGCGCCGGCTGGCAGCTGCAGGCTGGGCTCCACGGAGGAGGAATGGCGCGCTTTGGGACGCGTCCATTCAAGATGGGGAAGAGGAGACAGGTGTCAGCTGCAATTATTTATGCATAAAGAAAGCGTCGTCCGCCGTTGCACGGACACTGCTTACGAAGGTATCGTCTTCCAGTTTAAAGCGAGAAGTCTTAGTTACTTTCATGGCAGGTACTCGAAACTATGGCGAGATGCACATGCCATCACCCTCACTCGAAGGGGTCGAATCGTTTGACACAGCACTGCGTCTGTTCGTAAGAGTATGCTGGTGGGTTTTGATGGCTGTCGCCTTGCTTTCCCACCATCTCGCCATGTTGCAGGTGCGGACGAAGGAGGAGAAAGGCAACCTGCGTCGCGGCTTCTGGATGCAGCTGGACGCCAAGAAGCTGGTGTCGCACTGGTTCCGCCACCCGAAGGACAACCTAGGCCTCGTGGTGCACGCCTACGACTCCGAAGGCCGCAGGGTGCACGCCGTCACCGAACCGCCGCCCGGCAGGGAAGCCCTGGTCAGTCCAGCACATAAACCAGGGTAGATCGAGAACGCAAATGCGACTTCCCGAACACAGCGACTGTCGCGTCGCATTTGCGGAACTGGTGAATTGTGAGAAGGCACCCGCCGAGCCGCCCGCGAATGCTTCTCGGACTTTCGCGCGCGCGGCATCCGTACTCCAGACGAAAAAAAATTACACCTACCTCCAGAAAGGGGAACCCGGCGTGGGGGCCACCAAGAAGTTAGGGTAACCCAAACGCAACGCGCTCGCGCTCGGCGAGATTTTAGAAGAGGGGCGTCCCCAACAGCCCGCAACCGGCTTGCGTTGCTCGGGTCGGCTCGGGTGTTGGGAACTTTAAGCTTAGCATCGTAGCGGATATTTGATCGCCCTTATGTGTGTCGTCGTTTCCTTGTCCCGTCTTTTTTTGCGCTGTTTTGAATTTCTTATCTGTACAACTGCGAATGACAATCCATGACACTTTTCACCACACTATCCTCCCCTTTCTTGCATGTAAAACTTTACTTTCGCGATAATTGCCATTTGAGCGATCGGGGACCAAGACATCAGTCGCAACCTGTTTTGATTCTTCTGTGCAGGTAGCGCCATCCTTGGGCCGCTCACCGCGCGCCGCGGTAGTGGGTAGGGCCGTCGAACCTCCGCGGCCGATCAGCGTAGGCTTAGCATCGGGGCAGATATCTGATCGCTGCTTTTAAAATCAGCGCTGTTAACAATCCCTAACACAATTTTTCACCACACTAATACAACATCCAAACACATCACGAGCTTGTTGGCCGCTTCCGCACTGCCGGAGTTTTTCGCCGGATCGCCGCTCCAATCGGTGGTCAGAGCTTCTGCTTTCGACCAACGAATGATCCGATCGTTGGCGGCGAAAGCGCCGGGATTTCGTTGGCTCATCGGGTAGCTGGTCGCGACCTAACTTTTATAGCGATTCCAGGCACTCTATTTTTATTGCTTTTTATTACACTGGAAGCGAAAGCGCGCCGGAGACACGAAAAGCGCACTGAGCGAGCGGCATGGTTTCTGCGCAGGTGATGGCCACGGCCGCGAAGTGGCGCAGACCGGCGCAGGTAGCTCGAGCGATAGCTTAATTGTTACCGCTGCACGAAACGGGACTCAAGTCCCAAATAAGGCAGCGCATATGAGAAAGGAGTTAATGATGCGATGGCGGGTTGCATTAAAAATCGTCATCTGCACCGCTTACTACACGGCCATCTGCCGCAGTGTTGAGCCGAACACATCTGTAGGTGGACCTTTAGGCAGACCGGCCGGCTGCTCCCAGCCCGCGTATCCCCACCCACTGTATCGAGCGTCGCGCGTCATCAAATTTTCTGCATGCTCTAGGTGTGTTTTCCATTAAGAGTGGCCTGGCAAGGGTAGTGTGAGATGGGGTCTACAATCCCCCTCCCAAAAAAATCACTGATCGATCTCCAACGATTGAGTGATCACCTCTTCCTCCCTTCTTCCCTTTCCCCAACTACGGCCATGTGGCCTCCCCCATCTTAATAAATGTCACTCATTCATTCATTCTCTTGCCACGGCAGAAATTTGCACTAACAGCGTCTGCGTAACGTCCACGGTCGGTCGCTTTATAATTGAGCCGCTGACGAGATCAGTACGTAGGGGCACTCACAGAAACTGCCGGCGACGCGAATTCGGCAGTGTACGGCAGCTCGGCTCTGTTATATCCCTCCAACCGTCACGTGGACAGCTTTGTTTATACAAAACTCGCACTTCGCGGCACCTGCTGAAACCGAAACTGCGACTGACCGCAATTAAAACGTCTGTAAATGAACAACCGTCGCACGCTGAAGGAAATGAGGTTTCCACACGTGATGAGGAGGTCGTTAGCTACTTATCGCAACAGAAAAACCAAGATGCAAAATGTTTGTGTCAGTGCCCCTTTAAGAGGTGGGGGCGTAATTTTGCGTCTAAATAACGGAGATCTGCGGCAACGTGCACTGTTGAAGTAAGGTAGTAGGAAGGCCGAATTATTCCAATTTCGGAATTAACGGGGTTCCAATTAACTAGCTTTTACAGTATATACGCCAGGGCGCAACACAACCGCTACTCAAAGATTGACACGCGCATACGGAGCAAGACGACAGCTAAGGTAAACCAAAGGCGGAGGAGGCGGTGGGTGTGCGCAAAATACGGGGGAAAAAGGGGGGTCTCCTAATACGGCGTTTCCAGCTTCAGCTGACTCGGTGTGAGGGCCGCACCCTTGTTTTCCTCTCCTTCATGCTGTAGTGCCTAGAATATGACGATGTCGGTACGGATAAGGATGCTAGCTGGGCCGTAGGCACAAACGAGCGTACGCACGTCGCACGTACAGATGATGTTTGCATGCAACCAAGCATACGCCGTGCTATATGTGACCGAAAGTTCACGAACCACGTGAACTGAACGAAATTGGGCCTCCGGAGAGGGGCGGAGGGGTTGACCAGCAGGATGATGGCAATCGCTACTATCGAATCGCTAAGCAAAACCGAACGAGTTGTTTCGGCCATTGTCACGGCGGCGAGGTAAAAAGAAGATTCGGATAGTCTGAGCTAGCTTGTTCGCTGATCATCTTGAAGCTGGAAGCGCTCACACAGCAGGGACGAAAGTAGAGAAAACAGAGACGACACGGCACTACTTTGTTTTTTTTTGTTTTTTTTTTTTTCTACTTTCGTCCCTGCAGTTGTGTGAGCGCTTCCAGCTTCAAGATGAACAGCTACCAACTAGCAGTCCGTTTTACTGTTGTTCGCTGACCTGGCGGATGCGGTCATTGGTCACCTCCACTCGATCTGGCAATTTCGTACCGAGAACAGTTCCGGGGTCCCGCGACGTACGACACGGCGTTTTTCCGCACGTATACACCGCATGCTCTGGGCTGCGCAAATGTAGCGTCGTCCCTTTCGACTATGTGGCCGTGGCGGCGCACAACGTGAGCGTGTAGCTCGGCTTCCGTTGCCGCGTCGAGTGGGCCGCGGAGTCTCGAGATAGCGGGACGGGTTGAAAAGCGCGAAATCGGCAGCCTGCAGGACGGTTTCCCTCGACCGGGCCTCGGATAAGATAACCTTTGGCGAAGGTTTAATGAACTTGCGCCAGAAACGGCCTGGCGCTACAAATCTTGCACGCCGCAGCGACGACGCTTCTGCCGGCCGCGCGCGTCGAGCATGCGTCGAGTGTTTGCCGCCGTGTCACCATCGGTGCGTTACCGAAATCCGCCCGGAGATGGCGCTCCTGCGATCAAGCTGGATCTTCGGACAGGAAGTGACGTCAGAAGACAGTCTGCGTCACAAGTGATGCAGAGGAATTCAAAGAATCCGCCGACAATATACCGCTAGGGTATTTAAACGCCCACACTGATGACCTGGATGGATATTTAGAATGCTGTCTGCGCGCATGAGGAGCATAATATCGTGTTCGCTAAACATAAGTGGGACGACGGTCAAGAAGAGGCGTGGTGGTCCTGAACCGACTGCAGTGCAGTTTCAGAACGAGCGGTTAAACCGAACTAGAAGAAAAAAAACAAAAACTGCTGGTAGCGACCACACAGATATATATTCAGGAATTTTGAACGTGGGCCAGGCGTAGGGCAGGAAACAACGTCAGTCGAATGCCGGAAATTGAGCGACAAACAGATAGCAGGCACCGCTCAAACACCCAAAGACAATTATAGGTCTGGCCACGAAAGCGTGGGAATTAATACGATGAGCTGATTGGTTATTACATGCAAAAAGAAATAGGCAAAGCAAGAAATAAAAACCGCTAAGGGACAACCACGGAACGGGAACTTAAACTTGCCATAGAAAAACGGCAACAGGTGTCAAGAGCGCACACAGAAGTTAAAAAACAGGGATTTCAAGAAGGGGATGCAGTCACGGTGGAGCAGACAAGCGAAATGAACTGTTTGATTGGACGCTGGGCCTCATGTTTCAGAAGGATAAAAGCGCTCCGAAAGTATTCTGCAATCATGTAACAAAAGAAAAAAAAACTGGGAACAACGATTTATTTATTTATTATTTAGTTTATACTGCAGACCACAACACGTGGTCCAAGCCGGACGGGCAGTCACAAATCCAAATGAGCAGTACGGTAGACTGCTTCACATCGCGAGCGTATATAAATGACAAAATGAACTCAATGGGGAAACGTGCACAATGCTAAATGGGGAAATGTACACGTGGTATACAAGGCGATCACGCTCTGACAAAGAGTTCTATTCAGACCCTGTGCGCAGAAAAAACGAAAATTTATAGGCCACCTGCGCTGCCCATGGGGCGCTGCGCAAGCGGCTTCCGGGCAGTACTTCTGGGTATTACAAAGCTTCGCGGGTCCCATAGGATCCCGTGTTGACAGGAGCAAAATGAGCTCGATCTTCCCGATTGTTTTGTGACATGGTCACCAGCCCATCCCCGACGGGTCCGATCTCTTCCGGCGATCAACTTGGCATTAGGGAAAAAGCTTTGCAGCGCTAAATACGTTTACAGCGCCGTCGAAAGTGCCGGTACGGTGACATCGCTCTGCCACTCGCAGGTTCACCGATCGATGGTTGTATGAAGTGAAACTTCTAGTTTGAACTAATACTCTAGGTGCAAAGGCTTTTCAACAACAGCCCATCAAAAAAGAAGAGTGACGCAATCGGTGATTATCGCGCTTTTAAAAAGCCAGCGAGTCTGGCGGACCGGTGGTTCGCCTGCTGCGGTGCGCCGCTCTTTTGCGTACCTGCGCACCATGCGTGCGCTTTAATTAAATTGTGCTCGTTTGCTTCGCCGTTACGAATACACAGTGCAGCGTTAGCTTGCCGTTTTGTTGCGTGTCTCAGTGACAAAATTGAGCGAGCGTAAGAACCGTGAAATCTGTTTTGCGATTCCGAAATTAGTGGACGTAAAACAAAGTGGTCGGGCGAACCGAGAGGCCGCTCGCTTTCCTTGATTGCACTCACTTTACTTAATTACGCCCTTGCATCATATATTCCCAGTTCGCACTTAATAGGCTAGAATGAGGGTCAGCAACGTTTTGTAATGTAGGGCCGAGTTTCATGCAGCCGACACTGCGAATGGCTGGACGGCAAATCGGGTGGGAGGAGGAGGGGGGCATTGAATGCAAAGCGAAAAAATTCTGCGAATCGCCAATAATATTTGGCAATAATCTGGCGAAGTGTGAAGATGGGGGACAATTCAACTGGAAGCGACCAATCTTCTGTTCTTGTCTCGCTGTCTAACTCAATTTGAGGACAAAACTGGCGTGTCGGCGTTCAGATTGTTAGCGACGAAGATAACCAACAGAGTCAGTGATGATCGCATGTAAATATTCGGGGCCGTGTATGCGGCTGTGTTATGTTATGCAAATATAGAAGAACATATTTCTGCAGGCAGCGGGCGTGCGATTTGGTGATTGTTTTGCGTCGTTTAATAGCGCCTATTTTGTTTATTTGACGCATTGCCTCACCTACTCCTTAGTATACATGTACCCTGCCGTTCGTAAATCGTGCGGCGTAAAACGTTACGCAAGGATCATTTAGTTTGCGAAAATACAAAACGAAATTTCCACTCGTCTTCATGGTGGTGCCAGGCTAGCAGTGTCAGCTGAGTCGGCTGCGCAATTCTTGGGTTCGCTAGCATGCTCCCGCTGAAGCAACCTTTTGTTCCGTGTTTATGCTACTCGTGAACTTTCCTTTGTCGACCGCACGCCAAAAGAAAGAACAGTAAACGTCGTCAGGAAGTTAGACCACCCGACCTGGCGATACCGCCCCACGCCGCGATGACCGCGACAGCTCGCTGAAAAGAAAGCCGATAAATCGGCTTGTTTGAGCGGATATTATTTTGTTTAGCCTCCACAACTACTTTAAGGGCTATTACATACAGTATGCAGTCATTTAAACGCGTCACAAAGCGATTAAACTAAGTACAACCATGTCTCACTCTGGCTAGTCATTGAAAACGCATGGAGGGCGGCGGGGGTCGTCTGCTTTTGTATACTATCCAGAGGCGTCGGCCACTAGGGGCGCTGCATGTCGCCAAAACTCCAGCGCAGGAGGCCTATAGGTGTCTGTGCAAAATCAGGTGTTAAAGACCTTGGCTGCTGATGTGTATTTCTTATTGACAGATGGGATGAATGCAATCAAGGCTCAATGGCAAGTTTATGGTTAAGCAAGAAATTCAAGAAGTCCAAGCGGAGTTGCCTTCTTCTAAACTGAAGCAGTGGAATGTTGCTGGCCATCATTAGTTTCGATGGAGTGTATACGACGGAATTTCGAAAAGATAAAACGAACCGCTTTCCTCTGAATTCTTTCCAGATTACCAATGTTGCATTTTGTGTAGGGGTCCCATACTATGCTTGCGTATTCTAATTTCGGTCTGATGTAGGATTTGGTAACAGAGACGTTTTACATTTGGTGGTGAGTTGCGAAGCTTGTGTCTCAGGAAACACGACTTTCTGAAAGCAAACGTACAATGTTGTCAACCTGTGAATTCTAGGACAGGTTAGCTGTGAAAGTTACACCGAAATATTTGTAGCTATTGACCTGTTTGACTTTTGATAAAGGTAGGGAGTAAGCATACTGAAAAGGAGATTTTTTTCGAGTTATACACGTGCAAACTGTTTTTGTCGCGTGTTTACGTTATGCCCCACTTGTTGCACCATCGGAATATGTAATCTAGATTCTTGTTTTAGTTCTATTTTAGCGTGCGTGCTGCAAACTTCACGAAATACAACGTAGTTATCGGAATCGAATCTGAATGGTTGGATCGATTACAATATCATTTATGTAACAAAAAAACACCAAGGGCCCCAACACGCCGTCTTCGAGTGCACACGACCTAACTGGCAGAAGACTCAAATTTTGACCCTCGACGGTGACGTGCTGCACTTGATTACTCAGATATTCAGATACCCATGCGACCGACACCTTTGGAAGACCTATTTTATTTAATTCGTAGATTAATTTGCCATGAGAAACTTCATCAAATGCCTCACAAGAGTCTAAACAAATTGTGTCTACCTGAATATTATTATCAAGAGTCCCGGCAAACTCAGGGGTAACAGTAACAAGCTGTGTCACGGTCGAATACTTGCCTCTGAAGCCGTGCTGAAAACGTGTTAGTACGGAGTGCGTTTTAAGAAATTCTGTACTCTGGTTCGCTATAATATGCTCTGGCAGTTTACAACATGAGGAACTTAAAGGTATCGGTCTGCAATTAGGTAGTGATAATCTGTCACCTTTTTTTGAAGATAGATGCTACTCGGGCCATTTTCCAGTCACGCGCAAGGTTGCTGTTGACGAGGAAGCATGAAAGATAATAAACCGGAATTCGCCAATGCCTACGGCATTACATCGGAGAAGAGCATTGGGGAGGTCGTCAGGACCGCAACAGATGGAAACCAAACCAGGGCATTAAATGAAATTGGCTTCGCATAGCTCAAATGGCATTACAGCAGGCGTAGATGCTCCGGGCACAGTAAACACGCCATGAAAATGTGTGTTAAAATGGTTTGCAATATTTTCATGACTTGTAACTGTGCTGCCGTCAACTGATATTTTTGAAACGGATTTCTTGCTGTCGCTAAGATAATTCCAGAACTTCGAAGGATATTTTTTTATATAAAATTAGGTAGGACCGCAACAGATGGAAACCAAACCAGGGCATTAAATGAAATTGGCTTCGCATAGTTCAAATGGCATTACAGCAGGCGTAGATGTTCCGGACACATGTAAACACGCCATGAAAATGTGTGTTAAAATGGTTTGCAATATTTTCATGACTTGTAACTGTGCTGCCGTCAACTGATATTTTTGAAACGGATTTCTTGCTGTCGCTAAGATAATTCCAGAACTTCGAAGGATATTTTTTTATATAAAATTAGGTATACGGGTTTTAAAGTAGTAATCTTTTGGGCCATGCATTGCTTCGGCAAGGGTTCTTTGGTGCTTGCTGATAACTGTGCGCAGCGCATGCTGCTTTTCTAGCCGTTTCACTTTTCTTTCTAGTTTAACAATTTTACGAGTAATGCACGGCGTACGCTTGTGCATTTATTTGCGTTTGTTGGGTATAAAGTTGTCGTCACAGTGTTGACACGCTATTTCAAATTTGGCCCAAAGAGCACATGTGTTTAGAGCGCCCTCATCAATCTCTGCGAGTACAGCTTCCATGCAATCTATTACACGCCGTGCCACGCACAAACTTAAAGAAAGAAAAAAAAAACGTGGCGCAAACTAGACGTGGACGAAGAAGACAAGGTAAGACAGATACAGGCGCCAACTTCCAACTGTTTATTCAAAGGAAACCACACGAATTTATACATAACTTATCTAAACAGAAACAAAACAAAAAAGAAAAAAAAAAGACAACAGAAATATCACCCAAGGTATAATCATGCTAGCAAGTGTAGAATGTGGGGACAATGGCTAGGTTGAATAAGTACAACAGTGCTGAAAGTGTGACAACATATCAACTCCAGCCTCAAGAGCAATAAAGAAGGTCTTAATGCGTGTGCGTGCACTCCAGACGCAGACCAGGCATAAAAAATTACACCCTCTTCCCGTAGGGGAACCCTGAGTAGTATGCAAAGCAGCCATGGGGTCGATTGAAGTGCCCATTAGTTCTCAGTTCGTCGTTTCCGTTAGGTTGAGGTACGTAGCTACCGTTATATTTACAGTTTGGTTTCCATGGTAACTACCACACTTTTCACTTACCGGAACTACGAAATGGGAAATTGCGTTGAGCCTATGGCTGTTTCGCATGCTACTCAGGGTTCCCCTACGAGAAGATGGTGTAATTTTATTACATGCGACGGGGTTATGTTCCTCCCTTGCCGTTGTTGCGCCGTCCACACCCCCACTGCGCATGCTCGGCTTGCTGAACGCCCGGTGGTGTCTTACCCTTTGATGGCTCCTGGAGCGACAGTGTTACCGGTGTCTTCCTGGGCCGGCCCGAAATGAGCCGAGCATGCGCAGCGGGGGTGTGGACGGCGCCACAACAAGGGAGGGACATAGCCCCGACCATGAGATGCTGGAGCGACAGTGTTGCCGGTGTCTTCCTGGGCCGGCACGAAACGAGCACGCTTCCCCTTAAAGGGCTCCTGGAGCGGCATTGTTGCCGGTGTCTTTCTGGGCCGGTGGATGGACGGACGACGGACGACGGAGCTGAGAGTAAGAGATGCTTTGCATCTAAAAGAAAGAAGGACAACTGCGCGTGCTAAACTACACGCTGTGATTTAAGAATGACATTTCTTTGTCACTTAACGCTAGGGACGGCGTTCTGACGCACTTGTCGCCTGCTCTTTTGATAAAAACCGCCTCAATTGCCTCAAGCGCCGCCTCAAACGCCGACTAAACTCTCAAATCCGTGGTCAACAATGTCCGTTTAGAAGCGAGAAGCGCGTTGACACCTCGCTGCTTCCACCTCCGGCGATGAGAATGTCGCCTGGCACACGTCATCAAACCGCAGGCGTAATTTGTCGCGCACTTTGTCAGGCCCGTAAGTACTGAGGAGAACTAATCGAGGCTTCGACGGACGCCCGTGTGGTCGGGAATGACATCGAAGTACACAATAAAGAAGACGGCCACCACGAGAGTGTGAACAGGGCTCCCGTTCGGGGTGCCGAAATGTCATTGTTTTATTTTCTCTTGTGGTCGGCGTGTTCTTTATTATGTACTTGACTGAAGAGAACAATTGGACTCACTTTTACAGCCTTGGTCACAGGTGGTCCACGTTGCCGCCAGTCGTCATGATTCGTGGTTGCATGTGTCCTGAACGTACGCACATACGACGTTTGCAGTCATATAGCGTGCAGTTTCTTCTGGTGTGACGGAGGTTAGCTTCCTATACGTTGTGTCTTCCTCGTGGCTAACTTTATCCGTCCGCAGGGTCGTGGCAGAATCCATGGCTTTCTTAGATTTCTGCAGGCTGAGTCTTCGGTCACTGCTTCGGTTGCGGCTCTGTCAAATCGTCGGCCGAAATTTTCATGCACTTCGATGTTCTTGAAGCGGGGCTTTGGTGCTTGCGTTTCTGGAGTTGGTTTCTAGGCGTCGCCCTCATGTTTGCGTATACACTCAGAACACTTCAGACTATAGTACTGCATGCAGGTTTATCACTGAATGCTTTAAGGAGTGCTTCAGCTGGCTATTTTCGATATTCACGTAGTGATAATGGCTTGTCGGTGGAAACCATAAAAATCTAGTAGCGTTGTTGACAGGACGCTTCAGTCTAGGTTCGTATCCATATATGCCAGCTGCTTGGCATTCATGCAAACTGCATTTGGCAGACGGCGTCGTGCCCATTCGTTGCCTTTGAATTGCCCATCGGTTTTTGAGAGGAGGAGGCTCTCAATGCGGACTGTCCCATTTACATGTATTCCCGATGGCGGCCACTGCAGCTCCATCTCCAGTGCCAGGTTGTCGAGTTCAACCAACATTCGCAACCAACTTTCCTTTGCGCTTTCCTTTGTTGTTGTACTACCATTTCTTCGTACGCGGCGAGCACGCGTTCAGAGAAGAATGAAAGATAATGTATTTGATCGTGCAGATTTGGTCACGGACTTGGTTTAGTCCCTCAACTGTTTACCCCACATTGTTTCTCAGCGTCTGTGCTTTTAATGCGTAGCATTCTTTGCCGCGTACCCCCAGAGCCAGGACCGTGTAACGGCCTGCATTTCCACAAACATGGAGATATCGCGGAAGTTCCACCCGTAATCGCTATAATAGCGTAATTGGGGATAACTGGTCGCACGAAATTTTTAAAAACTAAAAAATAAGAAAACAAAAAAACCGAAAAATGGCGAAATGTGTAACGCCCCGCATTCACACAATAATGCAGATTTCGCGAAAGTTCCACTTGTAATCGTTAAATAGCGCGAATGGAGATATTTTGTCGGACAGGATTTAGAAAAAAAATCAACAACAACCCACCGATTAAGAAAAGCAAAAAGTAGCCGGCATGTAGTAAGTGAAACGATCCTGGCCAATCCCCCAAGTGGGTATGCGCCACAAACTGCGCAAGAGGCCGCCTGGTTCTTGCTGCGGCAGGAAACTAAACATCCCCCTCGCGAGGGGCACGATCAAATGCAGAGCATTTCCGGGGGCGCACGACGTTAAGTTGTTTGAGTTACGTTAATGTTGTTGCACTTGTTGCTGTTGGTTGTTGTATTGTAATTAAATCAGGAGACGTAATTACGTGGTCACGTGACATCATTTATTAGCAGGTGGGTATGACATCATTTATTAGCAGGTGGGTATGATTATTGTGGCGCAGTGGGAAGAGCACCATGTACCTCGCGTTCCGCCCACAGGTAGTGAATGCGTTGTATCAGCAGCTTCTTGACGTAGTTTGAATGAGTCAAGGATATAAGGCGCGTTCGCAGCCCTCCATTCTGTGTCGGCTTTGTGGCGCAGTGGGTAGAGCACCATGCACCTTGCGTTCCGCCCGCAGGGTCGTGGAATCGAAACCAGGCACCGGTAAGTATTATTTTTTTATATATAGTGTAGGGGGAGGGGTGCGGATGACGATGGACAACTAGAACGGGTCACATCGTGAGTTAAATAAATGCTCTGCATTTAAAACGAGAAAGTATGGCTGTAAAAAACTCACACTCAAGACAAGCGGCATAAGAATGCTGCGCATTACTAGATAATTTCTAGAGAATTTTTTCAAGCTGCCGCTAAGCACCAGTCACGACAGTGATTGCATAGAGGGCTAGTAACAATCTTTAGCGTTTCCCTCCCACTGCCAGCGAACAATCAGCACGCCTTCATGGGAAGACGCCCCGCGGCTGCCAACTCCGGCGATGTCTCGATTTTGAACAAGAGACTCAACCCGTCCGGCTTTTTTACTTGATATCTCCGCACTTTTGGTTGGCGCGGCGGCCACCTTTTTGTAGTTTTTCGCACCTGACCCGAAAGTTGGCCCATCCTGTATTTTTCACTTCATAGCTCTGCAGTTCGGCTGGGCGTTCTTTCGGAACTTCACGGTAGTTTGGCTGCATACGATTGTCACCATATGCTGGTGTACCGTCACCGTTTTTCACTGGTCCGGAATCAGCACATCGACCTTTGCACTTCTACACGGGTTTTCCAGACATATACATGTCGCCGGGTGGCGGCGTCGTTTTCTTTTAAGTGCAATGCACTTCTTAAGCGACCCTGAACCTGCGTCCACCGGCGATGTCCGCATCACATACCCACGTGGGGGATTGACCAGGAATCTCCTCGTCTTCCTTGGCAACAGGGGGAGATGGGCGCGCGCTGCCTGGCCGCTGACATGGCACATACCCACGTGGGGGATTGGCCAGGAATCGGGCGTGAGAAGGGCTAATGCACCCGCTTAAAGGAGTACTGACACGAAATTTCAAAGCTGAGATCCGCTCCAGCAGTCAAGTACAACGACAGCACAAATAGGTGTCTGTGAATAAATGCATCTTTCTTTCTTTGTAGTTGTGTGTGTGTGTGTGATCTCTCTTCCGCGAACATTACCGAACCGCGCAAATTCAACTCGTGCATTCGCACTTTCACATTCTTCCCCTCGGGGAAATGCGGGGAATTTTTTCCCGTGTACAACACCCGCTGTAAAATCCGCGGGGATGCATGCGACGCAGTGGCGCGATGCCAGCATCCCTATAGCTTAGTTACAGTGTGAAGCCGGCGTTATCACTTTCAGTGGGCGTTTAGAAATTCAGACCATTCTTCCGCAGCCGGCTCTGCACGTCGTGGCCCTTTTCCTTCTCTCCCTGTCGAGACGCTCAAAGTGCGGAGAAGGAGTGGAGCAGATGTGTGCACACATACATCTCAGCAAGTGCTCGTCGCGGCTGCACGCATGGCCGTTTCGCTATATTTAGCACTGGGCAGCAGCTGCTGGGTGCCGGCATTAGCTAATTAAGTGCGGCGGCGGCGGCCAAGCGCGCCAAGTTCCTTGGGCGCGCGCCTCTTGCTCGCACATGCAACAGTATCTCGTTCCTTCCGTCGCGCGCCACACGACCGCCGTGTCCGTCTCTCGCCCAGCGGTTCTGCCCCGCATTGCGCAAGCCGGCCTGCTGCTGCTGCTGCTGCATGCAGTGGCGCTTATCTGCGCGGGGAGCGCGTTCGCCACTCGTGCATGACGCTCGCGTTGGGTGCAAGGTCAGTCACAAAGAGCGCGCCTTCTCTGGAGGCGGCGCGAGTTGCATTATACATTTACGCGTTAAATAGCCCTTTGCCGTTGCTCAGGCGTGCATTGGGATGAGCTGTGGGAAGTGCAGAACCAGCGGGTGCTCAGCTTTCTTTGCGAACGTTCCTCGTTGCCCGTGGACGATGTGGCGTTCACAACGACGGTTTGCGCTGCTCACGCACGACTCGTCTCGGTTGCCCGCAGATATCCGCGCAGACCGATTACTGTCCACGATAATTTCAGTGTACCCTTTATTCCAATTACCCAAAACAGACCCGCCGCGGTGGCTCAGTGGCTAAGGCGTTGCGCTGCTGAGCACGAGGTCGCGGGTTCGATTCCCGGCCGCGGCGGCCGCTTTTCTGATGGAGGCGAAAAGCGAAAACGCCCGTGTGTACGAGATTTCGGGGCACGATAAAGATCCCCAGGTGGTCAAAATTAATTCGGAGCCCTCCACTACGGCGCGCCTCATCGTCTGCGTTGCGTCGGCGCGTTAAACCCTACAATCAATCAATCAATTACCCAAAACAGCAGCGCCGATCAACGGGCGTCTCCGTCTATGTATACAGCTGCCTTCCCGGCAATGTTTGTCATTCTCGTTTGTCAATCCACAACTCATCTGTCGATCCCATCTCTGTTATGTTTGAAAGCGTCAAGTTTTAAATACACGCCCCTACATTGCAGCTATTTCTTTCCATCTGCGGGTGCACTCTTTCCCGGAGCGCGACTGCACGGCTCATTGCCTGCACATATTGCCCCGATTAATTCACCGCATGGTTGTCTACCGTGTTTCATGATTCGCTCGCTGTGCTCACCACAAGCGGATGAATCAGTTGTCTTTGCTCGTTTAGAACGAAAGCTGTACTACTCCACGGTGCAACGCCTCGTTCCGTCCGCCTGACCTTCAAAGTGAGCACAAGTCAAGCCTCGTGCGGGGTCGGTTCAAGGGCACGGGAAAGGGGAGGAGGCGCGCGACACCAGCAAACGATGCAAGCTGGCTGCGTCCAAGTTAACTGCGCGCTTTCGCGCCCACCGGGGACTGCAGTGCTCGTTCTGTCTGGAGCCCGTTCACTGCGTGCTCCGGGCACCAAACTTGCTTTAACCGAGCACCAGGGTCATGAATTCTATAGCACACGAAACAAGCACCCTATAGGTAGATCCGGCAAGGCAACCTTCTAACTGTCACAAAAATGACAAACTTCTTCACGCGCATTGCCGCACTTTCTACGGAGATGTGCGACATATAGTGCAACAAGATGTGCTACAAAAGTCTTTCTTGTCCAAATTTTGTTTGGCGCTGGTTCCTATACCAACAAGCCCAACTCGCAGTTCTTACATATATCACCGCTCAGCAAGCCGAGTTCCATCTTGCTATGATAGTAGACAGTTTTAGTTTCACGTACGTGGAGCTTTCACGGATGACGAGTGCGCATGCGCAGAACGCGAAGGGTCGTCGTGAGTCTCACGGACGTACGTGAGAATCGTCTTTTTTACGTTGCGGTCTTTACGTATCTTCCGTACGTAGAGTTGACAAACATGGCGGTGCCCTGCCCTTCGGCTTCGCTGCGATAACAGCTTAGCTGCTAATCCCTAGGAGCGATATCGTGTTTTAAGCTGTTGATTTCGCCTTCAATTTGCCCATTCTTACCCTCAACCAAAGTTTCAATCGAAAAATTACTCCCACCTCCCCTCGCGGGAACCCCTGTGTAGATGCAACGCATAGGGGGTTCCGTTGCTGTTTCCGTTAGGTTGATTCTCCCATCGCGTGAAACGTGCCGTGAACCCCCTGCCGCGGCTATGACGCAACGTGGCGCGGCTATGACGCAACACAATCCACTTCAATCCAATCCAATCGAATCCAATCCAATGACCCTCGCGAGAGAGTGTTCGCTATCGGAGAGGAGAGGGGGTGAGCGGCGGAGAGCGCAGCTCGCGCGGCGAGGAGAATGGGGGAGAGGTGTGGACGGACAACAACAACGCCGTATGGAGGGACAAGGCGAGTGAATGAGATGCAGTCGCATCTAGAACATCTTTTTGTGTTTAGATGGAAGAGCGATTTTTCAGCTGTTAAGCGTGACGAAATAGCGTTTTTCGTTCTTACAGCAACGGGCTTGCGAGATCACGAGTGGCTACAGCAATAAGAGCTTGCTTCTTGGCTAGTTGGTACATTATTTCTTGTAAAAACACTGCGCTAAATTGAAATTACGAAGACGAAGGACGGCGGAACACACGATACCGCAGTATCTGCGTCTGTTCGTAGATGGCGCTAGGAATAACGCCCGGTATGGTGACAGATCACGGGAAAAATGGTTAGTGGTTCGCGGTCAACTAGAAAAAGAAAAAAACTGAAGTATATGCTTTTACAGAAACTTTTCTTCGAGATTTAGAAGAGCCCTCAGCAATGCATGAATATATATGGCAAGGCTGTAACAGAACGGTAGGTACTAGAAGGGGGGGAGGGGTCGGCATGCTTATTCAACAGGGAGCCAATTGGCAAAGAATAAACGAAAACTGCGAAGAACGTATGTGGGTTTAAGGCACGATAGCGGGAAGACAAACGCTGTTGGGAGTCCCCTATCTGTGGTCAGGTTATGACAGGGAGGTTAGAGGAAAGAATGAAAAACAGGTAGGATGCATTAAGCGGGACCTCGATCCGTTAAGACAATCGGGAGAAGTGATTCTAGTGGGAGACATGAATGCCCACATTGAGGACCTGGACGGATACACAGACCGCAACGGCAAACTCGTACTAGATATGTGTGAAGAGCATAATCTCATTGTAACAAACAGAGAGAATGAATGTGAGGGACAAATTACTTGGGAACGAGGGGAAAAGCAGTCCAGTATAGACTACAGCCTCCTTTAAGAAGGAGTGTATGAAAGGTTGACTCTAATGGAAATAGATGAAATAGGTGCCCACAGCTTAGGAAGTGACCATAAACGGATAACATTGACTTTTGGAAAAATGGAAGGTCAACCAGAAAACGGTGGTACACGACTTGAAATTAAACGATCAGCAAATGGCTAATATTGCCAAAAGCCTGGAGACGGAAATCGAGAGACAACCTACGAAAGATTGGGAATACAGCGAACTGATTGGTTTCATTCAAGGACAGATAAGGAACGCGAAAGAACGCAACTATTGGAAAAGAAAAAGAAAACCTAGAAGCTGGTGGAACAAGGAAATAAAGGAAGCTATAACACAAAAGGCAGCAAGCATCGAGAGAGCACAGGGAGGCCAAGCGAGTGGGAATGCAAACAGAGGAAATAACTTTGAAGTGGAATTGGTACCGCCTTAAGTAGCTGAAAGTACAAAAACTTGTACAGCAAAAACTTAAACGAGAAAGTGAGCGATGGGTCTCGAATTACGGGCAAAGGATAAAGGCGCACCGAGAAAGTTCTAGAATCATGTAAAGGAACTAAGTAAAAAGAAGAAGTACAACGTCATGTCATAAACGGCGAAGGCCAGGTACTAAAAGGGGAAGAAGCGGTATTTCACATACGCTCAATGATACAAGATAGGTTCAGAAGAACGGAGATAGGGCTACAGCATTCAGGGAGTGGGGCAAGCGAAGTGCGTACAGATAGAGAGCTAAAGTTGGAGAATCTAAACTGGAAAAAAGCCGAAGAAAATGTTCCAGCTAATACGGCAACAGGGACGGATGAAATTCCTATACGGCTGGTCAACCTACTGGGTCCAAAAAGCAAGGCACAACTGATTCGAGCAATCGAAAAAGTGATAAAAACTAAGGAAGTACCGGACAATTGGCGTAAGAGTAGGATGAAGATTACATATAAATATAAAGGAGACAGGGCTGATGCCAATTCGTACAGGCCAGTTACCTCAGTGGCACACAGGCTGGCAATGCAAGCCATAAAAGCGGAACTACAGGCGTGGATAGAGGAGAACAGCATACTGGGAGAATTACAAAATGGTTTCAGACGGCACAGACGCTTAGAGGACAATTTATTTGTCCTAACCCAATGCATAGAGGTGCCAATGGCTCAGGAGAGACCACTATGGATAGCATTTCTCGATATAAAGGGAGCCTACGACAACGTAGATAGAGAACTTCTATGGAGCATACTTGAGCGGGAGGGATTAGGCCAGGACTTTATACAGCTGTTGCAGGGAATTTACAATGAAAGCGAGGTGCAAATTACCTGGGAGGACCAAAAGTGCTCGGAACCGGTAGTCACAAATATAGGTTTAAAGCAGGGTTGTCCTCTGTCGCCATTGCTGTTCATGCTGTACATGGCTAGACTAGAAAGAAAGCTTGAAGGCAGTAAAATAGGTTTCAATCTATGTTACAGCCGCAAAGGACAGGAAGTGGAACAACATATCCCGGGACTGATATATGCAGATGACATAGTACTACTAGCAGATAGTAAACAGTGTCTGCAACAGCTCACAGATATCTGCGGGGAAGAAGCCACTGAACTGGGGTTAGAGTTTAGCACAGCAAAGTCGGGAGTTCTATTTTTTAATGACAGCACCCGTAACGAATCGGTATTCGTTAAAAAAGCAGCAATACCGTGGGTAACGGAATACAAATATCTGGGCATATGGTTAAACGAAGGTCAGGCGTATCTAAAAACTCATAAGTAGCATTTAAGAATGAGAGGCAGAAGAAATGCCTCTATCATGAAGCACAGAGCACTGTGGGGATATAACAGATATGAAGTAGTGAGATGAATCTGGAAGGGAGTAATGGTACCAGCTCTCACCTTTTCAAACGCAGTAGTGCACGTGTGTCAAATCAGAGATTCAATCAGGGCTAGAAGTAAATGAGAGGGCCGTAGGTCGATTGGCATTAGGAGCACACAGTAAAACAACAAATGAGGCAGTGCAGGGAGACATGGGATGGGCATCCCTCGAAGTGAGAGAAGCACAGAGCAAAATGTGTTTTGAAGAACGACTTAGAAGTATGGATGATCAGAGATGGGCGGCCAAAGTGTTACGGTAGCTTTACTTGAAAAGCGTGGACACACAATGGAGGAAAAGAACCAGAAGGCTCAGGAAAGTATATGAAACCTGGAAGTGCAGGGGAAATGACCAAGGCAATAAAAAATGAAGTGAAAGAAACAGAGACAACGACCTGGAAAAAGAGGATGGATGCGAAGAAGTCCTTAGATATCTACAGGATCGGGAAACAGATCACAAGGGGAAAATTATTCGATAATACCAAAGGGAGTGCATTGCTTTTTGAAGCCCGGGCGGGTTGCTTGCGGACAAAAACGCTTATCCGCGAGCCGGTACAGGAAGAACTATGCGCAGGCTGCGGAAATGAGCCAGAAACCATGCGACATGTTGTAACGGAGTGCAAAAGTATCCGTCCAGTCCTCAGTGATGGAGCCATCCAGCTTCCGGAAGCCCTTGGCTTTAAGGTTAGCGGAAAAGTGAATTGGACAGCAGTAGAGGTTAGTAAAAGAAGGTTAGAATGTTGGTGGGAAAAGAGCAGAGGACAATCTAGGAAGACATGCGAACAAAGGAGTCAGTCTAGCACAAAAATTTCGTAAAAGTATCTTCTTTTTATTTTGACGTAATTTTTCTTATTTATTTTGTTTGTATTTTTTTGCGAGGTGATTGTACAGTGGCTTGCGACTAAGGCCGCTGTGCAGCGCCACCCCGTTACAAAGGCGAAGCTACTAAGCATCATCATCGGCAATGGGCGGAGAGCGCGTGCATCCAGGCGCCCTACACGCGGAGTGCGCGCGTGCGTGTAACTATAGGCAGTTTTAGTTTCACGTGCGTATATAGAGCTCACGTACGCAAACTCGAGGAGTATAAGTAGCCCACGCACGAGTAGTTTGACACCCCTTTAGTTACACCCACGCGACAAACTCCGCGCGTAGGGCGTTTGGATGTTATTCCTAGCGCCATCTACTAACAGACGCAGATACTCCTGTATCCACTCGTGATCTCGCGAGCCCGTTGCTGTGACGACGAAAAACGCTACTTCGTCAGGCTTAACAGCTGAAAAATCGCTCTTATATTGGCGGTGAGATGTTTGAGTGGCGCCCCCTGTCTCCTGGCGTGATCTTAGGGACTCGCGTCGCGGTCGTCTGCTACACTCCGCTTGTGAGGGGCAGCAGTGCCTGTGCTAGAAATCGCCCCCTTTGATGCTGTAGTGCATCAAAAAGCGTACTTCCAGCAACTCAGTTGTTTTGCCAGCTTCTGACACTTCTACGTTTATTCTCTCTCTCTCTCTCTCTCTCTCTCTCTCTCTCTCTCTCTCTCTCTCTCTCTCTCTCTCTCTCTATCTCTCTCTCTCTCTTTATCTCTATCTCTCTGTGGCACGTCTGAATAATTTCAAGCTGTAGCCCGCACAAGTTTGCAACACATGAGGAGAGATAGAGCTTTCTTCACAGCATGGGTGAGAAGGTCGTGTGCAACTCGTACTTTCTAGCTTATTTGCGAGACTCAGTGCTCAGAGCTCCTCGATAAGTATCCAAATGCGTAGGCTCCCCTAAAGTATTTTTGAGATGCTCTTATGAAGACTCAACGGTCTAATGCTACACACCAAGCAGCGGGCCCTTACACGCGCATCGCACAGCAGGAACTAAAACGACTGTCTTCTATTTCTTTCATTGCTGCCGACTTGTATCGGGTGTTTAGGTGCGACTGCATCTCATTCACTCGCCTTGTCCCTGCATCCGGCGTCGTCGGCGCCAAGGAGGTTGTGGTCGGCGCCCGCCCCTCCCCCATTCTCCTCGCCGCGCCAGCTGCGCTCTCCGCCGCTCACCCCCTCTCCTCTCCGATAGCAAACACTCTGGGTGCGTTCCAATTTACCGTTTATACAGCTTCGTTGCCGTCTTCGTGGACAGTACGCCATGTTAAGCCCCGTTCCAATTCGAACGAAGCAGTCAACGAAGACTGCTTTGAGGAGACAGCATCGAAGTCAGCAACGATGCAGGCTACCTTCCTGTCTAAACTGAAAAGCGACGCCAGCGCCACCTTTTTGCGTTTTTATGTTGAACCAAAAGCACTTGTTCCTTTATTTAAATATTTAGTAAAATTTACTAGTGATGAAGGTGACTTTGTCTAGTTTTTAAATTACGTAACGTTTGTTATAACAACGGTAATATTAGTTACGAAACTTGCGGCTTGCGCACCTCAACATGTCTGCAACGACGCTGTCGTCTGCTGGTCGTCTGCGCTGGTGTTGCGTTTGCGACCGAGGCGCCGTTCCAATTTCATTCCTTTAGACATCTAGTTAGACTGCTTTGTAGACTGTCTACCAAGCTGTCTGTGAATTGGAACGCGGCATCTCTCGCGAGGGGCATTGGATTGGATTGGATTTGGATTGGATTAAAGTGGATTGTGTTGGATTGTGTTGCGTCATAGCCGCGGCAGACGCACTGGCGCCGGCGCATCCCCTCACCGTTATGCGCGCTATAAAACACGGTGCCTGCGCCGCTCCGCTCCATCGTTCCAGCGCCGTTCCTCCGCTGTCCAACGCTGCAACGTGAACCCCCTATGCGTCGCATCTACACAGGGGTTCACGCGAGGAGAGGTGGGAGTTTTTTTTTTTTTTTTTTTTCGTGCCCTTGCATTCATTTTTCTGCACCGTGCACAAACGTCTTATTTGGTAGTTTGGGGGTGTTTAGAAGGCTCACGAAGTTCGTATGGATATTTTCTTCAGGCTCAATGTGGCATACATATTCCCTTCTTCACAAACTGAGTTTCGTTATGGTTCAAGAAGGTACATATCCGCAGCGCGCGTTGTTTATTCACATGCAAATACAATGAGAAGGTTTGTGCTACGCCACCGCGAAACGGCGCAGGCAACGTTGTCCAGAGTACTCGAAGGTGGCTTTTGCAGTGCCCCGAATTCGTATTGTAACCACTGTTACCACAACGAACTGGCTGTCAACCTGAATGGTTACGACATTATTACAGTGTTGAAGGATTGGTGTACTCGCCAACGAACGCAATAAATAATACACATGCTGGTTTACAGTATAACAAGAATCGAAACCGATTAATATGTCCAAACAGCTCTTTACTGTTTTCCAACCGTTTCAGGGGCAAAGAACAAATCCTGGCCTACGCGGGATGGCGCTCCATGAATTGAAAAAAAAAAAAAAAAAAAAACTCTTTGCTCTCTTGTCCTGGACTGAGGACCCCGCCCATTAACCTACCTCGATTTTACTGCTAAAAAAGGTTTTTCCCTCCTCCTCCTCCTCCTGGTAAATGCAGTTTGACTATAACGCATATCTGAATATTGAGAAGATATGGCTGTGGGAACTGTACCGTGAATATCCCTCCAGGTCTGAACAGTGTTACTGTATTTTACCGTACACGTGACTAGCACGCGTGCGTGTGCGTGCATATATGTGCGTGTGTGCGCGCGCCTGCGCGTCTGTGCGAGCGTGCGGGCGTGTGTGTGTGTACATGTGCGCGAGCGTGTGTGTGTTTGTGTGTGTGCGCGCGCGTGCGTACGTGTGTGATATGGCGGAAACATGTTATGGCGGCGCACCTGCAGAAGTGATGGAAACCGTCTAGCACTAGTTCCTCGGCGTACTGACTTTTTACACTCCGTACTGACCTTTTATAAGGACAGAAAAGCAGTAATGAAAGATGGGTGCGTCATTCCTAAGTCTCTATGATTTGGTTTACAGCTACAAATATCAAACGAGGTTGAAACCACGATTATTTTGTGAATGAAGTGGCTATGGCGCCGCGCCTTGTGTACGAGCACAGCCTCCGAGTTTAAACCGACCATGTTATTGTTATCGTGCTCAATTGCTAACGTTTTGCTCAATAAGCCTCCACACTGGTTAGAAGCCTGGTATAAAACCAGTATGCACCTTTACACACAGCAGGTTGTTTGGAACTCAACGTACATTTTTCGCCCCATAGTGCATGTCGGCATACTTTCACGCCATGACAACATAAAGTGATGTGATACAATACTTTCGAGCGTTCGGCAAGGTTGCAAAAACTGTTTTACCATCTCATTACATACTATCACCGGGAATCGTACTGCCTTCTGCCAAAGCCCCGGAGGCCTGGAATTTGTTTTCGTCTTGCATTTTCGCTGTTGTCGGTTATCAGCAGCTGGCTGCTCTCTTTTTTTCGAAAGATTGCTGATTACAGAAGCTGACGCCTAGCCCCGACTTTTCGCGCTCCGCACAGGACCAGCTTAGCAAGGAATGGGACGGTGCCGGAAATGTTCCTTCCCGAGCGGTACCAAAAACTATGCTTTAAATCACGCCTTGAGAAAGTGTGCACGATTTTAAGTCTTTTATTATGCTAAAAAGTTACGCACACACAAAATCTGGTGCGGACAAGCATGAAAAGTCAACCGAGCGCACAACGGCAAAGAGAGTGAGCGCGAGTGAAGCAGACGACAACTGAGAGAATCCCTACACCGACGTCACGGAGACGCGCTTCGCAGCGCCCCCCGTGGTCGCCCTCACCGCCAATCCGAAAAGCAAAAGCTGTTTGTCGATTTAAACTTAGATGAGGATAAGAATGGGCAAATTATCGCACCAAGAGATTAGCGAAGACGCTGTTTCCGCTGCGAAGCGGGAGGGCAGGGCGCTGCCATGTTGGTCAACTCTACGTACGAAAGCAACGTAAAGACCGCAACGTAAAAATTCGAATCTCGCGTACGTCCGTGCGACTCAAGTAGGCTCCTTGCGTTCTGAGCATGCGCACTGGTCAGCCGTGAAAGTTCTACGTCTACGAACTTGGAGCTTCTACGTACGGGAAACTGAAACTGTCTTACCCGGTATCCAAACTAGCGCGTGAGCGACGTATACTTTTAACGTTTGCGTGCGTGAACTCTGTACGCACGTGAAACTATAACGAAATACATAGCTGTCGGGTCCAAGGCACGTTACGTGTAATTACGGGGGAATCCGAACTGTATAGCTTGCAGTAAGTAGTTGTGACCAATTAAAGTGATTGGCAGGATAGGATGACTGCGACCCCTCGCGCTAATTCAAGTACAGCGAGCAGCTGTCTTCCTGACGCATGCTGCTGACCCTCGAAAATGCATGCCCTGAGCCCTCACGAAATTTAAACACGAGCTCGCCCTGCAAAAACGGGGAAATTATCCGTGTAGATGGAGAAGCACGCGACCCTGTACAGGAGCGCATGCGTGGACGAACCCCAGAGGCTGCATGCAGCCGGCCCGAACAGTCGCATGGCGCAACTCTTTCGGCGACCTTGAGGCCATGCCCCGTACGGCCGGCCGGGTCCAGCGGTTGCTATGCGTTGCAACTGCTTCTCTGTGACAGGCGAGGGTTGGAACGGCTTACGAGAGCTGCTAGCAGTCGGCTCACGACGACGATGGTGGGCACAGGTGCAAGCACTCTCAGCCGACCTCGCCCTCTGTGACGACAGTGACGGAGAATACCAACTCCCCTTCCCTATCTCCACGCCTCACTTCGGCTGCCGCAAGAAATCTCGCACGTACCGCCAATTGTTCGTCGGAAGTGGGTAAATTTCGTCGCTCTCAAAAGAAATTGCAGCAGGAAGGGTGTAAATTTATAGGCGCGCTTGCCTTCATCTCTTCTCCAACTTGAACATCATTGACATGACATTTATCAACAAACCTCCGATCTCCGGTATTTTGTCTTGTGACCTTAGCTCAACCACACATCGCACGCCGAGACCGAGCATGTATGAGGTGGAAACAATATGGCGCTACCCTGCCTATGACATTTAGTTGACGATGTCCGTTATGAGGTTAGCAGGTTAACATTCCTGCTTTTCTTTCACCGCCTTCCCCCACCTCTGACAGCGGTTGAAAACACAAATATGCCGAAGGGTGGGTCTCTCTCTCCATGACCGTCCGTGTGTTCGCTGACTAAAAGTTTTATGAAGAAGCTATAATCCTGGCAGGCTTGTGAACATGTTCAAGTGAGGGCAGGCGCAGAGCCAGCCAGCGAGCGATCGAGAGAGAGAGAGAGAGAGAGAGAGAGAGAGAGAGAGAGAGAGAGAGAGAGAGAGAGAGAGAGAGAGAGAGAGAGAGAGAGAGAGAAAGAGAGAGAGAGAGAGAGAGAGAGCTGTGCATGCGGTAGCGAAAGTGTTGGCAGATATCTCGGTTAATGCTGTGGGCCGAGTGGTCACCATTGTAAGCTGCAGTCTACAAAAGATTGGAGTGGGCCAATTCGTTGCCCTTCGGGGAGGAGGGGGGTGGTGCCAATCTGGCTGTGCTAGCCGTCAGCGTCAGCACGACGTTAATTTCCCGCACACTTCCTGGGAATCCGTTATAAAAACGGTTTCATTGGCTTGGGTCAGGTCTACAGTGCTACAACTAGCTCTGGTGTTTCTCGTGTTGAGGCGTGTGGCAGAGTGGCGCCGATGACGAGGTCCGTATTCGTCGTTGCCACAGATCTTCCGTGGCACATGTCGGAGCCCTTGCGTCGCGTTTCGTGAGACGCGGCCAGGATGCAGGATCCAGGAAGTACTCGCAGACCATGGGCGCAGTTCGCTCGTTGGCATGCATGGTGTAACCAAAATGAGCCGCTCGTTTCCCGCCGCAGGGTGCAACAGGGGTGTCAAGCGGACGGCGGCGGCGGCCCGAAATCCGAGCCGGCGGTGCGTCCTTGGTTCCCGCCGTGTTCCGGTGGCCGCTTATCGCGATAGGCGCCTGCTAAGCAAACGAGCTGCGCCGCGAGCTGCCGCCGCAGTTGCCACGCCGCGGCCGCTTCTGCTGCTTCGCCACCCCCGCACGCGCTGCCTGCATCTGCATGCGCAACCCCCCTCCCCTCCGTTCGGCTGGCCGGCCTGCAGCGCTAGGAGAAATGTGACAATCATAATTTGCGGAGCGATATGATTAAAACATGTCCCAGGCTGTGTTACGCTCGCGCACATCGAGCAGCCTGTCGGCTCCGTCAGTTACTGTAGCACCGCTTAGAGCCCTGCACGGGCCTGATTTTAAGGCCCGAGCCCGGCCCGAGCCCGCTACGCGAAGCCCGAGCCCGACCCGGGCCCGTAACACCTAGCCCGAGCCCGGTCCGGGCCCGAGCATTCATAAGTGAGTCTGGCCCGAGCCCGGCCCGGGCCCGCCATCTCAAGCCCAGGCCCGGCCCGGCCCGGTAATTTATTTTTTGGCCTAGGGAGGGCCTGCGCGTGTGTGACCAGGCCCGGTCTTTGACGCTGAAGAAAGTTTGTTTATTATATTCCGGGCGATCAGACGGAGCATCTAGTCTGTACAAGCACGTCATGACCTGAACGCAAAAAATAAGGGTCTAGAAGTGCGCGTAGTTTAGATTTCACCGTCTGCAGTTCACGCCACATCGGCATAATAATAGCTCGTATTCTTAGACGAGAGGCACCATCACCTTTGATTACCAGGCTCTTGGAAACTTCACGTGGTTGTCTCGGCCACAAGTTGGTATTGCTGAAATTTTTTGATACGCATTTGAATCAACGAGTATGTACGCGCGTTGAAATACTTCACCTGCAGTGGTTGTTAAGCGGTGGTGTTTCTCTGGCACGCGTGTTTGATTCCCGGCCACGGCAGCCGCATTTTGATTGGTGCGACATCTAAAACACACGTGTACATACATAGACATAGGTGCACAGCTCCGGGATATCTGAATTAATTATTTCCCCTCTTGGGCATTACTTGTAATCGTATCTTTGGTATGTTATACACCAAAATATAAAATATTGATGCAGTACAAGACATGTCATTAAGATTGCAGTATAGTGGCCATCAGACCTAGCAAAACACGTTTTTGAAACAATGCGTACAACTAACAGCAAGAATCGCGCAAAAATAAACCAAGAATATTCATTTTGATGCTCTTTTCTACACTTCACGTCGGACCTATTAACGGCCGTGCCAATGAATTCAAGCCCGAGCCTGGCCCGGCCCCACGGTGTCGAGCCCGAGCCCGACCCGGGCCCGCGGCATTGAGCCCGGGCCCAGCCCGGGCCCACCAAAAATCGACTTCGGGCGGCCCGGCCCGCGGGCCGGGTCGGGCCCGGGCTTTCGGGCCGGCCCGGGCCCGTGCAGTGCTCTAGACCGCTAGCCCAATGTCAGGTGGTCGTAGCTCGAATGAAGTACTTGTTTTGGGGGAAATTAAAAAGGTTTAATAATTGCGAAAAACATTTAGCGCCCGTCCACTCTGTGAAGAAGGATGGCGTGTAAGGCTGCACGCCCTCCAAAAAGTGCACGAAAAACACGATCGCTTGTAATTTACGACTGAGCATACTTCCTAGCCAATCACCTGAATGAAATTAAGAAAGGATCGAGCTTTATCCTACCGGACAAACGTAGAGCTCTCTTTCCCTCCCTCGTCTTAGGCATCTTACTGCCTGTGTAGCACGCCAACCCAATCCATTCTACCGCTGAGGACACCGGACCGGTCGCATTGGGCTGTTTGACGGCCACGTTTAAACCTCACGCCAACACAACGAACCTGTCATCAGTAAGGACAGGAAACCTATAGCTGCGCCCCACCCCCCTCCCTCTACTACCAACGCGCGCATGCAAAAACCGGCAACCGGTCATGAGCGGATGCTTAGAGGTTAAAGACACTGTCGAAAATGTCTCTCTGAAAGCCCGTCAAGCTGAGCAAGTGATATTGGCCCACGTCGGTGTCCCAAGCGGGCCAGTTGTTGTCCATCCGGGAAGGATTCGCAGCTACTCGACCATCTGGAACTTGAGACGGAAACGGCGGTGGCTTTCCGTTGTTTTCGCGCCCATTCACGCTTCTGTTCGGGCTGACGCTTCTTCAGTTTCCGTTCTTCTTCCTTTAACCGAACGACATGCGTCCGTCCCATAGCGAGTTAACACCTTAAAGGCCTCGAACTTTATTCTAGCGGACACATACATGAATGCCCCTTTCACTGCCCAGCCGTAGGCATCTTATTGTCGCTGCAACACAACCCAGTCCAAGACCGCTCGATTGCGGAGGACAGCTGACAGGGCGCATTGAGGCACGAGACTCCCACGTTTAAACATCCCACCACCACAACAGATACACATGTCATCGGTATACGCATTAAACCCCGCTGTTCGTGTTATGCCCCCTCTCTCCACCTCCAACCCCTGCACGCCTAAAGCGGCAACCCGGTATGGGCACGTAATTAGGCGTGATACACACCGCCTAATGGAAAGGGAAAGACTTTATGCGTCCAGACTACGATATATTATTCTTCTTCCGCCAGAAGAACTATGACCAGGTGGTCAACGAGGGCCGCCGACGCGACCATGTCCCTCGGAATAGCTTTCAAGCTAAAGAATTACGTGCTCACGCCGGCGTTGCAACGGGATAAGTTGCTTTCAACCGGCAGGGACCCGCACCTAGTGGGCGAGGTGAAGTTTGAGGCGGCAACAGCCGCGGCGGTGGCGGCGGCTTTCGGGCATTTTCACACCCATTTGCGTTGCTGTTGATTCTTCGCAATCATCTGATAACGGCGCTGCGGCCGCTGTCAGCCAACTGCGCAACTTGTGAAAGATGATGATGGTGATAATGAGGATGAGGAGGATCATGGGAACAGGTTAAGCGCCAGGCCCAACTGGAGGAAGTAAAACAGGCAGGAAAGGGGTGCACTAACAACTCAGCTTTATTCGTTCCGAAAGCGATTATAAAGGCACGAAAAAACACCATGTGACACTAGTTGCACCACGTGTGGAAACGATTGCAGCTGCCGCACTCGCCTAACTAATCATCCAGATAATCCACCTCACTCGAAAGAAGGTCAACTGAAGGTTTGCTGACGCATCGGTCCCCCATCTTTTTTATAACGTAGGCCTCGAACACTTCCCGTTCATCTTTTTTGCGATATGAATGCAGCACTCGGGTCCTCTCAAACGCTGGTTCGCAGACCTTTGGCTTGCAGTCAGTCTTACAGTGAAGAGCCAGATTGCTTCGTGTTCCCGTCTTCAGCGTCGCCGCATGTTCACGCAACCGGTCGTTGAGGCAGCGCCCCGTCTGTCGTACGTATACACGGCCACACTTCAAGGGGATCTGATATACTACGTTTTTTGAACACTCCACAAACGCAGTGGCATGCTTCTTGCTGCAGACAGGAGGCCTGGGTCCGCATCGGTTAACTTTGCGGCACATAGTTCCGAGTTTGTTGGGAGCGCTGAAGACCACGCGCACACCGGCACGCTCCGCATTTTTCTTTACGCGTAACATCGGACAGAAGGAAAGGCAGAAGACTGCCGTCATCCCATACATACATGGGATATCGCATCGCGTGAAGAAAAATGCGGAGCGTGCCGGTGTGCGCGTGGTCTTCAGCGCTCCCAACAAACTCGGAACTATGTGCCGCAAAGTTAACCGATGCGGACCCAGGCCTCCTGTCTGCAGCAAGAAGCATGCCACTGCGTTTGTGGAGTGTTCAAAAAACGTAGTATATCAGATCCCCTTGAAGTGTGGCCGTGTATACGTACGACAGACGGGGCGCTGCCTCAACGACCGGTTGCGTGAACATGCGGCGACGCTGAAGACGGGAACACGAAGCAATCTGGCTCTTCACTGTAAGACTGACTGCAAGCCAAAGGGCTGCGAACCAGCGTTTGAGAGGACCCGAGTGCTGCATTCATATCGCAAAAAAGATGAACGGGAAGTGTTCGAGGCCTACGTTATAAAAAAGATGGGGGACCGATGCGTCAGCAAACCTTCAGTTGACCTTCTTTCGAGTGAGGTGGATTATTTGGATGATTAGTTAGGCGAGTGCGGCAGCTGCAATCGTTTCCACACGTGGTGCAACTAGTGTCACATGGTGTTTTTTCGTGCCTTTATAATCGCTTTCGGAACGAATAAAGCTGAGTTGTTAGTGCACCCCTTTCCTGCCAGTTTTACTTCCTCCAGTTGGGCCTGGCGCTTAACCTGTTCCCATGACGAAGTACCAACTAGCTCGCATCGACACATTAAATGAGGAGGATAGCAGCCTTTTTATTCACCGAAATTTCGGAAAACCATAAATACAAGAAATAGAAAAAAATGCCTCCAATCCGTGCTGTGATGGGGGTCGGAAAGCAGAGCTGTAAACGACACCCACAACAACTGCCCATGCCGCGTCACTTGAATTCACACACGTGGCTCTACAAAGAGTGAAGGCAGGGATTCTGCCGGCCGTTACCTGGAATTCGTAGGGGCGGCGTCCCGAAAGCAGCAGCGTCGGCCGCGGCCGGGCTAGAGCGTTCACGAACTGAGCAGAACTATGGTCACGAATGGAGCATATACGTGGCATTTCTTTAATTTTTTTTAGTTTAGGCATTCCCAGCAGCTGCGATGAGTATTTCCTGACTAACGCTTGTGCAGTAAGCGTCCCCCGAATTCCGACGAACATATTATCTCTAGCGACTGCATTCCTTAGGCAAAATAAACGATCGCAAATGTGTGGCCATGCTGCTGACCGCTGTGCTAGTTTACCCAGCGCAAAAAGTGCTTCCCGTATCTTGGCCTAATGTAATATAATATAATATAATATAATATATTAACCGAACTATAATAACCTACATGCATCTACATACAAACAATACACAATAGCTATGATGTGACGTAGATACCTTCACCTATCTACCGTACAACCCATAACACCATTGTGTGTTTCCACATTCATCCACAGGCATGTGCACGCATTCAGTGGTGTTCGCAGATCTTCGTCCCTTGAAAAAAACTCGAATAGGTTTGAATTCACCCAAGAAAACACGCTAAGGCCCCATTTTTGTATGTCCCACTCACGAGAGAAGCGAGCCTCACTAATGGTTTTAAAGAAAGCTAGCGGTGTGCACGCGACTGTGTATTTGAACTGCATGCGCTCTGAACCAGGAGAGTGCCGAAGTAAGCACTCTTAACAATTATGCTAGCTAAGAGCTAGTAACGGGTTGTATTTACTAACTCCTTACGAACTTTGCTGCCCCCAGAATGGTAGGTAGGTCCTGTCACTAAATATGGAACCTAAATGCTTTTCAGCGCCTGACAAGCTGTCCAAGCTTTGTCGGAAGATTAATTGCGGACCTAAGAAGGAGAGTGACTGTCACACTAGGCACGGCACCATGTTTGTGGACTACATCGAAGGAGTAGTGTACAAGATTCTTCTTTTTTGTAAAAAAGTATACATCTGCCAAACCGGCAGATGCATTAACGATAGGCCACGAGAACATAGAAATAACGTCCGGAACTCTAATAATGGGCATCTAGCTATTCATTGCCGTGATTGTAGAAATTGCTACCCCTTGTTTAACAAAACCGAGGTGATTGCCAAGAGCCGTGACTCGCTCACGCGGGAGATTATAGAAGCACGAGAAATTGCACATGCGGGTGATAATTGCATAAGTGTTGCGTCGATATCCTTATCGACCAAAGAAATCGCGTTCCTGGACTATTGACCGACATGTGGCTGCTTGTGCGTTTGGTGATGTGTGTTTCATCTTTCCTTGTTGATTGCCCACGTGCCGATAAGTGGTAGTATATATGCTGTGGTCAATAAACTCAGTTTGCTAGTCTGCGCTGTTTTGTGTTTCCTTCCCTCTGTCCCGTCCGGTTAGCGCATTTTTTCAATTATGCTATCGGTGCTAGTCTAGACCGTGCACTTAGTAACTTGTCTGATACTAACATTCACTGATAACAACAAAATTCAATGAAATATTGAACATAATAACTGCAGTGCTTCTCCCATTCTAAATCACGATTAAGAAGTTGATTGATTTGATTGTGGGGTTTAACGCGCCGACGCAACGCAGGCGATTAGGCGCGCCGTAGTGGAGGGCTCCGGATTAATTTTGACCACCTGGGGATCTTTATCGTGCGCCGAACGATTAAGAAGTTTTTCGCAAATCCCCATGCTGAGTTTTATATGCTCACATTAAAATGCTTATAAGTCTAAAATTATCGCCAAATTATTTCATTTTTGCGACAAGCCCTCTGACTCTATCAAAAGACTTTCCGCTGCTGCCTATAAAAGCAAGAAGAGCAGACGTATTCCTAAGGTGACTAAGTTACACTCGCTCTCGTCAGTCACCCCCCCGTTGGTTGTCTTGCTCAATTTGTTTGTTGTCCAAGTGTTGAATGTGTCTCTAGGTATCTCAGCTGATCGACATTGACACGTGTAGCTCTTTAGGTTGTGCATGGCCAGTTAGTAAAAGAACTAAGTACCTAGTAAATACTGTTACAAGTAACTGGTTAGTGCTCTGTTAGTGAATGCCACGGCCTTTTTTTAAAGAGTCTGAACACAAATTTCTGGCAAATGGAACCACTTGGTGGTCCCGTTCGCAGCAATGGCCACGCGTGACACGTTCCCCCACCCCTTTGCGTGCGCAGAGGCCCTTCCTGGTGGCCATGGTGGACAAGCACGGGCGCAGCCGGACGCGGCGCATGGTGGGCCTCAACTGCCAGGAGAACTCGAGTGAGGAGCGCTGCTGCCGCTACCCACTGACGGTGGACTTCGAGGAGTTCGGCTGGGACTGGATCATCGCGCCCAAGCGCTACGAGGCCAACTACTGCAGCGGCGAGTGCCCTTACGTGTTCATGCAGAAGTACCCGCACACACACGTCGTGCAGCAGGTCAACCTGTCCGGCTCGCCGGGGCCCTGCTGCGCGCCGCGAAAGATCTCCGCCATATCCATGCTGTACTTCGACGACAACCACAACATTGTCTACGGCGTGCTGCCCGGCATGATCGTCGATCGGTGCGGCTGCTACTGAGTCGCTCCCAACTCAAAGCTGTGTAGTACAAATTGCGTCCTTCTCGCCAATCAACGGCGTGCTGTCGCGTGGACAATAACTGCGCCTCGAGGTGCTTGACCGTTCGGCGCGCAGTTTCACCGAGTTCCCGCCCCTGGGGCTCGTTCCTGGACGCCGCACCGACTCTGGCGAGGCACAGATCCCGTCGTCGCGTCTGGTCCTCAGTGCGCATTCGTTCGAGGGTCCGTCCGGTGCGGCTGGCTCAAGATCTGGGGTTCTGGAACAGCCCCTCACGACCATCGCGGTTCGGTCTCGATGTCGCCATCCGGTTTTCAACGAAGCCTGCAAGCCTTTGCTGGGAGCTCCATTGGGATGTCTTGCATACACAGAGAGGATAGTCCTGGCCCTCGGCCCCTGTGAGCTGTAGACCTGGCAGCGAGGCGTCGCCTGTCTGCAAACATCGTGACTGCTTGACATTGAACTACTAGTTCGCGTGGTGCCGTCCTTCATCACTGCTCTGATAAACTGGTGATGTTATTTTGCCGTCCGAGTGGAAATTGCGCGAAGGCACGTTGGTGTTCAACGAACGATTTAGCGGTATAATTGTCCCTTGCATTCCGCCCCAGCTTCCTTTTTGTCAAAGTGATTTATTTAATGGTCACACACGTCTTTGTGCGCACTCGTTGGCGTGTTCTCACACATTTTCGGCGTTCTGTTTTTTTTTTTTTTTTTGTACGTGATGGTTCTGTGTCATTGTGCCTTGGACAGAGTGCGAGCATAGATCTGTATTTTTTCCTCTGGGCACGTGTGTGTATTTGCGTGTTTGTGCGTGCGTATGAGTGCGATTTGTGGTTTTTGAAAGCTGCTCCAAAGATGTTTCTAGTATTTTTCGTCATTGTTCCGGCCACCATTTAGGACACTGTTTTTCTTAAGGGTCTTGTTTGATCATGGGCTGGTAGCTGATGACGCATACACCATTTATATACATATATAGTGGGTGCGTGGGTGTGTGCCATATAAAAATGATGAAATTTAGACAGTGAACAGACAAAAAAAAAAAAAAAACAAGCAGATTAGTCAAGGGAAACGCCACAGTCAGGTTGCTATGTTTTGACCGGAAGACTTGCCTTCGCAAGGCAACTTTCCCTCACGAAGGCAAGTCTTCCGGTCAAAGCGTTGTCACTGGGCTGAGGTCGCTACCTTGTTCGAGGTTTTCTTTTCTTTTTATCTTGTTAAAGGGCCACTGAAATCAAATAGCAAGTTGGGCTCAGACGAAAGTTCAAGTGTCCCGAAGCCCTCTCAACGTTTATTCGTCGGCGAAAGATTCTTTAATTGCTGAGAAATTACCAATTGAAAAACCCGTTTCGTTCTCCGTGCCACTTCATGACGTTTCGTTTTACGTAAACGGTTGGCGGAAGCGTGTGAGACAGCGGTGTGGTCTAGCAGGAAAACTAAAACCTACCGTGCGAATCATCTCGGCCGCAGGAGATACGACAAAACAACTTGCCCTCCTACACTTGGGTTACCTGCCATTCTCTGTGCGTCAATCTTGGTGCCGCACGGGACGTGCGATGGTGATTAAACAACGCGAATGTGCCGCGCGGCCTTTTACTTTACCTACAAAACTTCTCGCGGACAGCGCAACCGCAGAGAAAACGACGACGGGGCGCTATTTTGATTTGCATTCTCGTCATGGATAGTCGGGTTTTAGTCGCTTTGATGCACTCGGCTTAACAACGTGGCGCCATCTGCCATCTGTGCTACATTTTTCTTGTCGTTTCTCGAAGTCAGTTGCCCATTAGCCCATCTGCCAAAAGTGTACCCAGAGCTTTTACAAGCCCCCAAACTACCACTAACAAACTCCTTGGTGCCAGTATGGAATGAAACACGCACATAACATGATACAAATTTCATCTTACCAAAGTACACCCCGCAGTGGAGGCATAGCAGCACACAGCGCTCTGAATCAAAAGGTACGGTTTGATGCACACATTTTTTCAAATTCAAGACAATCAAGAAATCGTTTCAAACAAACACATTGTCACGACATGCGCTTTGAGGCTGAAGCGCGAAATTAACGGGCCATCGATTGCCTATATGTTCGTCGCAAGGGTAGCACTCGCTTCTTGCGATTTACGGGGGCGAACAAGCCATTTCACTCCGGCGCAAGCCAAGAAGATAAAAAAAAAATTCTCCCAGCCTCTACATACCCGTTACGGGGGTTGAATCATCGCAAGTGATGATTCCAACATATATAGCACAATCCACCAGCAGGAGCACGCCGTCGAATTTCATCGCGAAGCGAACGTGACCACAACGCACACACAGCTTCGGTCGCCGGCCTGGGTGCTGAACTTCGTTCGGGCAGACAGTGCTACGCGGGGGAGCAAAAAACTTGTTTTATCAGACGTAAATCAGGAGCGGAACCGTGGATGGCCGACGCGCTACTTGCCGTCATGATGTAAGGAAATGAGGCGAAGAGCAAAAACGCCCGTGTGTACGAGATTTAGGCGCACGTTAAAGATCCCCAGGTGGTCAAAATTAATCCGGAGCCCTGCACTGCGGCAAGCCTCATCGCCTGCGTTGCGTCGGCGCGTTAAACCTTACAATCAATCAATGGTAAACGAGGAGATAACAGACATGTGGCTACGCCGAACCTGCAATAACCGAGGCGGCTTGGCAGTTCGCGAATGTCGGCACGGCTTAAATTATGCCTATAAATTTTTAATTTAAAATTTTTTTATGACTTATGAGAGTTAACGTGCAAGATTTTACGTGCTTCTTTGAGAGCTTGTGTGCGCGACTCGTTCTGTTGTTCGGTCAGGTGACTCTTTGCACACCCGCTCACTCGCCGTTTACGTCACCTCTGCTGGGGGGCGACTAGCTTCATTTTTAAGTGCAGAGCACTTTATCGGCTCGCCTTGTCGTCTTAGCTCGTTAACGGTCGATACGACTGCCGGAATCAGGCGGCGCAGCGAGATATATAACGCACCCAAGTAGAGGCTTCTTTACCGGGGTAAGGTGGCTAGAATCTAGAATCTAGAAGGTGGCTAGAACCTTAACCGGGGTCAGGGAGTCACGCAGAGGCTTTGAAAACCACGTGGTTTAAATAGTCGTAACCATTCAAATCCCGTGAACCGCTGGCGCTTGTCATACATATCCCTGTTATTTAGTGCAAAGAAAACGGCAGGTACATTTCAGGCAAAATCTGTGTATATAACCGGAGGCCCCCGCGTTCATTTAGTTAAGAACGCTCGTTGGGTTGGTTTTTACGATAGTAAGCGAAAAAAAGAGGCCGCGCAACAAACAAATGGCGTGTTCGAAATGACGCAGAAAGGCTCCAGCCGCGCAAGAAAAGAACGGCGCGTTTGACACGACGCAGAAAGGCTTCAGGCGCTCAATAATAAAAAAAATTACGCGTTCGAAATGACACAAAACAGCTCCAGCATACGAAATTAAAGCAAGAAAAAAAAAAAAGAACCGACTGGCGCAGTTTCAGGCAGGAGGCACGCGAGCGCTCCGAAGGCGGGAAATTCGAAATGCAGCAGTGAACGGATAACTGCGCTGCAGCCCATTATGGCGAATTACTGCTCTGCACTTCCGACAGCTTTCCCATTGAGTGGAACGGCGTTAATTTTTTTATTTACGCGATTATTTTCAAGGTGCTACCCCAAAAACTAGCATATTCGCTTTCTGCGGATGCCAATCTATCTATTTAGACCAACTTCCGTTTTTCATTCAGTGTCTCTTTACGCGCCTGTTACAATGCACTGGTCAAATGAATAGGTACGTTCGTAAGATTTTTACACATTGAATGGTAAGGTGTGAAAAAAAAAAAAAAGAACAAACTCAGCAGTGTACCTCTCGAACGACTACTACGTTGGGTGCATTTCTTTTTAGTTTTGTTCAAAAAAGTGATTACTTATTGCGGAGCGTCCCGACATGCTGTTCTGTTGCTGATGGTGGTTACAAATACCGACGTACGACGCTGCAGGCTAAGCCTTGACACCGGAATGAGATATTCTTCTGGCAATGCTTGTGGGCGATGTTGCGGAGTGATGTGTAAGCTGCTCCTTCTATTTGTAGAAGTTATCAGGGCACAGCTATCCTGTCATGCGTATGAAATTTGTTTTCTGAAAGCTACTGCAACCCGGTTTTATCTCCAGAAATTTGACGCATGGCTGCCGGTGAGTGACCCTGATGCTCTCTCCTCGTGTCGGCCTCTTTGCAGCCCTAGATTGAAAAGGGATGCAGCCGTAAAAATGTCGGAATTGTTTTCTTTTGTTTACCTCGCATTTTGACGCTTCCATTGCGGACAGTGTTCGGTGAAGCGTATTTTATACCACACGAGTACCTTTTGCGTGTACAGAAACTGCGAAGGCAAATCGCGTTTGTTTCCCTAATTTTTTGTAAGCGCTACCACGAACTGGTGGTTAGCATGCAGATCGGTGATTTTTAGCTTCCTGTTCGTTTGTTTGTGCAGTTAAGATATATTATTTCTCTGGTTTAAAACTTTAAGAGTAAAGCAGAAGTTCCTGACTTTAATTATCCCCCATCTCTGTTAATGTGTGCGCGTGGGCGTGCCCATGACGCCATAAATGGCGACACGGCAGATAATCCTTTGCAGAGCAGTCGTGACGGGCAGCACCAAAGAGCTTTCAGGTGGGCTGCTCCCGCAATTGCGAATACGTAGCCAGTGATTTGTGTATATATATATATATATATATATATATATATATATATATATATATATATATTCCCCAGTTCCGCGAATCATCTTTCCCGTTTGCAACGAGACAAATCACATACCTACTGCGGAACGTAGAGCAGAAATATATGCCTTGTGTGCGTGTTCGAATGGGTAAATTATGCTCATCAACCTATCTATATATGCAAACTTTTTTCGTGCCTTTAGCGTTGCCTTATAGAGCCATGAAGAGAAAATACAACTCTGTTGAATTTGAAAGAACTAACCCTTGGCAACAGACTCGACTCCATTACAGCCCCGAAAGACGTTTTCTGACAAAGAAAAAAAAAAGGAAAACTCAAGAAACATTAAAATACTTCCCGTGCACGTTAATCTGATGTAATTAGAAAGGGGTGACGTAACATGGGCCAGCGCTCAAGCGACACGATCGGTCGAACCGAACGGGGAGGGGCCACGCAGTCAGGCTTCTTGGCGGCCGCTCAGGTGGTCGGGCGTGAGGATTCTGTGACGTCATAGCGAAGTCGCTGGGGGTCGCTACTGATTTATATGCTTCCTTTGATATCTGGATTATTTGTTTTAGGTTCGCCATAACATTGGCACCATTGGTATCGGGGCAAAGCAGCCTTTCAAATAAACTGAACTTGTATTTTGTCTTCATGGGCCATTTAAGGACAGCCCTGGCGAAGGTTTGCCTCTCATCAGGTGGCGAAATTGGCTCGTGCAGCTGCCGCTGTTCTTGCACAAGTTTTGGATATTTATACTCACTTTGTATGACATTTTGTTTTATTTTCCCTGAAGATGAACACAACTTTGCCAAACAAGCGTAAATTATTTGGGCACATTCGATGACGTTCAAAACGCAAGGGCATTTTGAGTTTTCATTTAAGTGTTCGCCTGCTGCATTTTAACCAATATACTATACGTGGCCAGGAAATGCATTCCGCGAGAGCTGTTTTCATGCTCCTGGAAAAAAAAAATTGATGATGGTAGCCACGGCAGCACGAACACGGCTGCGAAATGCATTGCACGACGATAAATGTACGTTTAAGGTGAGAAAGCGTGCTAGAGGGTGTAGGTCTGGGGTTATATTTGCGCAAATGCGGCATCCACATTAAGTGTGCATCGGAAGGAAGGCCTCGTGAAGGAGGGGATCCGTCTCAAGTGCCTGGGACGCGGATGTATATACACGCACGTTAGTCTGTGTCCAGGTGTTGTGACACTCATCAAGTTCAAAAGTCGCATCCCAGTGAACGCATTACATGGTTCGAGAACGATGCATCGGGAAGAAGCAATAACTGAGAGGTCTAGATCAGGCAAAAAATGTGCAGTCAGACAAGATGACATTTAACGGATTGCGAGCCCTTACATAAATGCTGCCTACACACACACAAAAACAAAGGCGCTCTACAGTGACAAATAAAGGTGACAGCAAGCAATCAAATGGGAGCTTTGGACAGCGTCATGGAGATTGCGAGCCTCCTCATCTGTTGCATGTGTGGCGGCCACGAATGGGGCGGCTCCTTCTTGCGAGCCGCACAGAGAGAGAGAGAGAGAGAGAGAGAGAGAGAGAGAGAGAGAGAGAGAGAGAGAGAGAGAGAGAGAGAGAGAGAGAGAGAGAGAGAGAGAGAAAAATTCTTTAATGAGACCGAAGAGGTCAGCCCTGCACAATGCTGGGCTTGCTACTTCAGACGGTTGGTGAATATGTGATGAGGGTTATATGTTTACATGAATAATACAAATAAGAAAAGTAAAAAACGAAAAAAAAAAACTCCACCAGACGGACACACGCACAGACACATAAAAAACAACAAGAAAAGTCAGAGGCAGTCACAGGCTGGAGTCGAGTCCAAAGTCTCTGAGAAAACGCACAACAGCTTTAACACCCCGCACCGCCCTGTCTTCGCTGCTCTGCGGGCCTCTGCAGGGCTCGACAGTTCAGAAAAGATGGCGTCAAGTCGAACTTCACAAGGCGGCCGCCAGTAAGCCTGGCTAACTGCGGTGGCCCTGTAATCTGCAGCGCGTACACGGCTTGTGTGCGAAGTGCGCGAGAAGCGTGGGGGTTCACCTTGCGTTGGAAGTGCACGCCTGCGGCAAGCGTGCTGTTCTACGGGGTTACGGCCGCTCGCTGATGGTTGTGTACCTGGGTTGGGGAAACTGCTCGATCACATGCAGGCCCTCGTACAGGCTCTCTGTCGACATTACGCATGTGTTCTTGATCTCGGCTCGGCTATTGCTGTATGTTTGTTCAGATGCTGCAGTGCCGATATCGTACTGTGTGTGCCTTGTCGTGCGGTTGTTTGTAGCACTCTTATTTCCTTGTCCTTATTTTTTGTGCTCCTCCGCGGCGTGTGTAGAGTAAGCGTGCAAGCGAGAAGTCCTTCTAGCCTCGTGCGCCGTTTTTACACGTGCCCTCTCTTCTTTGAGTGCAAGCTGGCCCAGTCATTCTGCATCTCGCCGAGGCATTTATTGTGAAGATTCAAGCTGCGTTTTGTGGCGTAACGACCGCAACTAAATTAATTCTCGGCGCCAAGTTTCGCCATGTATGACCGATTTCTTCTCGAAGTATGGTTGCAGGGCCTATATGCAGGTCTGCCAAGACCTCACCGGGAAAACGATTGAAGGGGCGAGTATACAACATTCGCGTTCTCTCCGCGGACAGAAAAGGTGATTCGACCTAGCGTTGTCAAGTGCAAAGGTGGCCACCGCCAAGTGTCGCCCTAATCAGCAGAAAAGAAACTTGCAGTAAACACGATTCGAGGATGTGTAACCTCGCGTGCCATCAAAGCAATTACGCACTGCAGTATACTGCGATTCCAATCGTCAAGCGCGTTCGCGAGATTAGCCAAAAGCCATGTCCATAGCGATTACATCCGCTCCTGTCCGGTGACACACCTGAACAAAAATGGGACCATGACAGGCTACATGCCCAGCTCTTACGCCGCGTCTCCTTTCTGTTTTAGCAGCATTTGGTGCACTCGTGGTTGTCTGCCTATATGTGCGCGCAACGGTAACGGATATCTTGTGGTCGATATATACTGCTTCATTTCTTTGTGCCACAAACGCTTTTGGAGGGTGAGGGTCGGAGCGAGCGTAAGGACCGGTTCTGAGGGAACTTTTCGTATAGAGAGTAACTGTATATCGAAATCCAGGCACCAGGAATGACCCTGTCAACATAGTCCTCGCTGTGATATTGGCATTTCATTTACGTGCCATTTGATTTGCCCTGACCCGTTTCGGAACCTGCGCTATTCCATCACCGCCTTATCGTTTTTTTTTTTTTTTTTCTGGTAATGTTTGTGTTTCGCCGTGTTTCGTGTTTCGCCTTAAGCATCACTTTATTTCTTTCCTCACTAATCACCAAGAGAAGGCCAGGAACGAATGTTGTCATTTCTTCCAAGCGCGAAAGGTTAAGCGCGTGAGAAACTTTCGCCAGCAAAAGATTTTGTCGATTTCCTCTCACTGAACCCGCGACATTCTGTGTCTTGTGATCCTTTCTGTTTTTTTTTTTTTTTTTTTTTGTACGGACGGAGCTTCTTGCGCAATCACCCATCCGGCCATCCATAAGAAGCACGCTGAGAGGCGCAGTGCGCAATTGACCACTGCAGGACCCTGCGAGACATTTCTCACGCGCGCTATTATGCCATTCATTGACAAATGTTCTGTGATATTCACAATAAAGATATGGAACATCGCCTGTTGTTTCGGCTGCAGCCTGAAGGCAGTGATCAAGTACGTGGACACGTGCTGAGCACGGCCGTTGTGTTCTGGTCAATGAGTTTCGTACGCAAAGTTCCCCAAAGCGGGTGTATTTTGTTATCTATAATACACGTATATCAGAACCAATTACACGCGGAAAACTGGGCGTCTTGGTGCATGATCCAAAAAGCAGCGGAAAATTGACAAGACGATGAGGGCTGTGCTACCGCTGTTGTCTGCCTTAACAAACTTATAGCCCATGAAGGTAAGAATACCACTTTTTTATCTAAAAGATCTACCTATTGATAACTTCCCTAAAGGGACACTAAAGTGTCAAAGATGTCATATATTGGTGGATTAGAGTGTTGCGAACAAAGAATATACCACTCGCAGCAGCAGCGGCACGATTACTACAGGATTTCCCGCTCAATATAATCCAAACGCCAGTGAATATAATCCCAGCACCAGTGAATATAATCCAGGTGCCAACCAATATAACCCAGGCGCCAACCAATATAATCCAGGACCCACGCAGTGCAGAACACACGCCAGCGCTTTGTAATTTAGTTGGCAACCACTACAAATCCGGGCGCAATGTATTTTCATCCAAGTTAGATGAACTAGGTTACGTGGCCAGTTTAAGCAGAAGACCTAATAACTGCGCAATAAAACATTCACTTGACTATCCCGCACTCTCGCCTAATTACTGTACTGAATCCGAGGATGGTGTCATGGGTATGAATTATCGCATTTAAATTGCTGGCTTACTCGAAATTTTAGGGGAAACTGCCAGAATGCCTAACTCTCGAAACCCAATACGGGCCCCAACGTGGGACACGTGGCGCTGCTGGCGCGTTCAACAGCGCCACCCGCGGAAGAAAATCGCAAAAATGGTCGGGACTAGCCCCGGCGTGTACGCGTGGAGATCGCGTGTTTCCGTGTTGTTTAAAGGGGTAACCTCTCGTTACCGTGATGATGTTAGTCATACGAAACTCACATTTTTTTTGTCAGAAATTTGGTCCGGGCGACACACGTTCAGTTTAATTAATTACTTAATATAGGTACTTAATTCATTATTCGTTGGTCATTGATTTGGTTAAAAGTCAAATTGCTGTAACCAGGGCTTGTGAGGTACCAAATTAAAGGTTTCGATAAATGAAATCACATGGGACAAATAAAAAATGGCTTCCCGGTTCTGGTCATGAGATCGTCACGTGAGCCCTAGATTGGGTTATAAGTAAAAATGTGGCACTAGGTCTTCTGAGGTATCAAATTAAAGGTCTCGATGAGAGAAATCTCGTGCGAAAATTGGAAATTGCTTTCTGGTTAGAGTCATGAGATAGTCACATGATTCACAAATTGGTTTAAATGTCAAAATAATCCCACTAGTGCTTATGAGGTATCAAATTAAAGGTCTCAGTGAGGGGAATCACGTGGGATAAATAAAAAAGACCTTCCCGGTTGTAGTCATGAGATAGTCACATGAGCCCTAGATTGGGTTAAAAGTCAAAATGATGGCACTAGGGCTTGTGAGGTATTAAATTAAAGGGCCCGATGAGGGGAATCACGTAGTACGAATTAAAAATTGCTTCCTGGTTATAGTCATGAGATATTCACGGGATTCAGAAATTATGTTAAAAGTCAATATGACGCCACTAGGGCTTGTGACGAACCAAATTAAAGGTCTCGATGAGAGGAATCACGTGGGACAATTTAAAAATTGCTTCCTGGTTATAGTCACGATAATAGTCACGTGATTCTCAAAATGGGTTAAAAGTCAAAGTGACACCACTAGGGCTTGTGTGGTACCAAATTAAAGGTCTCAATGAGGAGATTCACGTGGAACAAATTAAAAATTGCTTCCTGTTTATAGTCATGAGATAGTCACGTGATTCTCAAATTGGGTTAAAAGTCAAAGTGACGCCACTAGAGCTTGTGAGGTACCAAATTAAAGGTCTCGATGAAGGGAGTCACGTGGGACATATTAAAAATTGCTTCTTGGTTATAGTAAGGAGATAGTCACGTGAGTCATAGATTGGGTTAAAAGTCAAAATGATGCCGCTAGGGCTTGTGTGGTACCAAATTAAAGGTCTCAATGAGGGAATTCACGTGGAACAAATTAAAAATTGCTTCCTGGTTATAGTCATGAGATAGTCACGTGATTCTCAAAATGGGTTAAAAGTCAAAGTGACACCACTAGGGCTTGTGTGGTACCAAATTAAAGGTCTCAATGAGGGGATTCACGTGGAACAAATTAAAAATTGCTTCCTGTTTATAGTCATGAGATAGTCACGTGATTCTCAAATTGGGTTAAAAGTCAAAGTGACGCCACTAGGGCTTGTGAGGTATCAAATTAAAGGTCTCGATGAGGGGAGTCACATGGGACAATATAAAAATTGCTTCCTGGCTATAGTCATTAGATAGTCACGTGAGTGATAGACTGGGTAAAGTCAAAAGGATGCCACTAGGTCTTGTGAGGCATCTAATTAAAGGTCTCGATTGTGGAAATCACATGGGACAAATTAAAATCACTTCCTAGTTATAGTCATTAGATAGTCACGTGAGTGATTTGGTTGAAAGTCAAAGTGATGCCACTAGGGCTTGTGAGGTAGCAAATTAAAGGTCTCGCTGAGGGGAGTCACGTGGGAAAAATTAAAAATTGCTTCCTGGTTATAGTCATGCGATAGTTACGTGAGTCATAGATTGGGTAAAAAGTCAAAGTGATGCCACTAAGGCGTGTGAGGTATCAAATAAAGGTATTGATGAGGGGAATCACGTGGGACAAATTAAATATTGCTTCGTGGTTATAGGCATGAGATAGACTCGTTAGTCATAGATTTTGTTAAAAGTCAGAGTGATGCACTAGAGCTTGTTATCGCCCACCCGAATGTAAAAATAAAGTTACACATGCGAGATAGAGGATAGGTGTGTTGAAAAAATTGTTAATTGGATTTCTTATGATGTCGCGTGACTCCTACGGATGATTAATCAGTCACGTGACTTACCATGATGTTTATTTTTTCACGAGTAATATCATCATAGGTATCAAATGATCGCCATTCATTTGCTGGTTTCCGGTATGTGCAAAATAATTTGTCATTGCAAACATTATTTCCAAAGATATCGCATGATTTCCATGCATCATGATTTAGTCACGTGACTTACCATGAGGATAATTACATCACGAGTATTGGCATCACGGGGTATGAAAAGAACACTGTTGAATTGCTTGTTTACGTGATGCACAAAAACATCTTGTCATAGTGAACATGTTTCCTTTTGATGTCGCATGACTCCTATGAATCATGAATTGGTCACGTGACTTACTATGAGGTTTTACACGACATATTCATGACGGAACTGTCATGAAGAGTACTACACTTCAGTGTTTTCTAAATTCGCAAAATGAGGCCCTACTTTGTGCTTCCGAATTCACGTGCCTGCAATCACGCACCATAGCAATAAAAGTGTGTGATCACTAATCACGTGAAGAAACGATTCACTAGCGTTATATTAGATATATACGGTGACATTACGCGTGACGTCATAAGCCTCATGGTATGTCACATTACATATTTATGACAATTAGGAGTCATGCCATAGATACGTAATCATGTGCACAACAAGAAAAAAGAATTGCGATCACCTAAGCAGCAATTCAACAGCATTTATTTCATACCTAGGATGCGATTACTCGTGGCATAATAATCCTTATAACGCGCATAAATAATTCATGATCAACAGGTGTGATGCGAGTTCTAAGGTAAGATGTTCACAATAACAGGCTTTTTCCGCACATCACGAAAACAAGCAATTCAACAGCGTTTATATGATACCCATGATGCCAATACTCGTGATGTATTGTATAGTAAGTCATGTGAGTCACCATAGTAAGTCACCTTATAGTAAGTCATGTGACTCATTCATGATCCATTGGAGTCATGCGTCATCATAAGGAATAATATTCACCATGACAAGATTCTCGTACACAGTTGGAATACAAGGAAGTCAACAGCGTTTATTTGACACTCATGATGCCAATAGCCGTCGTGTAATAAAACTCATAGTAAGTCACGTGACCAATTCACGATCCACAGGGGTCATGCGACATCAAAAGGAAACATGTTCACTATGACAACATGTTTTTGCGCATCACGTAAACAAGCAATTCAACAGTGTTCTTTTTATACCCATGATGCCAATACTCGTGATGTAATTAACCTCATGGTGAGTCACATGACTAAATCATGCAACATCTCTGGGAATAATGTTTGCAATGACAAATTATTTTGCACATACCGCAAACCAGCAAATGAATGGCGATCATTTGATACCTATGATGCTATTACTCGCGAAAAAATAAACGTCATGGTAAGTCACGTCACGGATTAATCATCCGTACGAGTCACGCGACATCATGAGAAATCCAATTAAGAATTTTTCAACACACCATCAGCCTCTTTCTCGCATGTGTAACTTTATTTTTACATTCTGGCAGGCGATAACAGCTCTAGGGCATCACTCTGACTTTTAACCCAATCTATCACTCACGAGACTATTTCAGGACTATATAACCAGGAAACAATTTTTAATTTGTCCCACGGGGTTTTCTCATCGAGACCTTCAATTTGATGCCTCACAAGCCCTAGCGGCATCACTTTGCCTTTTAAGCCAATCTATCACTTACGAGACTATCTCATGCCTATAACCAGGAAGTAATATTTAATTTGTCCCACGTGATTCTCTCATCGAGACCTTCAATTTGATGCCTCACAAGCCCTAGCGGCATCACTTTGCCTTTTAAGCCAATCTATCACTTACGAGACTATCTCATGCCTATAACCAGGAAGTAATATTTAATTTGTCCCACGTGATTCTCTCATCGAGACCTTCAATTTGATGCCTCACAAGCCCTAGCGGCATCACTTTGCCTTTTAAGCCAATCTATCACTTACGAGACTATCTCATGCCTATAACCAGGAAGTAATATTTAATTTGTCCCACGTGATTCTCTCATCGAGACCTTCAATTTGATGCCTCACAAGCCCTAGCGGCATCACTTTGCCTTTTAAGCCAATCTATCACTTACGAGACTATCTCATGCCTATAACCAGGAAGTAATATTTCATTTGTCCCACGTGATTCTCTCATCGAGACCTTCAATTTGATACCTCATAATCCCTAGCGGCATCACTTTGCCTTTTAAGCGAATTTATGACTAACTTAACTATTTCAGGACTATATAACCAGGAAGCAATTTTTAATTTGTCCCACGAGGTTCCCCTCATCGAGAACTCTAATTTGATACCTCACATGCCCTAGTGGCATCACCTTGACTTTTTACCAAACCACTTACATGACTATCTCATGCCTATAACTAGGAAGCGATTATTAATTTGTCCCACGTGATTTCCACAATCGAGACCTTTAATTAGATGTCTCACAAGACCTAGTGGCATCATGTCGACTTATAACCATGTCTATGAGTCACGTGACTATCTCATGACTATACCCAGCAAGCAATTTTTAATTTTTTCCACGTGACTCCCCTAACCGAGACCCTTAATTTGATACCTTAAAGCCCCAGTGGCGTCACTTTGAGAATCACGTGACTATATCTCATGCCTATAAAAAGGAAGCAATTTTTAAATTGTCCAACCTGATTGCCCTCGTCGAGACCTTTAATGTTATACCTGAGAAGCCCTTGTGGCGTCACTTTTACTTTTAACCCAATCTATGACTCACGTGACTATCTCATGCCTATAAAAAGGAAGCAATTTTTAATTTTTGCACGAGATTCCTCTCATCGAGACCTTTAATTTGATACCTCACAAGCCCTAGTGCCATCATTTTGACTTTTAACCCAATCCAGGGCTCACGTAATTATCTCATGACTACAACCGGGAAGCTATTTTTTATGCTATTTTTTATTTGTCCTCCGTCATTCCACTTATCGATACCTTTAATTTGATACCTCAGAAGCCCTAGTGGCATCACGTTGACTTTATACCCAATGTATGACTCACGTGACTATCTCATTACTATAAGCAGGAAGCAAATTACTTGACTATCTCATTACTATAAGCAGGAAGCAAATTTTTAATTTTCGCACGAGATTCATCTCATAGAGACCTTTAATTTGATACCTCACAAGCCCTGCTGCCATCATTTTGACTTTTAACTCAATCTATACGCCTCGAGATTCGCGATCGCTGCGCCGCCTGCCGCCGCTTCTCCGCGGCGTTTGCGGGATTAGCGCTGCGTGGCTGATAGGCGGTCATGCAGTGTTTCGGTTCTCTTTCGCTTCTCTTTGCCTTTCCGCGCAATAAACAACTTGTTATGGTGACGTCTGTAAGCTAACTGCACGTATAGGGCACTTAAAAAAAACAGCTGCGTCTTTGTAGAGCGCTCTAACGCCAACAAGAGCTATACCCGCGGGGAGGCGGTTCTGCGCGCTTCTTGGCCGCTCTTGCGGGCGTCGGCGACGGCAGCAGCATATCACCGCTGTCACCTTCGAACACGTCAGCACAAGTGAATTCTATTTATTGTCGCCTCGTTTAGGCACTGTAAGAGGTTGGTTCGTTTTGCAGCGCAGACAACAATGCGGCTTTGCTTCAATGTACGTCGTAGAAAAATGTGATTCGGGGATGTGATAACCCAATAGCTGACAAAAACTTGTGCCTTTTATGGGAATATAAGCCACGCGAAAATGTTAAGCACACTCAAAGGATGTGCAGTGTCATATATGTGCCCCCTCATGCCTTATAGTAAGAACCAAGGTATATGTTAATGAAACCACGGGAAAATGAATGGTCTGCAAGTCAGGAATAAATATAATAGTCGTACGGGAATGAAAAAAAAAAAACCGAGTGCAGCTTCTGACATGCTAAAGACGTTTGTTTGAGCAAGCTAGTATTCACCAGACCAACTAGATGCGAAATGCAGTGATATATCGCTAGACGTGTGTGGGGGGGGGGGGGGGGGGGGCGGGGGCGGGGGGGGGGGGGTTGAGGAGGAGGACGCTCAACTATCGTTGTTTAAAAATGCGGAGCGAAATCAACGAATGAACGTTTTAGTAATCACACACACAATTGCTGCCTTTTCACTTTTCGTTTGTTTTTCGCCTTCAACGAACGGCTGATCACTCGGCGGATGCATTTTTTGAAGAATACAGGGTAGGCAGTTCACAAGCGATACGAGGTGTCGTTGGAAGAGTTGATTGATTGATTGCAGGGTTTAACGCGCCGACGAAACGGAGACGATGAGTCATGCCGTAGTGGAGGGCTCCGGATTAATTTTGACCACCTGGAGATCCTTAACGTGCGCCGAAATCTCGTACACACGGGCTTGTTGGAAGAGTGTCGTATCTGATAAGGGTTCTGATTTCGGTTTATGCTAGATTCTGCAGTCTCCCTGTGTCATATGACGATGTTTCGAAGAGTTTGGTCGGGGACGCGGATTACTCTATAAACCCGTCTTCGCGCTTCTCGTGGAGGATAAATGTAACAGATGAATCTTTGCGAGCGCTCACCTCGGGACAAGACGATCCACATTAAATTTGTCGTCGTGTGCTGACTCCGGAGTGTAATTTTCCATTATCCATCGTACTTCTTTGGTACAATGTTTGTGAAATTTATGCCGCATTGGCTTTTTCATGGTACTGATCAATATCTGCTATGTGATATTGGCAGGCGTAACTTGCGTGCTGTCAGGCATGAGTGCTCCGCTGGATTTTGTAAGTGCACACACAAAGTCGATTTACATCACAGTGTGTATGGCCGCAACATGACCATCGGAGGAAACACTGCTTACGGGGACACTGCCACTAAATTTCAGGGCTGCGGAATTGCAATCAGCTGCATGCAAATGCTGGCTTCGGGACGCGGGCCTGTGACACACGCCCGGCGCTTATATAGATCTCACTAAGATCGCGTCATAAACGTTTATCCTCTCGTGAACACACCACGCTTGCAAACAGAGTGCCTGCTCCACGTTATTCGGTATTTGTAACGCGGACAAACGGTAAATCGCTGTCTTGAACGAGCCCCAAAAGCAACGGCGACAGGGGGGACCGAGCCGGGGACTCCCGCGCCTGCTTTCGAAACGGGCCGCTAGGGGGATTTCAGTGGCGCCCCTACAGGCCGCGCTCGAGGCGTATAGGCTCATGTGATTATCTCATGACTACAACCGGGGAGCTATTTTAAGAGCGAATGCTCTTTATAAGCGACCCCAAACCATCCACCGCCGGCGGCGGCGTCGGCGTCCGCAGTGCTCCTCTATATTTAAGAAAGAAACAGCATCCGGCGCCAGGTCTCGATCCGAGGACTTTGCGGGCCGCAGCCCGACGCTCTACCGAATAAGCCACGGACGCGACGCTGATATCGATGTCAGAACGCGCCTTATATCTTTAACGCACTCAAACTACGTCGTCAGCGGCGTGCGTTGGCGACTCAGCGGCGTTATAGCGGCTTGATAACTGCGTGGTGTACACGTGATACTACAAACCCGATGGAAGAGATGGAAGAGAAGGCGGCGAGGCGGTGGGCTGCGGGGGCCGAGCGCAAGCGCCGCAAGCGGGCCGACAACCGTGCATTCGCACTTTCACATTCTCCCCCTCGGGGAAATGCGGGGGAATTTTTTTATTTGTCCCACGTGATTCCACTTATACACCATTTTCCATAAGCAGCCGGGAAAGGAGGAAAATACTCTCAAACCAGTTCTCTCGGCGGCCGACCGGTGTTGCCTGTGCGCGCTGGGAGATCGCTCGGCGCGGTGTGCTCCGCTGCGTAGTTCAGGGGTATTTCGCACCGCGTGCTTAATTTTTGCGGAACTTTCAACTGTTTTAGCCAATGCTGCGATGCCGTTCAAGGCGCAAACGTCGCTTGGCCAGCACTGCGCGGTGGTGGGTTATTGAACAACCAGAGAAAGCGTGAAACAGTCGCTGACAGCACGCATGTGCACGACACTGCCTGGAGAAAATTCCGTGCGGTTGCGGCGTGTTTTTGCTGCATCACTTCCCAACACACACCGAGTTGAGATATTGGTGGATACCATTGATAAATCGCAACGACTTTGTACCAACGACCAACTCCAGGGTTTGTTGGGTGCACTTGGACGGCAAGCAGACGGAGAAAAATCCATTTATCACACGCAAAGCAGCGACAGGGAACGGAACCCCCTGAAATGTTAGAAGCAACTTTATCCTTTACAATACAGCATTGATTGATTGGTTGATTGATTAATTGATTCATTGTGGTGCTTAACGCCCCGACGCTTCATGGGTGATGAGGCGCGCCGTAGTGGAGGGCTCCGGATTAATTTTGACCACCTGGGGATCTTTCACGAGCGCCGATACAATACATTACAACAACTTCTGGTTCCTTGTAGTCAATTTAAAATACCGTATATCGTTTGGTCATTACAGCCGATTGGCATTAAACAATCCCCTTTTCATCTTATCTAACCTTTAAAATCACGGCGTTTTGTTTACTTTTTTTCAGTCCAACGCATTACACTGCCAAACGATATGAAAGGATAACTTTCTCCATCCCACACTGCTGGTCGATAGCAGGATAAGCAGGCAGCCCAATGTGGAAACGCAGCTCGAGATACACGTGAACGCTGCATTTGGAATATACCTCAACCTGTTCAGAACGCGGTCAAAGGAAAAGCTTCTAATCCTTTTGCGTTGTCCCGGAATCTAATTACAAATACAAAACAGTTACTGCTGGTCGCGTAAAGCATTTGTGGTGCAAGCAGCGGTTTCACAAAGGTGGGCTCCGAGCGACAGGCCACATGCGCTGCGCAGAGTAAGGTCAATCATAATCACGATCATGATCAACCAATATTAACTCGCCCGAACGTCGACCCTTCTGCTCAACCTTCGAATAGTAATTTGACTGGTTGTGCGGTCGTGTTATTTTTCGGCCCAGGTAATTTCGTTTCGTCAGTAACCGTCATAAGTCTAGTTAAGAAAGATTATATTACATTGCAATGTCAACAGCGTAGCAATCGCCTCGTCGAAAGTCCATCGCGAGCACGGATCACCGTGACCCACATATGCTGTGCGCGCTTCGCATTCGACGTCCGCGCTTCCGTAAACATGACTAATCGGTGAACACAACAAGCACGGTGGCATTGAAAACACGTATTTACTCCCCGATATCGATTTCTATGTCAGTCGGTGCCATACCGGTACATTTGCATCGCGGAACTGCGGAGCACCACCGGCACCACCACCACATTGCTACTGCTGCTCGCAACAGCCGGGATCGGCATTTCCCGCTCTGGCAGCAAATTAAGACCTAAAATCCGTCCGCAGATGATGAAAACAAAACAGAACACACACACACACAAGCACCGCAACCGCTAACTTAACGCCAAACCACTACGGTTCACTCGGTAATGCACGGGTACCGAGCAGACGCACGGAAAGAACGGAGGACTTAACAGCCCAGTGCGGAGGTTTCGGCGGCCGCTTCATAGACGGCGCTAGCGTCCGGTCAGAAAAAGCAAATGGCGGCGCCCACCTCTAGCAAGGAAAATGGTGTATAGATACCTTTAAATACTGCAGAAGCAATCTGCATATTATTTTGCTTCAGTTCCTTAATACGTGACTTAGCTTGAAGGACACTCTGTTTGCTTCTTTTGACTTGTGCTGTTCGCAGCTTCAGCCTGTACGAAAGCGACCGAACACCAGTTTTTACCCTTCTCATTCTGTACGACGCCTGATTTAGGAGCATTCCTTCAGGTGTTTGCATTGTGGGCAAGCTTTCTCTGGTGTTTGAGCAACTCCACGACTTGATGGGCTTAAAGTTCTGCAACCACAAGTCTTCAATTTTCGCTTTGCGTTTCCCTCAAATTCGCCATTTCTTCCAAATCCTGAGCATGGGAACATAGAGTCCACGTTGCGAAGCAACTCTTCTGCCATTCCAGCGTTGGTTATGTGAACGGTTTTCACCTTTGTGGCTTGCACAAAAACCGTAGCTTGAATTGTACTCTCATTTGTTACCATGAGCACATACTTCTCAAAGCATATGTTCTCACCTCCAAGTGCGCACACGCTAAACGCCGTGACGTCGTTAACTCCTGCAATTAGGTGTCTAGCCCGGTAAGCGCTTGGAAGACCACACGTGCTGATGTCAGGAACTGCTGGCGAGATCAAAATAGGATGTTCGTTGCAGTCGCTTCCAGCTCCGAGCGAGGCAGTCTTCATCACACGCAGGCGCAGACACGCTCGGTTCTTGGCGCCGAATCTTTGTAGGCAAGCCACAGGTTGACGTTCTCGGTGTCCTTTTCTTCGGCGCTTTTTTGGAAAAGTACGAAGGGACATTGGGGAATACGGTTGGTACCGCGTCTGCTTTCAGCAGAGGTCGCTCTCGGGTTATCTCCACAGTTTCTCCCTTTATCACGTGCGTGAAGCAACGGTCAATATACTGCTCGTCGAAATTATGTTCACTGAAGATTTGTCGGCACGAGGAACGGCTCGTCGCCAAGCTTCGAAGCGCACAGGGTCCTTCGGCACAGAAAAAAGCGACACATGCTGACCCGGCTGCCTCGACGACACGTGCGTGCAGTGCCTCGCTTTCTTCACGGTGGAGCTCATCGGTCCGGCAGAGCTCGGAATTCACATTTGAGAAGTCATCGCCGAAACACAGCTCGAAAAAAACGAGGCAAAACAACCGCAGCCATGAAGAAAAAGAGCCACTGTACCGACGCAACGCAAAACTCCGTACGCTTCCACAACCGCGAGACACGAGAGAGACCGCGCCAACCACGCGATCACGTCGACAAGCTGGCAGCAGCGGCCTTCGCGGCAGCGGCTTGAACCGGAGGATCGCGGTTTCTCGGCGGATACGTGGGCGTTGACGCACCTCACCCTTCTAGCCTTCAACAAAGCACGCTTTCACATTCATAAACGGGCAGACGATTGCACTCGTCGGTAAGATACGTAGTTTTAGTTTCACGTGTGTAGAAGCTTCACGTACGTAGAGCTTTCACGGATGACGAGTGCGCATGCGCAGAACGCGAAGGGTCGCCGCGAGTCTCACGGACCGACGACAGCTTCGGCGCTAATCCCGAGGTGCCAGGGCCGGCCTTAGCGCATTCGGCGTCCTGTGCCAACTGCTGGCCATAGGCCGGCAGGCTCCCCCCCCCCCCCTCCCCCCCCCCCCCCCCCCCCCCTCAGCTCACCACTCACTCGTGTGTGCTGAGTGCGCCTCGCCATTGTTTTGGGCTGGCGAGTGCGAGTGCGAGTGGGTGCGAGCGCCACTCGCTGTGAGCCCCGCTCACCACTCGCGAATGCGAGAGCCACCCGCGAGTGCGAGCGCCACTCGCTGGGAGCCCTATTCACCACTCACGAGTGGCGAGTGCACGATTTGCCGGGCTTACCGCGGTGAGCGCCATTCTTGCGCTTGTACTCGCTGTTGGCTGTTCGTTGCCGCAGCTGCTCGCTGTGACGGTTGATAATGGCGCGATTGCGTACGTTTAGCTCCGGGAATTAGTCATCACTGCACTCTTCAATGGGGCACCGTGGAATTAACTCTCTGGCGAATACGATTAGGATGGACTTCTGACGCTGTAATGCACTGATACTTTTCCGTGTCATGACTCAGGAACGGACCGCTGCGCGAACTCGCGTGCGCGTGGTGACGAGTGGTGAGCGTGAGCGCGAGTGAGTGGGACTGGTGAGGGCGAGTAGTGAGTACGAGTGGTGAGGGAGAGTGCTGAGCGTGAGCGCGAGCGAGTGCGTGAAGAAAAATATATTTTTCGAGTTAGTGTGAGTGAGTGGAGTCCAGTTCTGCTGAGATATGCTGCCAAGCCCCCTCCTTCTTCCGGTCTAACTCATTTTTACAGCGAAGCTGTCAATGGCTAGAATCCGGCAGAGCGCCTCCGACTACACAGCGACGCAGACAAGAATACCACGCGAGCGTAGCGCCATTTTGCGGCGCCCACTCAAATTCCTGGAATCGTATACAGTGAAATCTCGTTGATACGTTTTTTACGGGTACCGGAAAATAAAACGTATCATCCGGAAATCGTATTATCCAAAAAGGTTAAAAAAAGACCGATAATATGCATGCTCCGTCAGTAACTCACTTTTATGGAGAAACATTGAAGTAACTGCACAATTTGCGCTGCACTTTCTTCTTTTAAATGTCCAGGAGTAAATTCTTCTAAAACGTTCAAAAAGAAGCTACCGGTTGCTTTGGCGGACACTGCCTTGTACGACTATCCGTGTCGTGCCGTAAATCGGTGAAGGCAGCATCCGGATGCTTGAAAGTTTTGAATACCCAAGGAGAGCTCGACGTTGTCAACTGTTTCGCGTATACGACTGACCCGTCAAAGTTCACTCCTGTCGCCCTAACTTCCTTTAACCATGTAAGCAGGGTGTTTTTCGTTTTATTCATGCTTCGTACCTCGCGTTTGTTTTACACCCAGTCCAAAGACTGGTAGCTTCTTTAGAAGTTACTCTTGATACCGGCAATAGTGTTAAAGGAGTCATGAAGAGAAAACAAAAGTTTGTTGTATTCGAAAGATTAGGTGTTTCATAGTACCCCAAGCGCTTTCCCGGAAGCAAATGATGCTTTATTCACTGAGAAATAAGGCAATTTAAGCCAAAATTTTAAATCTCCCGCTAAAATTGCACATTCCGTGACGTGAACAATGGCGTCATACGAGCCGGTCCATGAAACAGATACTTAGTATGTCGACTCCATATAGCACCCACACGCGGGAGTCGACCGAGACGGTGGCCATTTTAAAAATACTAGTAAAACCTAGTGCACCCGCAGCCCTAGTCATGGAATCGCCTGATCCGCAGAACAAAACTCTCGCCGAGGAGCTCGGGCTTGCATTTAACAACCTCACACCACTTTAACGCTCAATGCTTTAAGTGCACGAGCGGCAAGAGTTGTGGGATACGCGGTGGACGGGAAAGCGACCATTCCGCGATAGCCACAACAGATGAACGCCCTGCCGTCGGCACCGCTGCCTCGTCAGCCCCGTCGCGACGGACGAATACAGACTGGTACGTATGTGCCGTATTTTTATTACGGTTAATAATAGTTCAATTTCAGTAGCAGTATCGCTTATGCCAGTTGGCCGGTGTCGTGTATATATGGAAAGCCGTTCGCGCGAGCTCTCTGCTTCGACCAGAAAGATACGAGCGTCAATGCGTGGTGTTTACGGCATTTTTTTTCCCCCAAGGTCAGAGTGCTTTGACGGCGATTTGACGAAGTCGGCGACGAGCGCCAGCATGTCCCAGGAGTGAGCTAACGTAAGGGTCCCTACCGTAATCACTTCCTCGGAAATGAAGCGAGCACACTCGTACTTCCTTTAGCTCTCTTTCTCCTCCGTTTGCAAAGTTCACAAAACGTAGCCACTTGCTTCGCCGAGGTTCGTCGTTGGGCAGCACATGAAAGGAGATCTCCTCACCGGGGATGTCGCACTCCCTCGACGATTTGCCCGTACTACATGGGCATTTCAAAACGTAGCAACGAATTCATTGTAAAGTACTCGAACAAATTGAAGTTTTCAGTAGTTGTAAACTGGAAACGAGCTCCTAACAACAGCAGCAAGCCAACACCATTCCGAAACTGCGACGACTGTCCCTATCTCGTCGCTGCTTGCTGTTCCTTACTACCCTCGTTTCTATTTTTGCCTTTGCTGGTTGGCGATATGACGGCCAACCTCCTGTGAAGGGATTACGATACCAAGCAAGGTCGCGGCTGTGCGTGCTGGGACGGTTCGTTGGCTCCGAAGAGCCTCGAACCCGAAAATTCGTCTGCGCGACGGTGCCGACAGCAAGATGTCGAGTTCGGCTGGCGGTAGTTTCGTACGCATTGGCATACACGCTTGCGTGTTTATTCGGAACTTCAACCGTTTACTCCACCGTTCTTTGTCATAAAAAGAATGTACAGTATGTTTCACGGGCATTTAGCTCGCTATGCAAACTGTAAGCCCTGCCTAACATGCGTTTGCTTTTGCCGGCTTCCGCCAATCGCAGAGCATTCTCGAGTGACATCATAGTTTCTTGAGGAAAATGAGCTGGTGGGTCGCATGGTCATTTCCTTTTTTCCTAATTATGTAGCTTATTTGAGCGAAGTTTGCGTTATAAGTGGTGTCGTTATGGTTCTAACGAGGCAATCTTTCGAATGAACCAAACTTGTGTTTTCTAATTCATGGCTCCTTTAAGCGTTAACACTGGCAAAGCGAACTCGCTTGCCAATTTCACGGGCTTCCTCTTCGGGTTCTGTTCGAATTGGCTTACAATTTGCACTTGCACCTTGCATTTATTTTCCGTTGTCACAAGCCTGGAAACATGGCCGAGCATAGCAACAAGCAAAAAAAAAAAAAAAGGAATAAATCACTGCACGGGAAGTATACGGACCATGGGAGAAGTTGGAAAGGGAAGTTGCGCCTGCCGCAAGCATTGCGCGCCTTCTTCCTTGATTATGATACGATTTGCTACGTGGCGGGGTGCACCGCCTGACTTATCGTCAGCCTTGCACGGAACGGCCACGCATTGCAGTAATGTTCTTGCCGCAAAACTGGCGCTTCTGCTCCTTCGGTGTCTCTGCAATCTGCAGGTCGTGGCTTGTTGGAATGCGGTTCGAGCGAGTATACCGAAGCATAAACGCAAGATAACTAGAAATGTCGGTCGAGATCCGCTTTCGCGATCGTATTAAACAATTTTCGGCAAAAATGTGATCTTAAAAAACGCACAAAAATGTATGATTTCTAAAGGAACGTCGGCCGGGAACGAAAAGAAAAACGTCTTAGGACGAAAAACGTAATATGCCGAATTGTATCAACGCGATTCCACTGTAACTGTGCGCCACACCTTCAGCGTAAGGGTAAAATCATAAAAAATCATAAAAATGTCTTAGGGCCTTCATAGTTTGATATAACAGGGCTGGTACAATTGCCCCTGAAATAATGTCTTACCGGCAATGCGTTTTTGCGTAAAGATGTGAAGATGACTTTAATTGGCCTGTAATTTTAAGCCGGCTTTTCTACTTTAAGGTGTGTCTACTGAGGAAATATGATTACAGAAAACGGCTACAACTCCTGTTTCATTGAAACTATCCCAAAATCAATTATATAGCAATTAACATTCATTTTCGTTTCAAAATCACACGCCTCACAGTTGAGTTGTAAACACTGGGTATTCCAGTCTGCTGCCAATACGTGGGCTTCGCAGGAAGTGAAGCGGACAGCCCTTAATGTTTGTATGCTGGAATAAAACTCTAGTCCGTCCAAGTTTCATTCAGGTAATTAACTAGTAAGTATTATCATTCTCAAATTACAAACACCGTGTTCTACTTTGTGCACTCCTTGGACTACACCCCGGTAAAAGCATACATCTGTCGCTCACGTTGAGGGGCAACGCAGCTGGGCTGTCCCCCCCCCCCTCCAAGAAAAGTGGGAGACACTGCTGTCTAGCCCCTACCGCCCCTACCTCTCAGACCAGCTCATCCTCGTCGAGAGGGCAGCCGTGATCAAGACGGCCAATGGATTCAGTGAGTAGGTTGCACATGATCTTGTGGTCAACGCTTTTTGTTCTCTATCTCTCTCTCTCTCTCTCTCTCTCTCTCTCTCTCTCTGGTCACCCTTCTGCACAGAGCGGAAGGACACTGATGGTGTCCTGTAAAAAAACTAATGCATTTCCCCAAAGACCGGTCGGCCTACCGAAAAGCTCTCATGAAAAACTAAAAAGAGGCCCTAGGGCCTTCATATTAGAGAGTTATAGCAGATCGGAAAAACGGTTCCGGTACGGTAACGTTTACCGTGTGGACACCACCGCGCATGCGCAGAACCCTACCGTAAACCGGAGCGACTTGGCCGGACGGTATCGAGACGTACCGCGTCCGTCGTTCCAAAGCGGACGGCCGCTTTGGAAGAGTTTGGTAGACGTACGCTTGGCTCATGCCTAGTCGAACAGATTGCAAATATGAGATCGTGTAAGAAAAATGAGGTTGCAACAAGTGAAATCCGCGCGATTCTGACAGCTCAAGCAGCAAGCGAAACACCGTCCCGACCCAACTGCCGTGGCTTGTGTCGTCGAGCGACGCATGTACGATAGCTTCTTCTAGGTTAAATAAAGGCGATCCGGCTACATAGCTAGTATTAACAGCAACATGGGGCCCGTCTACAAATCAGCGAGTGAGGTACAGACGGTATCAGTGCGAGGGGCTCTCAATAGAACGAAAAACTAGAAGCAGCCAGCCGTATGTACTGAGAGCCCAGCTTAGCTTGACCTGCTGGCGCCACCTGTTGAGATGGCGTAGAGGTAAAATAAAATGTCCACTTCATATTCACGCAGTTCCTAGTTCGCATCTCCGTAGGGGCGTTTGATATATATATTTTTAATACCGCCTTTATCGCTTTTGAGAACCAAAACTAATATTTCAGCACAGGAAACGCCACAGACTCACGAAGAATTGCCAAACGACGTACAACCCAAGTCGCTCCCAGTCACGGTAGAATGTCCGGTAGTTACGGTCTGCTATAACTCTTCAAACGAGCCTTCCCGGTACGGTGCGGTAACGGGTAAAGCGTACCGTACCGGAACCGTTTTTCCGAAGTGCAGAGCAATTTATTTACAATTTTTTTTATTTACAAGTACCCTCAGGGCCGAAGCATTATAGAGGGGAGTGGGAAGTACAAAGAATAATAACAATAATAATAAAAACGGTGAGCAGTGAAAAATACATGTACATTTCAATTAGGCTCAAAAACAATAACATTCAACATCGAAGAGGATTTACACAGTGCTAGAAAAAATACAACACGGGTAATTGGCAAAAAAAAAACGTTATACAAGGCTATGGGTTTCATTGTCACTGGTGATAGCAGACCTAAATTTATTAACGTTATCTATGGCAGCTGTGGTGGCGGGAAGGCGGTTCCAGTCAGTCGAAGTTCGTGGAAGAAATGAAGCAGGGTAAAAACGAGAATGACACGAGGGGACAGCAACTTTGTGCGCATGGTCAAGTCGTTCAGACACGTAAGCGGGGGCATGAATGAATTCTGTTTTCAAGAACGGGTGATGGTAAATTTTGTGGAAGAGACACAGACGAGAAAATTTTCTACGGAGCGCTAAGGTTTGTAAATGAAGAGTTGATTTCATACAAGTTATGCTGGCAGCTCTAGTGTAGTTACAAAGAATGAAACGGGTAGAATTGTTTTGAACCATTTCCAGTTTATGAATCAAAAAAGCGGGTTCAGGATCCCAGATTGAGGCGGCATATTCAAGCTTTGACCTTATTAGCGTTTTGTATAGAAGAAGTTTTATGGAAGATGGGACTTGGGAAAAGTTACGTCTTATAAAGCCCAAAGTACGGTTAGCATTCGCGGTAATGTAATCGATGTGCATATCCCACTTCAAATTATTAGTGATAGGGGCTCGTCGTCGCTCGGTGACACAATGTCACGCGACTGCCGGAATCAGACGGCGCAGCGAGATAACTGACCCAAATAGAGCCTGTTACGAATGAGCCCGCCGCTGGGCTTTGTTTCAACACTCCTCGGCTGTGCGGCGAAGCCTCCACTACGTGCGCCTTTCATGCCGGCCCCCTTTGTCGGTGACTCACGCTTGCACGTCTCGACTTGTCTGGATCCCTGGCACCTCTCTATCGGCGCGATCAACCGTCGATGGCGTGCCGACGCAACACGTAGAGACCTGCCCCAAGGACACAGAAGCCCCGCGTCCGCTGCAGAGACTTCCTCTCTCCGGTCTCTCGGACTCAGCGTGCGCCGCTACTACCGACTGCTCACGAACTCAGGAAAGAGTGTTGTGTGTGTCTGTGCCGATCGTGTCGGGTGCACAATCTAGAGGGAACGCTTATTTTGACCGTTAGCGCTTTGGGTATAAATACAACCGCCCCCAAGCGCTATAGTTCATTCCTGTTTGAGCAGTGAATCAATGCTGTCACTCTGCTCGAGTCCTGTGCTGTAACCTCACCCGTCGGGGCATTGTTCTTTGGCTTCGGCTCACCTCTAGCTACGAAGTAAACGAGTTACGTTTTGCCTACGGCTTCTGGACTTCTTCACGGCTGCAACATTGGCTGGCCGCTCGCTTCACACCGCGCTGCCACACGTATGTCGGAGGAGACGGAGCTCGGCTCAGGTCGGCCTTCCCGTACGCAGCAACGGGTTGTCAGCGGTGGAATGACAACGGCGCAACAAGCCCGACGGCGTACCGTATAACGGCGTAACACAGAGGCTTCGAAAACCAAGCGGTTTATATAGTCATAACCATGCAAAACTCCTGAACTGCTGGCGCTTGTCATATCTCCCCGTTGTTTAGCGCAAAGAAAAATGCTGGTGCATTTGAGGCAAAATCTGTGTATATAACCCGCAGCCCCCGCGTTAGGAACACCCGTTGGGTTGGTTTTTACGATAGTAAGCGAAAAAAGTGGCCGACAAGAACGACGTGTTCCAAACTCGCAGAAAGGCGGCGGTACGTGCGAGATTAAAGCGAGCACAAAAAAAAAAACAGAACTCCCGCTTGTGCTGTTCCAGGCATGCAGAGGGCGCGCTAGCACTTCGAAGGGGGGAAATTTGAATTGCTTTGGAGAAACCTCTGTTCAATTCATCGAGAGCAGAGTGAGACAGGGAGGGAAGAGCGTGAGCACTGGTAGCAATGAGCGGATAACGGTGCCACGGCCTCTCTGGCGAATCACTGCTCTGCACTTTCGAAAGCTTCCACGCGGAGTGGAACTGCTTCAATTCTTTTGATACAAGACGGCTTAAACTGCTCCGGAAAAACTGTTTTCCTAGCAATGCATTTGTGTTTAGAGGTGAAGCCGACTTTTAAAACATCGGTTTGAGCTTTGTTTTTGTAAGCTGGCTTCCCCACATTGCCTGTTCTGCAGTGAAGCATGGCCATCTACAGAGGGAGTAGGATTGCAGGAAACGGCCCTAACTCTTGTGTTATCAAAAGTATCACGTAACAAATTACATGGAAATTACCCGCTAAGACGACTCTACATGCGTGTGGCCAAAACGGTCAGTTGAAAAACGCGGAAAGGGAAGGTTCTAGATAAGAGAGTACATGCATCGATCATGAATAGGGAATACCGTCAAACCCGCTCATAACGAACTCGAAAGTTCCGCGAAAAGTGGTCGCTTTATAAGTAGTTCGTTGTATATGGACTCGCCCTTTAAAACGTGCGCAAACTAGCGAACATGTCGAACAACCCCTTCGGTGACAAGTTAAGTTTTTTCGCTTCATAAAGGGACGCCCGCTGCTTGGTTACGAACGAACTAAACTGTGTTTGCGTCGAACCTGCCTCTACCGCCCGCGAAAAAATTCTTTCGGACGTCTTGAAAACCTCCACTAGCCGTAATGGCTTCAATAGCTGTCAACCGCGCCAGGCTGAGCGTACCGGGAGCTGAGTCCCTCGGACTGGGGAAGAGCGAAGTTCGAAAGTTTGAATGTCATCACGATCCGGTATCAGAAATTGTGGAAACGAAGTATCGGCGAACCGCGATCTCTCGATGGCAGCTAAATAACCGCCGGCGCTCTTCGCAGCGCGCGGTGCCGTGTTCGCGTCGACTCGGGCGGCGCCTTGCTACCGTTAGGCTTCATGCTCCCTCATTTTTAAAAAAAAAGACAATAGTCTTTCTTGTGCTACTTAAACGCAGATATTTCGGTCTGTCTGTATGTCTATCTGTCTGTCTGTTTGTGACTCCATTCAGCCACCCGGCCAAAGTAAAATTGATATTGCGCAATAGTCTTATATACTCACAGCCACATGTAAACGTCTAAGCCGGGTTTATATGTTCATACTTGTCAACATTGTTTAACAAGAACAAGTCATTACGCAAATATAAGACAAGAAATTAATACACAAGGAATAGTTACAGAGTTCTTTTATAAAAATATTCATATGTGTTTGATTTTTGCGAAATGAAATACTACATCCACTGCAGAAAAAAATATTCACACCGTCACCTGCTGTCGCCCGCGCCACTAAAGCTTGTGGCGGCATTTTAAGAAATCAAGCGGCAGCAGTTGCGAAAGGTTCCACTATATAGGTTCCACGTTCTGCTTGGAATGCACGTGGACAAGGGAAAAGAGGTTCTATAAACGTTAAAGTAGGGCGCCTAGATTCACGCGCGTCTCCGCCATTCGCCTGCGCTGGCATCGAGAGAGAGAGAGAGAGTAAACTTTATTTTGCAAAAAAAAGGGCGGGGGGGGGGGGGGGGGGAGCACGTGGTCGGATTCCTCATTTCAGGATCCCGTTGGAGCTTGCTGCCTTCTCCGCACGTTCCACCAGCCGAAGCTGAGTTTCGCTGCTGGAGCTGGCCAGTTCTCTCTCCCACTGCTCATAAGCAAGGTTGGGAATTGGGTGAAAATTTGGGTTTTTCTGGCAGGCCCAGACCATGTGGTAGAGGGTACAGATCTCACCGCAGTGTGAGCATGTGGCGCTGTAGAAAGTGGGGTTGATGGCGTAAAGTTTAGATAGGTGTGGGAACGTGTTTGTCTGCAGAAGCCTGAGTTTATGTCCCTGTACCTTGGTGAGTGACGGGTGGGCAGGAGAATATTGTTGCCGACTCAGCTTGTAGTGCTGTGTGATGCTTTGGTATGTTACTAGGGGATGAGTCGCTTGAAGCCAGTCGTCTCGCGGTGCCCGGTAGGCTAATTCTCGGGCTGTCGTGTGGACCATGACATTGCCGCGAAGGGACGAGTGGGCAGGTGCCCAAACCAGACTGATCTTGCGTTGAGGGGGTCACTGGAGAAGGATTCTTGCAGCTGGTCTTGATATTCTTCCGCGTAGGTAGCTTCGGCATGCTGCTTGAGAATCAGTAATGATTGTATCGGCTGAGGTGTGGGCAATGGCAAGAGCGATGGCTGCTTCTTCTGCTTGGGTAGTGTAGATTCCAGTAAGTGGCGACATTCTCGGTGCATGTGGTGACGACCGCTGCCATCGTATCCATGTGAGCGTAGTCGGCAGCGTCCGTGTACACAGTTTTGGGGTTTGATCCATGGACTATATCTAATGCCTGTGCTCTCGCCGCACGTCTTCCTTGGTGAAACTGAGGGTGCATATTCCGTGGAATGGGAGCCACATAGATGGTTTGCCTTGTGGTTGTGGGTATGTCCATGGAAGAACTGCCTTGTTCTTCTGGGGTATTGTATCCAAGGCGACCAAGCAGCTGGCGTCCTGTTCTTGTGGTCGCTAGACGGTGGTGCTGATTTACCAAATGAGCCTCTATGAGCTCTTCCACAGTGTTGTGTACTCCCAGTTTGAGAAGTCTGTCCGTTGGTGAAAGCTTGGACAAGCCGTAGTGTGTCTGCTTCCTTCATCCCTCTAGTCTTCGGGGTGATTCGGCGGAGCGTGTGAACAATTTGTCCTGTTGTTTGAGTGAGGTGCCGAAGAAGTATGGAGTTGGAGCAGTCTTCTTGAAAGGTCATCTCCAGTATCTTTATGTGTGTGGAAGGCGTGATCGTAGCTCCGTCAAGGGTAATTTGGATGCCTGGGTCTTGGTGTTTTCGACTTTGGCGCTTCCGGACAAGGAGAAGCTCAGATTTGTCTGGAGAGCAGCATAAACCACACTTGGCTGCATAAGCTTGCACGATGTCAGCAGCCTGCTGAAGACGATCTTGCATTTCTCCTACCATAGGTGAAAATCGTTTTTATTTATTTTCAGAATAAACAGGTAAATACCGTTGTTGTTCCCGGTGTCAAACAAAATAGACCACAAAATGCGACCTTTGTGTGAAGTTTGAGCGTGAACAGAGAGCGGCGGGTGACTCAGGAAAAATATTTAAAGTGTTCCAATTATCGTCGCAACACACTGTACATTGTAAGAAACTCTATGCCTATGCTCTATGCCATACGGCGGCCTTTTCCATGGCGACCTCCATGGGCGGCCTGGAAGCAGACGACGCGCCTCCGTTGCTATTGGGGAGGAGATTTTAGAGTGGCGCCCCTAGCGGCGCCTACGAGAAACTGAATAGAGGGGAAACAAAGCAGACGACACAGGTTTTTTCACATGGCCGAAGTCGTACCGTATATTTCAGGAGAACGATATTTAGCCATTTATCCAATTCTAGGGAGCACTTTTGAGTATATGTTGATCTGAAAGAATTACTCAAACTGCACACATTTTCCGAAAAGATTTTGCTCGCTGTTTTACACCGTTTTGTCCGAACTAAAACCCCACTTACCTAACATTCAGCCGTCCCTCTACGAGAGCTGCCGTACTCAGTCATTCTTACCATGGCTATGAGAATCCGTACAACTGTTGCACGAGAAAAGTTACTAAAAGAAGAAACAGAGGAGCGAAGTCTCCAACGTTGTTTAGTTCTCGGCGTTCGAATGAAATTCCAGTTTGAAAAGAAACAGCATTCGCGTCGGTGTACTGGTCCCCCGACAGGTGCAAAAATTTGTCTCCCCCACTGAACACAGTCCCACACAGTAGACGCTGAAGGCGGCAGAGTTATAATACCTTCACAGGCTTTCACACACTATACATGAGCAAATACGCGCGACCCTGACCTGGTTATATTCGCATGAAAAGCTCCGCTAAGTTCGCTAACCGCGCGCGGATGTAAGAGCCACCGAACCGACCGAACTGCCCTAACGGCTGCCCGCGCTTTCTTCGCATGCTGTCGTTCAGGAGAGGGGAACAAAAAGAGCAGTGACCTTCCGCATTTTTGTGTGTTTGTATTGACTCCGACCACCCAATAAGCGCAGAGTGCTGGGGAAAGAATAGAGGGGGGTGGTGGAGGCGGCGGCCAGATTCCCCCTCCGTATCGTCTGCCTCAACGTCAACTTGGCTTTCTTTGTAGGCATTTATTTGCAGACAGCCACGGGTCGCGTGATTGTTTAGACCAATGAGTGTTCGTGTCGCGGCGACAGCTTCTGTTTCAAACGTACTGGTTTTCTCGACGTGCTAAGGCTGGGCGGGAAATGGTCGCTTATCGCTCGTTGAGTTAGCTCGTCTGTGTCGGTGTGCAGTGTGCCCCATGGAGTTGTGAAACTGTGTACATCTCGTGGTCTGCCTTGAATTACCTGTGCTTGTTCCATCACTGTCTGCGTGTCAGCTCGCCCGTCTTATATGCGCTGCCGGCTCTCCGTGCGACGTCTAATGACCATTGGATACCGACTCACACAACAGTGTGTGGTACGTGTAGCGCTGCCTATTTTGTGCGGATTACGGATTACGGGTCGTCCGCGCAAGGAGCGTGTTTTGTGTTGCTACCTGTAAGTACCGCGGTCCTGACTGTTGCGCAACAAGTGCAAAATTGAAAAGAAATCGTTCTGTGTTATTGTGCTGTGCTCGTTTTTTTTTTTTTTTTGTTCGTTCGCGGAGCCGTATCCTGGCATTTCTTCATCAGCGCTTTCACCTTGGAAACATCAGCTTGTTTTAACGGTGGCCTGCGGCGTGAGCGTTGCAGGCGACCGGCGCTGATGTTACTTGTACGCGTGTTTAATAAAATGAACGCGTTTTTAGACCACTCTCGCGGGCCTTGTTTTGAAGTGAAAGTTGCTAGCAAAAAAAAAATATTATTAGAGCAGCGTTTGGCGTGTTCAAGTTTCATTTCGCCGTAGCGTGGAGTGTGGGGTATCAATCGTCTTCGCAAGCGGGGCCTTATAAATTGCCGCTCTGACTCGCGACTCAATTCGTAGGTATGGAACTTACTACGAACACACAGGGTTCATCAAAAGTGACCTAAATCCAAACTTCTTTTGTGCCCGGTAAGGCGGAGCGTTCAATGGGAATTATTGAAAAACTTGAAACTTTCGGCGGCTTGTCGTGTTCACCACGGGTAAATTGTCCAACGGAACAGCTGTTCTTTAAAAAAACCACCGTCTTCTCACTGCCGGGAATGATTTCAAAGCCTTTTGGGTCGACTTTTCGTGTCTGTGGTGATTTCTGCGCTGTTATTTTCATTTCCGTCTGAGATGTGCCTGAAACACTTTGTACTGAAGTTTACTACAGACCAAGACCAACGTTCCTTCAAAATTTCAGCTTTGATATCGAGAGCTTGCGTTGGGTTTCCGCCTGCGGAAAGCATTGTAGGCTAATGCCTGATGTGCATTTCGTAGATTTCAACTGCCCCACTGCGCATAATTTATCCCGTACATTAAAGGAATCTTGTTTGACCGACCAGTGCCCTATAGAAACCTATGTATTTTTGTCGTTTGTTTCCCCTCTATAGAAATTTGACCGTGGCGCCCCCTAACTTAAGCGGCGCCACCTATAGGGCGATCTCCTGGCCAATAGCAACAAGGCGAATGCGCAGAGAGCACTGGGGGTAAAACGGGTAAAACCGTGAGATCAAGTGCGGAAAACCTCTCCCCGCGCAAAGTTTATAGATATAAACGTTGTCCTCGCGTAGGGTAGGGTGCCTCGATTCTAACGCCCTTATACATGCACCCTTTGAATGGACCCGTACTCAACGCGCTGTTCTTTTCTTTTCCCATAAGGCCCAGCAACGCGAAAAATAAGATGATTCAAACTTCGCCAGTAAACTGCGTTGTGACGATAATTATTGCGCGGTTTTGATGCTATGACTTGCTGCGGTGGCGAGCGGGTGACCCGAAATGACCTTGTCAACGCATACGTGTCTGAGGCTGACTATCCACCCCATGGAGGAAAGAAAATGCTTTCCTCCATGATCCACCCTGTACGGCAGTAACTCTGGTACGGCGTAACGTTGGGTACGGCGGACGCAGGCGGACATGGGTGAATCGATGCACCCTACCCCGCGTGGGCCATACGGCTTACGAAAGCAGGTTTAATAAAGAAAGAGAGAAGGAAGTAAGAAAGTAAAAAAAAAAAACTGTTGCCCACAAAGTGTAGTGTTAATGTATAAAAAAACTACGATATATTTCTAAGTTGACAAAAAAAAATACAAAGCAAGCAAGTTTTTAAAATTAAAGCCACTAAGACTTGTGCTTCCCCTAGCAGCAAACTTTAAAACAGAGTGACATAAATAGGCTTCAGTACGCATTGTTGCATAAAACTGATCAACTTTCTCTCGTATGGGCATCAGGAAGAACGTCACGTGCTTTGTTGTGCATCAAAAGCGACCCAACAAAGAAGAGGCGCTCGAAGCGCTCAATGTATCGTAGTGCGTCTGCAGTACGTGCGCAAGCTTCCCAAAGGTGCCGGAGCATTTCCTCTTCGGCGTCTTTTTCCTCTGACGATTGTTTGCCGCCTGATCACGGTTCCCTGGCGAGACGGTTCCTCGATCGGTAGATAGCGTCAGTGCAAGGGCCGGCCGACACAGAGCGCTCTTCGAGAGTGACTCGCGCTTTGCGACCGTGGATCATCGTTTCGCAGCTGGTAAGATCATCGCAGACTCCCCTTGTGTCACTGCAGTCGTGCGTTGCACTTCTCTCATTGCAAAGACAGCCTGCAAAGGGGGGGATTGCGTTTTGAAGCTAAGGTGCATCCCAAGGGTACTGCATGGGATTTTTATCGCCGGTAACACGCACATGTAAGTGTAATTAAATCGTCAGCGCGCATTTGCAGTTTTTACTGGAAATAGCTAAGCGGCTTTACCATGTCTGTCGAGGCGCCTTTAGTGTGACCTGCCTGCAACAGCTGTTGATCGTCTTCGTTGGCGATGAGTGTGCATAGAAAAGGTAACTGAAGAAAAGACATGAAAGACCGCTCTTGTTTACTTCTGTGTGTCTTATCGCACTGGCCCCGCCGCTGCCTCATCGCGACGCGTTGCAGCCTGATTTTTAATACTGAAGTACAGAGTCAGGGCAGAGCCTATGCCCAACTTCGGCTTGCGGCTGCGGTATCATCAGTTGCCGCAATGGAATGAATGTGAAATTGTGCCTGGAGGATTGTGTGCCTTTGTCTTCTCGCGTAGTAGACAAACACAGGCACGCCCAGAGCAGGCTTTCGCACCAAACTGTGATCCTCTTCACACCACTTTCCTTATTTGGGGGTGGCGCGGGAAAGAGCCCTCACACTTGTCAATGTGCAAGGCATTTCACACGCAGCTATGGTGTAACATGTTCCAGGAACCGAGCAAGTAGCGGTAGAAAGGTAAATTTATTTTCGTCTCCGTTTACCGTTCCACACCTCTGCGTTTTTTGGCGTACGATTTCATTGTGATTTCATTAGGATTTCATTCTGTGTGCCGCGAAGAGAAAAGGGCTGGTCCTGATCCGAAGGTGCGAAGTATTGCTTCTCTGGGCGTAAATTTAAAAAAAAATTCAGGATGGTACCTTTCTGCGTGCACTAACTCCATGTTGGACTGCTGCTCATTGCTATCTCTGTGTGGGCTATTTTGTGCGCGCAAATGTCCGCAATGATCTGAAATATGGGGGGGATATCGGGCCTCTGTGGTGGACGCAGACTAGCGGTGGCTGGCAGCGATGCTGGACGGCGGTGCTGCGGTGAACGCCAACGGGTCGTGGCTGAACAGCCGGGGCATCTGGCTCACGTACGGCCTGGGTGTGCTGCTGCTGCACCTGCTCATCCTCAGCGTGCCCTTCCTCAGCGTTGCCTGGGCCTGGAGCCTCACCAACCTGGCACACAACGTGGTCCGTATCGCTCGTTTATTCGCCCATACTCGCCCCAATGCTCTTGCTGGTTTGCACAACTATTTTGCCGGTGTGAAATTTTAAGCCATAAAAGGAGGCATTGCTGCTACCCGCTGTAGCCGTTTCAAGTGAAGATGCGATTTTCATGGCCATAGAGACAATATTAGAAGGCGCACTTCCCTTTGATTTCATGGTGGTTGAATTGCTCCAAAGCCAGTTTTCTCGTCCAGGGTTATTATTTAAAAAACTGACATCCTTTGGATCAGTGATGACAGATCTTTAATGAAAATGGCAACGGCAGCTGAGCTAGATGCCTGGCATGCAATGCTAGATGAATGCAGTGATGGTGATAATTATATTCGAAACTCGATTAGTGAAGATATCCCGGTTCCCCAATGCTTTGACTAACTCGAAATAACAAAACCAGTATATCATGATCTTTACTAGTTTAACAGAAAATGCAGCTCAAAAAGGGTATTTTTGGTCTATTTTGTAGAGAAAGCCTCAAAATTGTTTCATGGCACACCAAAGGTTACAACCTAGAACACTTTTGTCCCGCTTTTTACGAAACTGCGGGATGCAAAATGAGAGTTTAACGCAAGCAAAGATCACGGACTTCTTTGGTAGGAAATAAATTTGTAGTCTCCCAGGGCCGTTCTTGTTCAAGTAATAATTTTCGTGGTCTCCTTTCATATGTGCTGGCTGCAATTTTAATTTCGGAGCCTTCACGCTTCGCAAATGCGATGGCACATAAGTTTGCTGGATGCCACTACAGTAAATAATCAAATGTACCGAATTAAGTGACCAAGAACTGCCTAACGCCATTTGCTGAAGTTCTGTTTAACAAAATAATTTGCAACTCTCCTAAACTTCGTTAGAGTTTTGACTGTATATATAACTTGAGCCCACATTTCCACGCCTTGGGAGAGCCCCAACTCCCGCAGTGCCTCACGCTTGAGAGTGACCCGTGCATGCATAGATTGCTACAGGAAAAAGGCCCTTTCTCGCAGTACTTGCTAAATTATAAATCAGACGTGCCTTGGGAGGGTTCAGCTGGTGAGCACATCAGCTGCTTTGTGAACTCAACTACAGAAGGGGGGATAAAAAACAACCATTGGGTTACATACATGAAAAACTTGCAGGTTGCAATGTTATTTGCGTAACGCTTTGCCTGACTTGCACCTGACAGTCATGATTGGTGCTTGTTAAAGCTATGTGAGCTCGCCAATCCAGTTCAAGCAGGTCACGTGCATGCCGGCAGTGTGCAGTGCATGCTGGCCCCTGCACCGTGCACAACATCGCACAGCCGTGGTCACGAGGCCCATGGCTCAAAACCAACCAGGGGAAGCAAAGGTTTTGTTTTTTTTCTCTCTGGAGTTTCGGTTTGTGCACATGCTCAAGCATGTCGGTGCATGAAGATTACTCTGTGAGTAATTGGTTTGTTAATTAGGGCAGCATACTCGATGAGCTTCTCCACCTCTGCTCCTCAATGGCCGAGCGCCAATGAACCATAACTGGGTGAGAATTGCTTCCTCAATGGCTGAGCGCTAATGAACCATAACTGGGTGAGAATTGCTTTACGAGTAGCCTCACAATGCTTTGCAGTGCGACGACTATAAATAAGTGCCCTGTCATTGATGTGTATATAAGTGGACGTGTCACTGGTAAGACAGTGCAGCTTGAAGGGACGCAGAAGACGAAACCGAAGTTGGTCTCAATAGATAGGTTGGTGTCCCAAGTAAATGAATGTACCAGTCTCTGGGGCAGTCGCTTTAAAATCTCGTAAATAATAAAAAAATGATGCCATCAGTCACCCAGCAGAGATGATGTGACCTGCGACTGACCGGATGTGCAAAGAGTCACGTGACAAACAACAGAACAAGAAGTGCACGCACAAGCTCTCAAATAAACACTTACAATCTTTCTTTGCATGCACATTAATTTTCATAATTCATAAACAATTATAAATGTACGGGTGTATTTCGAGCCGTGCCGACATTTGCAAGCTGCCAAACTGGGGCACCAGTGGCGGTTGCGATGGTTATTGCAGCTTCGGCATGGTCACATGTCTGTTACTTCCAACTCTACGTATACCAAGTCTGCGCTATGTAAGCCCATCTGTCGAGCCATAAATTTTCAAGTTTTCAGATGAAATTGCACATGCACGCCTGCATAGTAATAGCACACAAATGCGCGCTTACTGCGATTCAAGTGCTCGTACACCGGTGTACCTAAGCGCCATAGAGTTAATACTGCCAACTAGGTGCCATTTTCAGACTAGGTATTGGGTGCTGTTACAAGTGGAACTAGCAGATGGCGCCACATAGTCAAATCGAGTGCATCGAAGTGGCTTAACCCCAACTATTCATAACGAGACTGCAAAGCAAAAGAGCGCCCCTGATGTCGTTCTTGCTGAGGTCGCACCATCTGCTAGACATTTTTAAGGCAAAGTAAAAGGCCGCGTGGCACAGTCACATTGTTTAACCACCATCACATGTCCCGTGCAGCACCGAAATTGGCGCACACAGAGCGGCAGGTATACGGATGGGTATGGTGGGCAAGTTCTTTTGTCGTATGCGCCGACAGCGTGGCCATGACGGTTTGCTTAGGTTTTCGTTTTCCTGCTAGACCACACTGCTGTCTCACGTGCTTCCCATAGCTGTTTACATCAAGCGAAACATTATGAAGTGGCACGAGGGATCAATTCTTTTACATTTGGTAATTTCTCGGCAGTTAAAGCATCCTTCGCCGGTGAATAAACGCTGAGGGGGCTACGGGGGAGTTAACTTTTGTCTGAGCCCAACTTGCTAGTTGCCTTCAGTGTCCGTTTAATACAAGGTGTTACATTGATAAAAGGAACACTTCAAAATTTTTTCCTGAATGAACTGCTGCTCCATTCACGCTCAAAATGATGGCCTCAAATAGTTACATAAGAACTCATACGAATCATAATGAAGTATTCCGGCGGCTCATCGTTGTCAATACCAGTCATCTGGTTTCAGATCGTCTGTCTTCTGTTGTGCCAGGCTTCCCCTCTTTCCGAAATCAGACCCACGGTTCTTTGTTCTCATTTGTTGCTTTGTTCTCGTTTTACTTTTATTATTCCGTGCATGCGTGTGTGTGTGCTTTTGACATGGCGTTGTGAGATCATGCACAGCAGATGAAAAGGCGCCTGTTCACTTGCAGTGATTGATCTCATGATGCCATGTCAAGCACACACACGCACAGTCACCCTGAGGAAGTCACTGCCTGTGTTGCAAACTGTAGAGGAAGGAGATGTGGCTTCTGGCTGTAGGGCTCCAGTATCATTGTCATTGTAGATCAGTCATCGCCATTAAAGAGACGTTCCTCTGGTTGTTTGACGGCTCCGTTCTCTGCCGGCTCAACCGCAACGAGTCGGTTGCTCCGTGACATTTGGTGCCGAAACCCAGGTGTGTGGAACGAAGGAGCAGCTATAGTGCCCCCAGCATTTGTCCGGAAGCAAACGATGTTTTATTCACTGTGCAATTAATCAATTTAAGCTAAAATTTTGATTCTTGCGCCAAAACGTGTGTTTAAACGACGTTTGCAATGACATCATAAGAACAGGTCTTTCCGCTAAACTTGGTGTGGAGTGGAGTCTTGCTTATTGTTAGTCAACCTAGATGGCGCTACCACACCGCAAGCCGTTTTCTGCCTTTGGCTTGTTTAATACAGTGGTGGTGGTGGCGCTAGATGGCACCACCACCACCGCAAGCCGTTTTCTGCCTTTGGCTTGTTTTGTGACCGTATTTAAGCCTGGCTTGTTTTTGATCATGGAGAAAATAATCGTTTCTTAAAACATGGTGCTCGCTCGACAACTATGGTCACATAAGACACCATCGCTTGCGTCAATTGGCCAGTGTTGTCCGAGGCAAAATGCAGCTTGTTGAGAGCTAGGTCACAGCAGGCCTGCACGAGGATGAGGCATATTGCAAAGTGAAAACAGGTGGATATGCCACTCTGAGGAGCCTGACTGCACAGCTCGTGGGCAGGCACCTTGTGTTTGTTGCACAAGGGATAAACCTGGCCACACTGGCCTGGTAAGATGGCCGCATCTCAAGTGGAACACTTAACTTCTATGACTCCTGTGCTCGTTGGTGAACACCGAAGGGTCAAAGTTCACCTGCTGTTTCATTGTCACCCCTTCTGCCCCCTTCCCTTTCCTTTTGTTTTCGTGAGATCAATATCCTGCTACAATTTCCAGTGTGGAAGAGAAAAAGAAAACACCATGAAGAAAAAAAAGGTGCTGAATTCGATTGAAACGAACCTCTGGTGTGCGCACTCGCCAAAAGGGACAGCCAGATCTGGGTTGGTTGTGGCACAAAGGGCCGTAGCATGGGCGTAAAGGAGAGCCGCCCCTGTAACAGTCCTCCTGCCTACTACTGCAGGCCATGTTCTTCTTCCTGCACACCCTCAAGGGGGTCCCGTGGCAGTCGGCAGACCAAGGGAAGTGCCGCTACCTGACGCAGTGGGAGCAGATCGACGACGAGATGCAGTTCACGGCCACCCGCAAGTTCCTCACCGTGGTGCCCATTTTCCTGTGAGTGGCTCACTTGGCCCCAGCCAGCATGCACCTGCTTAACTAGATGAGGCATGCCGTTATTCAGGCCAAGGCCTTGGCTGCCTCACGGGGCAAGGAACCGTTGTTGTCGTCGTTGTTGCTGCCGAAAAGAGTAAATGAAAAACACATTTTAGTTTGTGTCAGATTTGAGCCCCGAACCGCAGATAAGGAGCCAAGTGCGTTACCATGGCGCTACTTAACACACAGGTTAGCCTACGCAGCATCTGTTAGCCTAGTTGGTTCTTGGGGCAGGTGAATTTTCGTTGCACTTGAGGGGAACAGGTGAGCCCCAGGAACAGGTGAACCCCAGCCGCACAGAACTCCGATTCTGGGTGGCTTGGTTGAAGACGCCGCATCCGATACCAGGATTTTTCTGGCACGTCTTCCTTGCTCCACCTTACTCTTTCTTGTTGATTTTGGCTTTGAGACAAAAAAGAAGCCACATGGCCAGCGAAGTCAAGTAGGCGAGGAATGTCACTAGCTGCAATGGCGGCGCATACGATGGCCCGCAATTGCAGTGCCAGATTTCTTTCTAGTATATATTAGTATGGTACTCTATGGCGCAAATAGCAGCGCACCCTGCCGTGGCATTCTTCTAAGATAGCCCCGGCTTGGACACATGGGGCCACAATTTCAGATGCTCTCGCCACTTTTTGGCACTGAAATGGCTGTGCTTGTGGATGCCATTCAATGTATGCATTGGCTTGTCCCTTGTCTATCTGAGGTGATCTGTTAGGGTTACAATTTGCTGAACACCTAGTTGTTTTTCTTGTTTGGTTCATTTGTGAGCTGTTCTTTTTTATGACCAGCTCCCACTAAAGCACAGTATTCTGCGGTTCCGTCTGTAGCTCTCGTCTCTTCTCATTCCCAAGGGAACCCAATTACTGGCAGGGCTGAGGTGCACACTGTTCAAGACCTAGGATGTGATGGGCCAATTGCTTTTGGTCGGGTTGCATCCTCGTCGTCTCAGAAAACATGTTCTGGTTCTGTGAAGAGAGTGAGACATGAACTGCAGTGAGTAGAAATAGACCAGGGAAAATCAACACGGAAACTGGAGGGAGCCATGACAGCTCACTCCGCTGCTGTCGCCACGGCTTGGCGCCACCCTTGGGTACGGTCTTGTAATCTAGCTCACGACGGTGTGGCAGCACTGCTCACCAAGCACGCTCCCGTGTTGCTCTGCCATTTCAGAGAAGAACCTGGGACAAGCCAATGGGGAAAAGGGTGGAGCCATGTTCTTCCTTGGCGTGAAATTCGGGTGTGGGAGACCCTGTGGCAGGCTCACTTGTGGGCTGCCAACGTCCAATGGAGCGGCCAGTGGAAGTTGCACTGCTGCTGGGATTGCGGGGACTGCAAGCAGATGTGCACTGCCTCTGCTTGCCCGAACCAGCACAGTATGCTCCACAGAAAGGCCCTCCCATTTGGTTACGTTCGCATCTGCATGCTTTTAGTTGTCCCCTTGCGACGGCAGTGTCCTCCTAAAGGAACTGGCCCATGGAATCATTCCGAGGGGTTGTTGAGCCAAGCAGGGGCCGAGTGTTTGCATGCTGGGGCAGCACAGTGGGGGCTGGTGCAGCATCGCAGTACAAGATGTGTGCCTTGGAAGCAGGCCTCGATGCCCAGGTGGCACATCAGTGTCTTCAACTTGGTGCTGCCACTGCATCAGGGCACGCTGTCAGGCTGAGCATGGTCACACAAAAGCAGCCTGTCAGCCACGCACGATTGGGGTGCCAAGATGTGGGGGAAGAGCAAATGCAGCGGGTGCCTACACACTGCTCGCTACTCTAGATCTTAAGTTTGCTGTGAGCAGGCTGTTGATTTGCTACGCATGCGTGCAGCTGGCACACCCTGCTGCAGTGGTTTGCCTCGGTGGCCGGTTCCTAGCAATGTCACCTTATGGCACTTGTGTCCCACCGTCCCAGCCACGTATGTGCCAGCAGTAGCTCATACAGCCAACTGTTGTCTGAGATAGCTTCCGGGTTATACGCATCGCAGAAACCTACCTAAAACGAAGAAAACGACCCCATTTGCAAATGAAAAGTGACGTGCTTATATGCTTACCGCAACTAGCCTTGCCAGCTGGTGTATATGTACAAAACAAAATAATAGCAGACAACAGATATTGGTGGTGCGGCCCAGTGGTGAGAATGGTAAGAGGCGGCGAGATAAAACATGTTCAAAAGCGCCCTTCGCTGCTGCCATGCGCGTTGACTGGTTTCTTCTGAAGCTACCGAGCAACTTTCATGCATGCGTTTTCTGTGACCTACCTTATCTTTGTTTAAAGAGTATAAAACAAAAGCTGTTCACAAAAGTACAGTTCATTTCATCACTCAAAGCACCACCGATTCAGCAAATCATTTATATAAACAAAAGCTGTCCACAAAAATACAGTTCATTTCATCACTTAAAGCACCACCGATTCAGCAAATCATTTTCAAACTTGAGCGGCTTACTGAAAGTCATTTCCAGATAAACGAAATTGGACGAACGCACATGTGCTAGCAGGATTCATTGCACAGCAGACGACATGGGCCGACTTGCACGGCAGCAGCGAAAGACACTCTCAAACACATTTTATGTCGTTGGAGCTTTCCATTCTTGTGGCTGGGCTGTGCCACCGGTATTTGTCGTCGGCTGTTAATTTGTTTCAGCTTAGGCTGTCCATGACTACAGCCTAAACCAACCTTGAGGTGACCACTAAACTAAAAAAATGCGAACCAAAACCCACCTAACACCGATAACACCGCAGTAATGTGACAAAAAATGAATCAACAAAAGAAGCCAAACTGACCTTAGAGAGCAAAACCACTAAAAAAATGACTGAAGGTTACACTAACGCGTAAGACTTGAAGGTAGCGAAGCTGAATGCAATTTTCACAACCATCACGTAGGTTTAAGTCTACAATTGCAGCCGATTTGCATTTGCTTCTTGGCTGCCGAGGTGAGCCTTTACTCCATCGTTGCTGTAAGTGTAAGCTTTTTTTTTTTTTTGTGTGTGTGATGTGATAGTCATTGGATATCACCTCGGGGGGGAATTTGCTATGACGTGTCTTTCTCATTCCAAGCAAGTGTTGCCACGATTGCGGCAAACGCTGGACTGGAGGGTTTGGGGGGGGGGGGGGGGGGGGGGCAATTTTGGTCAATCTTTCTAGGTGGGCATGCTTGGCTTGACAAACCTGTGCCGGGGTCAGCATTTTTTTGGTTTTGTTATCTGCCAAGCGGTTGCAGTGAAGCCTGTGCTCACGTGCGCGCACTTGGCAATTTTTTGACATTTTAACTCCAGACATGAAAAATTGCGATTTGCTAAACGGCTTCACCGTTAAAGCATGCAAAATCAGGCCGACACGATGCCAACGACTTGTCAGCGAACTCCCGAGTTGGCAGGCCGTGTTGTCACGCCACACTGATGGTGAAGCAACCACATTGGCCGAGTGAAAGTCGGCATTGTGTGACCGTGTGTCGGCACAGGCTTGTTGACCAAAGGTGCTGACAAAGCAGTCAGCTCACGGTCGAGAAGTGAAAACTGCCACGAAGAGATTGTGCCATAATGAATGTAGCTCTATGTTGTTTGTTTCTAGAGTGCAGTGATCTCAGTATGGCCCATAAAGGCAAAATAACTCCACGCTAGTGCTAATGTGATCAATATTTTGGCTTACAACGCTTTAGTGATTGTGCTTTCGCGGAGCTGTAAACTCTGTAGGCAAAAGTGGGACTGGCTGGCTGTCAGTGTTGCAACAGGCATTAAGGGCAGGAAAGAGCTATTGAAGATAATTTAGGTAATGAGGAATCAATATCAGCCAAAGTTTTTGGTGTAAAGCATTAAGCCAAGGTACAAGTAGCACTACTTCTTCAGCACGAAGCCGCAGCCGAGCATACAGTCACAACCCCTTGCTCGCTGGCACAAAACTGGAGGTGTGACACTAATTATTTATTATTTTAACGGGGGGTCGTTGGCCCGTGCATGTGTGCTGAAGTCGCTCGAGACAGGCCCATACGTGCTCAAAAACAAGACGTTTAATATGAAGGCAATGGACATCAGACTACAGGAGGACAGACAACACTTGCAGAAGAAAAAAAAAAAGAACTTGCGCAGACATAGGCACTCGTGCACGCAGGCACTGCACGTTGGATGCGATGCAACCAAGGGCGTGCGCAAAACTTTTTGCAGGGGGGGGGGGCATTCATTAGCGGGGGTCTGTGCGGTTGGATAGCACCAAAAAGGCGCTATATGTGGTTACAAAAAGTACAATCAGCGAATTACAACCAGACTTGAAGGATATACCTTGGTGTTGATTACCGAACAAAGAAATAAAGTTAATAAAGAAAATGCGAAAAGTTACTGTCACTTTGTAAAGAAGAGTGGGCAGTCTCGCTGCGTGAGGGTCCTCGACTCGCGCCAAGTGATCACCAGCACACAGTGCAATACATTCACATACATGGAACTGCAGTCCGTCAATCTTCCTTGAATAGCAGCTGCAGACGCCTCGGGTTTTTCTGGGCAAATTGCGAGATGACATGTGTGATGAAGTCTGTTGAAATGGCTCACGCAATAAAGATACTACTCGTCTCCCTCACTTTCAGTGCAGTCCATGTACTGCACTGAAAGCCAGGAGATGCCTGCAGGGGACGCCTGCAGGCGTACAAGTGTTTTGAGGGGCTGATTTATAGGTTTTGTTTGGGTGCGTGGGTGGTGCCGACATTTCGCAGTTTCCAAGGAAAGGGTGTACAAGGGACAGCACGGGAGGATGTTACACTCTCCGTACTATAGGTGTAGCGGTAAAGATTTTTTGCTAGATATAGCTGCAACTTTGTCCGAAAACTGAAGTTCTTGCGGTAAGACTGCATAAATCTAGAGTTTATAAAAAAAACAAAAAAGGTCAAACATTTCAGAACTGTTCGCTGTCTTCAATAGCCAACGCAGGCAGTCTGTTTCACTGCCGTCACATGAACGGCAATGTTAGTCAGTGTCTAAAGTGCAATGTTGACCGCAGTCCTGAAGGGCGTTCTATTCGGATACGCCAGACCTGAGTGTGCTAATCATTTGAGTAGCGTGTATTGTTGCGCTAGTTGGTTCACGTACATAATTAAAAAAAACTTTGCGCTAAAGGACGAGACAAAGGAGAGAACGTCAATGTCGTTCTCTCCTGTCTTCTGTCATTCAGGTCAAAGTTATTTTAATTATGGGACAACCAAACTGTGCAGCTTTTTTATAGTGCATAAAAATATCCGAATTTCCAGGGGAGGGCAGTTTCCCCCCTTGCCCCCCCTTCGGACGCCCATGGATACAACGGCAGCATGTGTGCATGAGGCGGCCAATGCACAGTGATAACTACACAAGCAAAGAAAAACACAACAAATACACAAAAGGAAGAAAAAAAAATGCTCTATGAGGAGGCCTACATGCCAACCCCAGGCGTAGTTAGCATTAACACTGAGTTTGACAACAACGGGTTTCGTTGAAGATGAGTTGGCCTCGCCGGGGCAGCCGCTTACGCTTTTCAGGGCCTGGGGTGCGGAGTCTGGACGGCTTTGTGGCACTCGTTGTACTGCCGCAAGCCTGCCAACAAACTTTAGCTGACGAAGCTTCTCACCCAGTGTGCACATCCCACCTTTGTGTGAACTCGGGCTGTCCCGAGCTGCCTCTCGCGCTTCCTTAAAGGAGCCATGAAGAGAAAACACAAGTTTGGTTCATTCGAAAGATTGCCTCGTTAGAATCATACTGACACCACTTTTTAATGCAAACTTCACTCAAATCAGCTACATAATTATGAAAAAATGGAATGGCCATGCGACCCACCAGCTCATTTCCCGCAACAGAACCTATGATGTCATACTAGAATGATCTGCGATTGGCGGAGGCTGGCAAAAGCAAACGCAAGTTAGGCAGGGCTTACCAGTTTGCATAGTGAGCTATATGCCTGTTAAACGTACTGCACATTCCTTTTATGACACTAAGAACGGTGGAGTAAATGGTTGAAGTTCCGAACAAACACGCAAACGTGTACGCCAATGCGTACGAAACTGCCGCCGGCCGAGCTGGACATCTCGCCGTCACGCAGACGAATTTTCGGGTTCGAGGCTCTTCAGGGCCAACAAACCGTTCCAGCACGCACAGCCGCGACCTTGCTTGATATCTTAATCCCTTGACAGGAGGTTGGCTGTCATATCCCCAACCAGCAAAGGTAAAAATAGAAACGAGGGGAGTAAGGAACAGCAAGCAGCGACGAGCTAGTGCCAGTCGTCGCAGAAGTTTCGGAGTGGTGTTGGCTTGCTGCTGTCGTTACGAGCTCGTTTCCAGTTTACAACCACTGAAAACTTCAGTTTTTTCGAGTACTTTACAATGAAATTTCGTTGCTGCATCCTCAAATGCCCATGTAGTACGGGCAAATCGTCGAGGGAGTGCGACATCCCCGCCGGTGAGGAGATCTCCTTTCATGTGCTGCCCAACGACGAACCTCGGCGAAGCAAGTGGCTACGTTTTGCGAACTTTCCAAACGGAGGAGAAAGGGAGCTAAAGGAAGTACGAGTGTGCTCGCTTCATTTCCGACGAAGTGATTACGGCAGGGACCCTTACGTTAGCTCACTCCTGGGACATGCCCCCGCTCGTCGCCGACTTCGTCAAATCGCCATCAAAGCGCTCTGAGCTTAGAAAAAAACTACCGTACACACTGCGCATTGATGCTCGTATCTTTCTGGCCGAAGCAGAGGGCTCACGCGAACGGCTTTCCATACACGACACCGGCCAACTGGCATAAGCGATACTGCTGCTGAAATTGTACTACTATTAGCCGTAATAAAAATACGGCACATACGTACCAGTCTATTCGTCCGTCGCGACGGGGCTGACAAGGCTGCGGTGCCGACGGCTGGCCGTTTGTCTGTTGTGGGTATCGCAGAATAGTCGCTTTCCGGTCCATCCGTGTATCCCACAACTCCTGCCGCTCGTGCCCTTTGAAGCGTTGAGTGTTCAAGTGGTGTGAGGTTGTTAAATGCCAGCCCCAGCTCCTCGGCGAGAGCTTTGTTGTCCAGATCAGGCGATTCCATGACTAGGGCTGCGGGTGCACTAGGTTTTACTAGTATTTTTAAAATGGCCACCGTCACTGTTTCAGCACGAGTTCCGGTTCCTGTTTGATTCCCGCGTGTGGGTGTTATATGGAGTCGACACACTAAGTATCTGTTTCATGTACCGGCTCACATGACGCCAGTGTTCACGTCACAAAATGTACAATTTTAGCAGGAGATTTAAAATTTTGGTAAATTACCTTATTTCTCAGTGAATAAAGCATCGTTTGCTTCCGGGGAAAGCGCTTGGGGTCCTATGAAACACGAATAAAACAAACTTTTGTTTTGTCTTGATGGCTCCTTTAAAGGCCAACTGCACTCAAATTTCACCTCGACCAGATTTATTCTAATGCGTAGTAGTGAGTGCCCCCAAATCAGCTGGGACACGAGTGATAGTCCCGTGAAACGCCTCGTTAATCAGTCGGAAGCGTTTAAAAAATCTCCGCCGCAGACCATGCTGCACCTGCCGGCGGATCGCGTAAACAGCCCTGACGCGCCTGTGACGTTCCAGCCGATGGGGGATTCTTCCTCTGGCCAGCCACGCAGCTGGAGAACCGCTGATCTCTACTGGTTTGGAGAACCGGTCGAGCTCTGCTGCGCACGCTTCACCCACTTGCTGCCCCGTGCGCGCAGACTTTTCTCCCGAGCTGGTGGCCGTCCGGCCGCTCACTGGACGGCTGCAGCGTCACTGCAATGGCCGCACTCTCCTCGGTTTCGCTTTCAAAATCGCCGATTTTTGGTGACCGCTTGCGCCGTCCGTGTGCGTATTTCAGCTGTTGTATTTTGCGAGTTGCTTTCTTTTTCAGCAGACTATACGAAAATAGCGTTTTAATAGGTCAAAATTTTGAGTGCAGTTGGCCTTTAAAAAACCTCTCCTGGACGAACCGACCCCACCGGGCCTGCACATCGCAGAAACGAGCTGGCTGTGCGCGCACCGGACCGCCGCGGCCCCGTCACGGTGCCCCTCTCCGGAGCGGCGACGATGGAGAGAAAAGAGAGCACCCAGGAAACAGATGGGGGCACTCGGGTGTGGGAGGCAAGGAAGGAACAACCGAAAATGACCGTGATGGCGGACGCCTGGAAAACTAAACGGGGGGCATGGCCGAACATTTGTCACATTTGTGATTGCACTTGCTGCCTTAACGAGCACAGTTACTGATGATGAGCTAGTATTTGCGACTGCTGCGGGTAACCCTACTGCACAAGCGTCATTCCGTAAACCCTGAGCTTCAGCAGCCAGGAAACATCATTGTACGACACCGAGGGTGGGCTTCTGCCTAGTGTGCAGGCTGTCTGCTGTCATGTGGCAGTGGTGGGGAGTGTCGCACCAGGGCCTCCTCTGTAGGCTGGGTGCCTGCCACGGGGAGAGCAGTGGGGGTGGCAGAATTGCGAGCCGCGGCTTTCACGAGGGACGTTACTGGCACAGGGTTCGGACAAGAGAAACTGGAGTGAAGTGCACTGAACCATGGCAGTGAGATGTTCACGGTGGCTAGCCTTATGGGCAGCTTTTTTGGCGCCTGTCACAAGGGATGGCAAAAGGGTGGGGCCCCACTAGCATATTCCTCAAACCTTGCTCCAGTTTTGCACAAATGGACCGTAGTAAATGCCCTATTGCAGCTCCTGTTTACTTGAAGATTGTGAGGATCGTATGGACAGCAGCCAAATTTTTATACATTAAGTTTGCTTAAATAGTCATATTGGTAAGAATTGCAGTTTGTTGCCATTGAACATTGTAAAGGGCTGAATTGCAGCAAGGATGATGACACCAGGCATGGCATGTTGTGCATGTCCTATTTGGGAATTCGTTTATTGTGTGATTTCGCAAGGCAGCCACCTTTGCTGGGAAAGGTTCTGGAAACAGCAAACCACCTCTTTTCCTTAGTACACATCTAGAGCAATCATTTTTCATTTTTTTGCAATGCATTTCTTGAAGATGTGATACCATGGTAGCACTATAAAGCCTGGTCTGTTGCAGGAGGCTAAATTAGTGCTGATGTAGGCACTAATGTATGTGCACATCCCACGTGCACATCGTAGAAGTGAACTTGCCACCTAGTTCCCACTGCCAGTGATAGAGTGGTTCATTTTGTACAGAGTGGCCTTTTTGCTGTGGCCTTTTTCCAGAACCTGTGATATTTTACTAATGCCATGGTAGCAGTGATCGCAGGTCTTTTTTTCTTCCATGTCCATGATCAAGCGTGAAGCTGCAGAATACACACAGTACACATGAGCACGCATGAACAGCTTCGAGTGTCTTGTCGCCTACCTCAACGCGACACTGCTAGTTAATTACAGATGGAGAGAGGGGACCCCAGAGAAGGTGGTGAGACTGCAAGGCTAGGTTGGCTGACAGTCAGCGTCGGCGTGGTGTGACATGGCTGCCGATGTCTTCTGACTGAATCAGCCGACAGTTCGGCAGGTGTGACCGTGCCAGTGGAACAAGTCTTGGCTTCGTGCTCATGCTGTCGCTGCCTTGCAAGCAAGCAGGCGGTTGGTGCAGCCAGGGCGTGCTGTTGCCAGGGAAAGTTTCCCAGGTTCCACTGACTGGTCTACTACCAGTGAAGTCCAATGACGTGCAATGCTTTGTACATACGATGCTCGGGCACCTCAATTAAGAGGCCCACTTAACAAGGGGTGCATTCTCATTGTGCCCAGCTCTGGTGGGCCATTGGGTGCACCCTGGGCCAACTGGGACGAGGCACGGGTACCCAAAATAACGCGCAAGCATTTGGTACACGCACTTGCCCCAATGCGGAGGAAGGAAAGGACGACAGAAATGATTGAGCCCTTCCGTTCTGTGAAAGTGAACGACCGGGGGAGCTTGGTTGCACAGGACATAGTGGCAACTGTGGGTTGAAGGCATGAGCCCGTTCTATGTGTTTCTTTTGAGTGTTGACAGCCGTCATCCCTCTTGACAGTTGGATACGGTTACAGCCGTTTCACGCTGAGCATTAGCGATTGAGGTGGCTTTTTGCAAGGCGTGTTGCACACACGGAACACTGGCCTATGTCTGCCCCGCACTGACACCACTTCACAAGTAGCATCAGCAAAAGAAATGCTTTTTCGACGCGTTCGGGATATGTGCCGCTCCTGAGCCCAAGTCCCAAGCTCCTTTTTTGGGGAGAATGAACATCCCGGTGCATGGTTGAATAGCACAGTCACTACCGTAATCATAGGCCTTTTCAAACGAGGTGACACGCACTGGGACAGTTGTTCTTCAACACTTCGCGCTGTAGAATGCTTCGTGCTACAGAACCTCTTGCACTTCGAAGACACGTGGAGCTTTGGGGGTTTTCATTGACGGACAACAAAAATGCAGAGAACCGCCTAGCTGTATAAGCTTCGCATAAAAATTGATGGACAATTTGGCTGGCCGCCCAATCACGGTATATTGTGCTATAGAAGCACCCTTTCCTGCTTATAGGGACCGTGCAACAGGACCAGGATGTCGAAACAGAATGAAAACCGCAAACGAGAAATAAAAAAAAAACGATATTTTTGGCCGGAACGAAAATGGAAACGGAATGTTATTATTTCGTTCAGGTGTGAAACCGGAAGATTTTCATTTCGGTTTTCGGTTAGAGTGGAAGTCCAAAGGTTTCAGCGTCTATTTCAACTTCCGTGCAGTGGAGTGGGAGATTGCCGTTGGTTCGCTGGCATTACATTGCCTTTCCTCTCGCTGGCGGTTTCTTGGGCAGGCTTGCTGCCTGCATGCTTCCATGCTCTCTTCGTCTGTCTCGATGGTCAGTGCCGAGCTCCCCGCATGATCGCCGTGTGCATGTGACTACGGCGCAGACGTCGCCGCCCTATTTATTTATTTATTTATTTATTTATTTATTTATAAATTCATTTGGTCCCTGAATCAAGAAAGCATACCGAAGAGCTCAGCGTACGTGATCAGGTTGCTGCTTTCTGGAGGCTTGGAGTGTTGCCTCCTAACAATTGTATACTTCAGACTGCCAGCATGTGGTTTCTGGGGACCAGGGTGGAAACCTGGAGCATCATTTTCAGCTGCGCCATCAAGAGGTATATCATAAGGAGTGCCCGGGTGTTCTCCGATTTCTCTCTTTTTTTTTTTTTTTTTTTTTTTTGGTCTGTGAGCGGTTAAGCTATTTAACGGACATTTAAAAAAAATTATTATCCAGCAATTCCTTCCTTCCTTCCTTTCTTTCCTTCCTTTTTTGTGCACTGCATGGATTTATTTTTAGCCGTCGTGGCTTTCTGTCACTTCCTGCACCTAACGATTTTATGGTCGACACCTATATGTGTTGACGTCAGCATATTTTGTTGAGTACTGCGATCTACGATTTATTTTTATTTTATTTTTTATTTTTTCTTTCTTTCTTTTCCCTTTTTTTGTGCTCTAATATAACTGCACTGAATCAGCAGCACAGAGATATTTTTGGATGTGTTGAGTTTTTTCATTGCTCACGGCTGCTACCAAAATTATTACAGTGAGAACTATTCGTTGATCAGCATTATCGACAGTTTAGTTCAACGAACTCATTGCTGAAAGTGATTCACGTAAAGTAGAGAAGGACCGTTTTGTCACCGCTGTTGCCTCCTGTCCTGGTGTCTGTTTATCGCATGTTGTTTTGCCCGAGGGCCATGTGCTGTGCAGAACAGCAAGCACAGCTCTTCTGCACACACCTGAACAAATACAGGAATGGTGGTAAAGAAGTTTTGATTTCATTTTTAGCGCAAAGTGCATGCAGCAGACGTAGCGCAAAGAATACAGAAACAACGTACGTCTTTTTTAAACAGTTTTCTCAGAGCACGTCCTTTTTTTCTGAGGTAATCATGTGTTGGTACATAAGTGCAGGGGGCGCAAGAATGAATTAGCTTACGTGACGCTTCCGTTTTGCCCACTTTTTAACGTCAGACGGGTCTTGCTTGAAGTAGTTGCGCTACCATTTACATGTAGACATCTGTGAAGGTTAATTAAAAAAAGGTCAAATCCTGAATTGCAGTGGCATAAAAAGACTCCTTAGTTACGGGGCTTCCATTTGCTTGACGAGTGCAGTTACCTTTGACAGTGTAGTTCTGTGCAGCGCTGCATTACCCAGACGTGTCGAAAGCGTGCTTGCTCTTGAGTAATTTCAATGCCTTTTCCTCGTTTCTGGCAATACAAAAATCCAGAGCTGTCAATGCAACGAAATGCAGCTCGCTGGATTACATCATTTGCGTTGGCAAGCACGTGTCTGGTGTGCGGCTGTGGCGCGCGTATCCCACCACGAGATGCCGGTGCGGCGCTGATACGGCAGAGCAGCGCGCCCTCTGTAGGTGGTGCCTGCTCCCTATAACGTGTAGTCCCATACCTCAGTACGAGTATGGGCTACTTTGGGGGTGGCCAAGATTTTGGTCATCCTCCTAGTGCTTGTGCTTAAGGCAGTTAGTAGATTAGTTCATTTGGTTGATTGCTTGGTGCATGCTGCAGCATGTCCCGAGCTTGTCCAATGCACCAGTGCGGGTGTGTGCTACTCTGAGGGTGTGCGCCACCTTGCTAGTCCTAGCAGCAGCAACCGTCGGGTACCGTATTCACTCGCATAATATTTGCACAATTTTTAACGGAAGAATTGATGGAGTATTAGGGGTGCGGCCATTGCTTGGGCTGAAATTGCGAGGGAGCATGTTAGGCTACGGGAAAGAGCACACACGTGCTGTTTGTTCCATCCGGATAGATGCAGGCGTAGTCGACTGTACAATGATGCACCTATTTATTAGGCACGGCGTGGGTTTCAGAAAAGGTGGCCGATGGGCTTACCCACACGAGTGTAAAGCACGTGCTTTTGACGCCGCTGTCTTCAAGCTGTCAACTGACCACAGAAGGTGGCATGTATCCCTCACTTAAAGCTTGTACAGATCAAAGGGACCAGCATCGCCAAAGCATGGTACACACTTCAAACCGGGGATTACATGGCATAATCGTTGTCCACGCGACAGTACGTTGTGGGTTGAAATTCGTGACTCAGTTTTTAACAAGATTTATCTTTGCACGTTATATGTGTTGCCTGTTGATTTCTTAGCTAACGCAAGCTTTCCTGCAGTATGAATGCAGACTGTCTTCATGCTCCCGAAGCAGTTCATCCTTGGTGGCCTTAAGCCAAGTCTGCTGTCATCCAAACCCTTTGTGTACCGATACGGGAAAAATTTCTATGGGGAAAATTTTCCTTTAGAGGAGTCTTCCATTTAAAAATCATGAAAGTTGGCAGCTTTTGTTTGTTCGGCGTCATGGCCTGCATCACGGGGAACCGTTCTCTCCAACCGTTGTGTTCCGTAGCGTGCCGAAGCTCAGGAGGGTCTGATCAGCACTTCCTATACATGACGGTAGAAAACCTTTTTGCTGGCAGACCCGAATTACAAACTGGTGATAGTCAAACTTTACTATGGACAGAAGGCAGCCAGCTACCGGTGCAGTGTTGTCTGCCGTCTAAAGGACAAACTGTTCCGTTGCATGAAGCACGTAGCCCAGCCACTGCTTGCTGTTACATTCGGGAAGACGTCCCCGAACCGGCCTCCGTCGCCTCCGCAGCGTGGTGAAGAGCGGCCAGCAAAAGTTGCTGTCTTGGTGAGGATGACAAGAGGCCGAAGGCAGACTTGGCTGGGTTACTGCATGGCAAACAATGAGCCGAAGCGATACAGGAACGGGCAAGGTTACAGTGCGACTCAATAGGGTGACAGCACGGATTCGCTGCTGCAAAATGAATGGGACTATCCACTGAGAGGGCAGGTTCTATACACAATAGCCGTAACGGCTGCACCGCTTTCCCAGTGCTTCTGTGCACACGGCCTGAAAGTAGTACCACACACATCGCTCTTTCCTAAGTTCGTGAGGGGCCGGCATGTGAGAGCGGGCTGGAGGGGAGATCTCAGCTGCGGTGTACACTTCACCAGGAGCTGTCTCTACATGAAGATTCATTGTCTTCGCGTTTTGTAGCTGTGACGGCTTGAGTCACTGCCAAAACGGGCCCCATGCAACAGGTGTACATGAGGAGGATAGGCTCTGCCACAAAGCACAGGAGCACTGCATGAAGCTTGCAGTACGTGTGAACAGAATAGCTACGCGCTGCATCGTAACATTGCCGGGAAGTCTTGTGCAGGGGCCCCCTGCCTCATTACGGTTGTGTATGCTTGGTTTGGATCAGTTTCAGGGATACGGTGAAGCATTCTTCGTGGAAATCCCTCATGTGGTAACACACTGCCTCTTCAATACACAGAAACTTGCTGGCCTTTGGCCCGTGGAAGGCCCTTTAACTAATTGTGCTGGCTTCGCCAGCAGCAGAGGTGAATCGTATCAAATCTGAAATGCGTGCAGGCCGCACAGTCGCCGCGCTTCGGTGCATAAACCTTTAACTTAAACTCAACCTTTCAACTCACGTGCTGCCCCATTGCCAAATGGCAATGGGCAATGGGGCAATGGTATTGGTTGACGATGTAATGTAAGACCTCAGAGCATGACAATAGGCTTTTAATGGCCTGTGTTTGGCCTTAACATTAGGTAACCTTCCAATTGAGCCTCACGACGTGCTAAGGAATGTCGTACTCGGTGTACAGTTGCAATCAGTTTGCAGGCAATCGCTCGAGGGGCGAAGAAACCAAGCAGCAGTGCCATGTTGTGGGTTGAATCATCATTGTACTATCATGCAAGTGACTACAAGGGGAAGAAGGCATTGCTGTTTTTATCTCCAAAGCTCTGAAATCAGCCACTAAGCAGTTTCAAAGGCCGGCCATACGATGCTCCCGCGATAACCATCAAATTTATTGTGACTGCGCATTGAGGTGTCAATACCGTGGACCTCAGAGTTAAGCTTATCGTAGGGGCCTACCAATTCCCACTTCACTTCACTCAGCTGTGCATAACCTTCATGCAAGTGAGTTTTTAGGTTCAAGATATTTTTAAAATTGGGGTAAAAATCGGGTGCTATTTTTCAAATGGATAATAGTGGAGATACCGTTTTTTGTTTTAGCCATTCTGAAATTTGGGTTTTTTCTGGTTAAATCTGCTGATGGTACCGAGTTTACTTTATTAGAAATCATTACGAGCATCTTACTTCTAACGCATTAGAAATAGCAAATACTCCTTGAAATTGGGCATTTGTGGAGAAATCAATCAGTAATGACGACAGTAAAGAGCATCAATAGCTTCTAAGAAATGAAACATTTTATTCACAAAAAGCTGGTCATGGAATTTTTACACGTCCTTGTTTGCATACACTATCATCTGCACGCGCAACATATCGGTCTCCACTTGAGACGGGTCTGATCGTTGAACGTATCTCAGCTGGGAGGAACTTCTCTCAACATCACAGCTTCCATTAGCCATGCACAACAATGCCAGTGCAGCGTTCGCTGGATTGAGCTTGCGAGAGGTAAAGTGGGGCCTGCTTCCAGCGTTGAGAACGGCGAACCGTCAGCGCATGATTGTGCAGATCTCTATTTTGAAAAGGTCCACTGGGGAAGAAATCGGGTTTATCCCGATTTTCGTGAAACATGTTCGGGGTGCAAAAATCGGGTTAAAGCGAACAACCCTAGTTATAGGCAGCGAAATACAGGAGGCTTCGCCAAGCATGGTTCATAAATTCCAGCAGAACAGGCGGGGTTAAGCTAATGGGGCCTTTGCATTAAAAATCTGCGGGATTCAAACTTGGTGCATACACCCCAAGCAAAACCCTTACCACTGCGGTGAAACTCATCTGCTGGGTTGCCGTAGCAGGGGCTCACAAGAGTGCATTCAGAGCGCACCACTGGGTGGCACACAGTGTTCAGGGCTTGATGCCATGGATGAAATGTTCCACCGTGTGGCACAGAGGCTCGAAAGTTCTTCCCTGCAGGAAACCCGAGTTCGTATTTCTCTCAATTGCCATAATACCATGGACAGAGGTCTGTTTGTTGTTATGTCATTTACCACCACGTAACAAAACATGCTTCCTTATTTTTTTTTTTTTTTCTTTCTTCCCAGGTTTTTCCTGACGAGCTTCTACACCAAGTACGACTCTGTTCATTTTGCCATCAACTTCTGTTCTCTCTTGTTTGTGCTCATCCCTAAGCTGCCACAGTTCCACAAGGTTCGGCTCTTTGGCATCAACAAATACTGAAGGGCAGCCAATAGTGGGGGGCTGGGATTGCTGCTTTTTGGTCTAAGATATGCTGACCCAACATTCGTTTGGTCGACTTACTACAGTGGCAGTGACCCCCAACCTTTCTCTTCTTATTTTTGTTTTAATAAACACTTGGGTGTTGTGTTTTGGGGTGCCATGCAATCAATGCAATGATATTAGAGTGCTGTGGTAAAAATTTTTGTCACTGATTTTAAGGAAAAGATTTATATTATGGCCATAGAGATTATTTGTATGTTGGAGGTTTTTGCGGTATTATTCTACTCCTTTTTTGTCACTTCGATATTTTAGTGCTGTTTTGTGTGCCATTATTTTGTTACGAGACAACGTAGGATGTAGGCATGCAAATTGTGCCCAATAGGGTTACCCCTGCCTTATGTATAGCCGGAGTACTCTAGTGTTTGTGATACAAAGTGCCTTTCGTATTTAATAAATAGTCATCACAATGCCCAGCTGTGTTTGTGCTTTCTTGCACACTTCATGTGGTCTAGTGTTAAGAGTTTGTGGAGATTCTAGTGTACAGGCGCAGGTTCCTAAGGAATTTTTACTTGTAGTTCTCAATGCCTAACAAATGTTGGTCTTCAAGGGATTGAGTTCAGAGGGAATTCTATTGTGCCAGTGTCAAATTGGAGCAAGTAGTGTCACTGGATAAGGTTACAGAGAATCGGCACTCTTTTCTCAGAAAACTGTTGTTCCGTGCCGCCACCATGGTCATTGGTCAGTTCACATCATGTGACACTTGTTCACACTGTGACAGTTTGTGGGTGCTGTCATTTTGTCGTTTATGCATTTTAGTCGGTCAACTCTGGTAGACGGCTTGTTCACCTCGCTCTGCGGCCGCGCGCGACTGATGTTCCGGACACGACTCAAAGATAGTGCGTGTAGCAGCACTCCAGCAGCAGAAGTGTGTCCGAACAGGCCATTTTGCAGCATCTTCGGCCGTGTGGTTAACAAACGGCCCGGTCGAAGTTAGCGGCCATACCGTAGAAGCGGCAATCTCGCAACACTGGTAAACACCAAAATGGCCGCGGTTGCGGACTTGCAGGCCTGAGTGGCGCTGCTTAGATGCCTTATCTGGTGACACTAGGAGCAACCTGGGCTGTGCGCTTGGAGCTGGTGCCTGTGATGCATTTTCTATTTTGTCTTTAGCATGGTCGATAAAATAACTTTAATTAGACCTGATCAGATCATTGCTCTTGTTAGCCTGGTCTAGGCTCCTTTAATTAAGTAGAGCGTCACTTGGGTATGCCTTCAGGAGTGTCAAAAAATGTGTGTAAGAGAGCTGGTTGTCCAAACAGGTTGCCCAAATACGGGAAAAGAAGATTTCTGCTCATTTTATGGTGTATTTTGTGCGGCTTGAAAGTTTAGTGGAAGGCTTCGGCCCGTCATGTTCTTCTCCGCCAACTGGAGTGCAGTCAGCCTCCCTTCAAGCAGTTTCTTCTCACTCTCCAGCACCTGCATCAGCCTGCAACGGCAGGGGGGTACGCCGAATGAGTAGTCCATTGTGAAAAGCTTGCGACGTGCACATTTTCTTTTTTTTGCATCAAATCTTCATTATTCACAGAGTTCGCTTCATAGGCTACAACTTCGCAGTACATTACAAAACACTCAAAATATCTGCCTTTGTAAACATATTTTTAGGCACGTGAATGTGCATCAAGCCAAAGCGGCAGCTCTGGCCTGATATGCAAGGCAGCAAGCGATGTGGAAAACAAGATTTTAAGGCAATGTTTTTAATCATAAGGAGATGTCGAAATGTAACAAGCTCAGAATTTTACCCAGGAGACACTGGATGGGCCTGTGATCAAGAAGCGCACCAACAGAGCAATGTCTTCAGTGAAATTTGTGCAGAAAACACCTTGTGGTATGCTCGAGCTAGTTGGGCACTACGTATGGTACAGGCGCAGGCATGCCAGAATGAGGGCAGAACTAGAGTAACTTGTACAGCAGTGTAACTAAGAGCAGCAGAATTGTGGTCACCACTGCAAAAGAAATGTAAAAATTTCTATGTAACCGATAACATATAAACTACACATTCAGTAATCAACACTATGAAACCACACCAATGAGAGCCTTGCAGCAATCAGCAGCCCCTATCTATTATCGGGAATCGATTGATTGATTATTAAGGTTTAATGCGCTGATGCTACACGGGCGATGAGGCTTGGGGGGGGCAAAATCTCAAACACGCGAGCGTTTTCACTTTTTTGCCTTGAGAAAAGCGGCCGCTGTGGCCGGGAATCAATTATCAGGAATTAAAACTAAGGTTATACTAACTGAGTGGCATCTGGATTTTCTTTGTCTTTTGTAACGTCTGTTTTGGGGAAGTTTGTAAATGCAGTAGCATGCTTATGAAACGGCATGTAGCAGTCACATACACGTTCCCATAAGCTTTTTTGGCCACTGCACCCTTGTAAAGCTGGCTTTGGGACGATTGCAAGGGATGGAGAAAAGGACATTTGTGTTTAGCTTGATTGCTGCATTACGTGTGCTGTGAGAAAGCTTTATCAGAGCCTAGGCTGGCTGCACCAGGCTTTCTCCCTGCCCGCTCTCTTGCTCAGACCATTTAAGCTTGCACTGCAGGGTCAATTGTTGGGGCTTCAGGCCCCATGTACTTCCACTATCTCGCATCATGGGTTTGCAGGGTTCAGTTAGTGGAAGGCCTGGGCATGTCGGATCGGCACCGCTTTTGATAATCTTGGACTGATGACTGAGTCGTAAGTCAGCGGGGGGATTCTTGGAGGCGCATAGACGTTTCTTAGTCAGCACAGCCAAGCGACGCATGGCGCCGTCTGGGGGGCATGCTTGAAGCTATGTCCACGTGCACGTGGCCTCCGCGATCGGCTGCCGGCGGCGCGCCGTTGCTCCGGCCGTCCCATTCGGAGCAGAGCCAGGCGGAGAGGTGGAATTTTGTTAACTCCTATTCCCGCCGCGAGGTGGCGGCCTTAGCCTAAGGCTAAAGAGATGCTCGTCTGGCCGACGCTGCCTGCGTTTTGAGTTGTAATCAGCCTTCATTGTCACGTTTTTATGCCAGAAAACTCTCAATATGCGGTCTATGTGTTGTGATTCGACCATACAACTACAAAATTGTTTAACTTGCGTTGTTTAACACTCACGATTGCCTACAAAATTGTTTTACTTACGTTGTTTAACACCCACAATTGCCTTTGCCCGCAGCTAAGGTCGTTTGTTTGAACGCTGAATGTCATAGCCCAGAGTTCTGTCATCTCGGGCAGAGTGAATGCCAGCGTGTTGAATTCCTTTTTTGCTGTTACAGCATTTTCGTGTGATTTCGCAGCGCGAAAATATCTTTTTGCCTGTTAAGTTGTTTGGAACGCTCTGGGTATCCGCTGTGTGCGTGTGCATGTTTCACACCGCTATCGACTCTACTTGTGTATTTTTTCGAAAGAATGTTTCTGAACTTCTGGATTTGCTGGGGTAATATTCGGCACATAATTTGTTGGCATGAAACATTAAGGGTATCATTTTTAGATGCAGAGCATCTCATTCACTCGCCTTGTCCCTGCGGCGTCGTCGTCGGCGTTGTCCGCCCCTCCCCCATTCTCCTCGCCGCGCCAGCTGCGCTCACCCCCTCTCCTCTCTCCGATAGCGAACACTCTCTCGCGAGGGGCATTGGATTCGATTGGATTGGATTAGATTGGCTTGGCTTGGATTTGTATTGGATTAAAGTGGATTGTGTTGCGTCATAGCCGCGGCAGACGCGCTGGGGCCGGCGCATGTGCAGTACTCTCTCTTCCGCGGTTTCCTCTCCTTCGGGCGCGCTGCGCATATAACCGGTGTGCCGTTCTCCGGCGAAGCAACATCCACGCTTGGCTCAAACACCTAGAGTCCACGCCGCTTTACAAGTACGCCAACGTCGTCATCGACTGGGACCGGCTTACGCAATCCCCTCAACGTTATGCGCGCTATAAAACGCGGTCCCTTCGCCGCTCCGCCTATGCGTCGCATCTACACAGGGGTTCCCGCAAGGGGAGGTGGGAGTTTTTTTTTTTTTTTTTTTTTTTTGTGAGCAGTTAAGGTTATCACTAATATATGTATGCACTACACCGACCGTAAGTAAGTTGTTCGGGATATTTGTAATAAACACACCAAGTAGAGAACTAGCAATTGTACCTTGGGTAAAGATTTTTATGACATCACTTAGACCACGTTCATTTATGGTAGATTGGAAGTCTCTTTGTGCGTTTGTATATGCAATCATGCATGCCAATAAACGGCACCTAGCACGTTTACCCTGCCTATTGCGGGAGAAATACTGATAGCCATTTGAACAGTACATTTCTGATGCTGAAGTCTAAATAGTATCGCGGTAAAAGTTGTGCCAGACGTTTCAAGTAGTGTGCCATGTCATTTACTTTATCTGTCAAAGACCGCATGTTTAAAGGAGAAGAAAAAAACAACATAGGTGGTATTTTCGTGTTTACTAATGGTTGGATTTCGGTCGGTTGAATTCCCATAATCTGATTATTTGGAACGCACGGAACATCCGTTCCGTGCGTTCCAAACAACATGTACGAGATTTTCATAAATAAATCCGGAAAACGTGTTGTTTTGGAACCATGCGTGACTACAAAAAGAAATACATGCTGCGCAATGAATTCACTTATGCGTCACCCCGGGCATAGTCTACGCCGAAAATTAAAGGCACCAGTAACTACCCTAATGGCACCATTAACTACTACCTTTCTCTTGCATTGGTGTGTGGTAACTTTTGTTTTATTAAATGTCGCACACAGGCTGCAAAGACCGAGTTTCCGTCCTCTCCGCCCGCCTGCGCAAGGGAAAGCGATGGTGCTGATGATGATGATTACTATTGGCTTCCCCTTTGTAGCGGGGTGATGACGACCTTGGGCTAGGCGTGCCGCGGTGCGGCGAAAAACGCGACCACGCCCCCTTTTCAACTCACGCTCTCTCCAGGCGCCGCCGGCAGCCGACCGCGGAGGCCACGACGTGCACTCTGACTGCGATTAATAACATCTCTGTTGGCGCCACAGTTTAGAATCGGATTGGAACGGAGCAGATGACGCACGCCGGTGTCTTTTTTTTTTTTTGCTTCGGCGTGCGGCCGCAGTGGCCCAGGCTGCGCCGTGTCTGTGGCGCATCGGCCATGTCTGTGGCCGTTTCCAGTGTTGCCAAGCGAAGAAATTGACCGCTAAACTTTTCAACGAATACCGCCTATACCGGCACGGAGCGTTGATCGAGGACAAACTGAGCGGTTCTACCCTAGCGCCATCTCTTTAGCTTTGAAAGCAACTCATCAAAACGCACAAGTGGCTAAAAAACAGCGTAATAACAGCGCCACTACAAAGCGATATTTATTGAAAGCCAATGATTATACGTACACACAAGCCATATCCGTCACACATGCGTGACAACGTACTTCACTGCTTCCACTAAACAGCTACCTACAAGCTGCTTCTCATCTTCCATGGAGGAAGAAGTCATCTTCGTTCTGAGAGCCATAACGCGAGTGCCTAGCTGTTATGCCCCGCCCTTCCACTACAGCAAAGCATGTACGTCTTCGTGGTCTAGACACTCTAGTAACTGTTCGTGTAATTCAATCGAATGAAACGAATGCACAGCTCCAACCGGCTGGCCATGCATTCTGCCTTCTTTGCAGTACAAGAAGTTCGCGTCCTCATTTCCAATCCCCGGCCCTTATTAATGACCGTTATGAGCCCGTCGCATCGTTGTCTGATGAATTTGCGAAAAATTCATGCTTGTCAGCAACAATATACAGCCCGTCCCGCCTTCACACGAGTGCTCCGATGCTACAATTCACTGTACCGATGCGCCGTCGCTGCAGCAGACGGCGGAGGAAGCTTCGCCGGCGTCGTCCGCGATGCATCTCGGGATTGCACTCCGTCGCAACGTCGACTCCATCGACTCTCACAGTGCGCGACGGGGCAACGAAAAATTGCCCCGCGACGGTGCGCCCCAGTTTATCGAGGACAGATGGTGTGCACCGGTGCGGTTTGTTGAGGATGCTATAGTGACGCTAGCAAAGCCGCGCGAGCGTGCGCGCCCACGCGCAGCAGGCGCAGCGCGCGCTTTCCCATCGGCGATATCGGCGCACGGAGCGCCGGACATCTAGCAGTTCTGTGCATCTAGCGGCCGGCTTCCTCGCCAGCACCCTACTGAGGTAACGTCGGGAGTAGGACTGCTCTGCTTAGAGCTTTTCCTGCGATGTCTGGAACCGTGCTGGTCGAACAAAGGAGCTGGCGTTCCTCGACCCCGAGGCGAAGCGAGTCTCCCCTCAGGACGAGCCGAGTCGGCGGCCACGGACGGCTTACCGAGCTCGTGCACGTGGGGACTCCGTTCCCCGCCCATGCTCGGAACAGCCTGTCCCGATGTTTCGATGTGGTATTGAGACATCTTGAGCGTGAGCGAATTCGGCAGTTTCCCGTCGCCACAAACCCATCAAAAGGTGCTTACGGCCGTGCATACATATAAGGAGTCCTGCAAATACAGTGTTCTTTGGGCCCTCAAACACTGATTTTTTTGTGCATCCTTGCGTCATGTTATGTACAATTCAGCCTTTAAAAAAAAAAAAGTCTTAATTGAAGCCTGATTCGCTTTTCGGAGAGGTGTCTTGTATAACCAGCTGAACGGATTTCTTGAGTTCAAGACATCATAATGGCGATCAAAGATCGTTATGAATTCAGGCGTACCATGAGTACCTTTCAATTGCGGATACAACTTTAATGTGAACTCACAAAATTTGAGTGCGTTTGTCACAGATGAACTGAGCGTCAGAACTGTGAAGCGAACTTTCATCTTTGGTGATCTAATGTTCGTATGCACCACTGAGTGCACAAGGCGAGATGAGGTGGGACCAGCCCGGTGGATATAAAAGTTTAGCATAGGAACTCTACATCGGAAGCTGGTTAACGCGACCTCGCACCGACGAGATTCAGAAAAACTGTCGTATTGCCGCGTGGACATAAAAGCACTTAGAAAGGCACTGCTTTCACAAACTCGTTGGGTCGTTTTTGTTCGAGGTAAGACGGCGCAGTAGAAAAAAAAAACTACGCCGAAAAGGGTAATTGGCTTGGAAACTGCCGTACATGAAGTTAAACGCAATGTAGACAGTTCAAATATAGGCCGACCGTCAGTTCTTTTCTAGCCAATGAGCTGCGCGTGTAGATCAGTGCATACAGGCGACCCAACGCATTTCCACTTAAACAGTGCACAAATGTGATTCGGTAGCGTCGACCAGAAGGGCGAAGGCATTTAAGCTAGTTGACTACAACTAGAGTTGAGCATTACTAGAAAGGCTTCTGCCGCGGTACGTCTGCGCGGTGGTCCGCCGCGGTCAGCTGAAGCGGCGGCCCGCCTCCGAAGCAGACGACGCGCTGGAGTAGCACAAGCTAGCTGCAGCACTGTGGAGGCTACATTAGCTCCATTCGATTCAGACGCGATTCCCTGCAACGCCTGCAACGGTGCAGGATGCGCTGCACCAAAGCGCTCGATTCACCGCTGCACGAGTGGTTCCCTGCACCGCGTCGCTCGATTGCTCATGGTGCGGCAGCGGTGCCGCCGCGGTGCAGAGAATCGCTGCACCTGCTACGGAGGAGGTGCAGCGATTCGGTGCCGTGAGCGTTGGGGCGTTGCGGGTTGGCAGGCGGCTACCGGCAGTTGCGGCGACCGCGTGAAAATGTCCGTCGAGCTCGAAGATACGCGGGACGAACTTAGCGTCGCCGCTGATGCGTACGACGCAACCCAGATGGCCGTAAACATCCAGTTGTAGAGGACGACAGGCGATGATGATTAGCAGACGACTATGCCTGCACCTCGCTCGATTGTGAACACGCAGGGGCGCTGCTGACGGTGCAGCCGTGATGCACGGCACCGCGGAACCACGCTGCTGCACTGCATCGGCACCACAGAACTTTCTCTGCAACGTTGCCGTGCACCCCTTCTGAATCGAATGGAGCTATTGTTACCAATAGTGCGCCCACTGAGGGCGCCTAATCCGCCGTGAAGGGGGTCCTGAAAGGACACTCCATTCTCCCCTCTCGGCAAGTGGCACCGCACGGCCCCGGCGCCTTTTGTCGCTTCCTTCGCGGTGAGTTGGGCATCCTGAGGGGGACAACAATGTAGTAGAGTGAACTAGAATATTGGAAGAGTGGCAAAAGCAAGGGCTTTTTCAATGGGAGGCAGTGAGGCCGAAAAACTGGAAATCCGCAAGAGGCGCTGCCATCGATTACTAGAGGGTAAATAGTGTAGTGGATACAGTCACCGCCTGCCACTTGTTGTCCCTGGGTTCGAATCCTGGCGTGTGCCATTTTTTTTTTCAAACCCAGGAACACGAATAAAAGCAAATGCTCTGTGCTAAACACCGACTGATTTAATGCTTGTGTTGATTATTGGCAGCGAAAAAATCTGCAGAAATTCACAGAATTGTCTATTAATGCCTAGCGTTCTTGTGCTACTTGTGTTGAGTGTGAGTTCTTTGTAGCCAAATACGAGTATGAGTAGCGAAAGCCGTTGGTTTATTTCGTTATTTTTAAGTTTTGTTTGTTTCTTTTCTCGAATAATGCAAATTTTAGTATTATAGTGATGAAGCGCCTTATAGCTGGCTGATAATACCTTTATCCGAAGGTGCAAGGCGTACTCCAGAGTTGGAGCGTTTACGCTATTTTTTATGAGCATTTCTGACGTTCTTTTGCGGGCTTTTTAGTTTATTATTCGGTTGTGGGAGGTAATGTATAAGATGCATATTTTTTATTTTGTGAGATAATGTTTGTGAAAATTTTATTTTTATTTTTTTATCTTTTGTTTTTTGAAATGCTATCCGACAAATTATCCCCATTTACGCTATTGTAACAATGAAAGCTGTTTTTTTTTTCGACAAATCTGTATTTTGGTGGAAGTGCAGGGGGTTACTTGGTCCTGGCTGCGGAGGTACTCAGCAAAGAATGCTATTACATTTTGGGCATTGAGAGTCGCATAGTCTTGCTCTCGGCCAAGTGGTTTAGTGGGGCGTAAGCAGATACGACGGTCGTACGCTTTCCCCAATTGCCATTGCCTCTGTTCCCCTACCAATGGCGCCTACTTGTAAGAGATATGGAGTATTTGACTGAACTGTTCCCAAGCAGCTTTCGCTTCTCAAAGTTGCGCTCGGAAGAAAATTCATCCTCAAGACCTCCTATGACAAGCTCTCATTCGGGATAGCCTACATTTTCTGTGGCATTCACAATCTGCCTTCCTTCTCGCGTTGAAACAAAAATGAAGTGGAGGGAAAGGAACACTGGGCCGCGCAGCCTTTTTCGCGGCAATGGTGGCTCAGGGCACACGCACGTTCAGGCTTTTGAGCTCTTGTGACATCCCATAGCAGGCACGAGCATTTTTTTCACAAAGCATGATGAGCTCTACCTAATGGAGGAATAGTTTTGCAGGGGCGACGGGTCACTCTGTTTCCCGAAATTTTTGGTTTTCTCGGAGGTGGATTGAAGAATGGCACGCCCATCCTTATGACGACCGAGGCTTATTTTTTTTTAAATTGATGCAACAAAGAGAGCTTACACTCCTACTTCCACCACAATTTGATCCGTCATCGTACAAAACGTTCTTGTTAGCGGCGCCAAGATATCTGCGCGAAGGAGCGCCAATGAACGAATCCGTGTTACGAAAACATGACGTGAAACGCACATCGACGACAGAGCGAAGTTTTTATCTAAGGTTTAAATTGATTTCATTTATAGTTTTTATTTCTTATTTTCTGAATCATCTTTAACCGCCGCAAGTTCTCTAAGGTTGCTTCGCGATCTCCTTCCACCTTCCGGTTACAAATGCATTCGATCAGTCTCCTACACGTTACACCGCTGCTTGTTTCCTTAGGCCATTGCAGGGTTCAAGCACGTGTTTCAGGAAGCTTCGCGCTTCAACGCATTTGGAGCCTCTGAAATAGGCGCACAGCCATGAACTTCTCGCTTTTTTGACGCCTCGCGCATTAAAAACATGCGCATAAAGTTGGCTTTGCCGCATGGCGTCTTGATGTGAGGGCATCGAGAGAGAGAGAGGGAAATTAGGAAGAGGAGGCGGGGGGGCGGAAATTCATAGGGCCGCCGCGACATGCAGTGCCCGCGACGAAGGGCATCGAAAAATGTATGAAATTGTAACGTAATACAGCTACGCTATGAAAAAGGACACATTATCCTGGCCTTAAGTGTGGTTTAGGCATCTTTTTCGTGCGCCCCATGCATATAAAAAAAAAACAAGTGTCCCACACCAGGATTCGAACCCATGAATGCTGATTGGAAGGCGGACACTCTATCCACTACACTACGCTCCGTCCAGCATTCCGCAGCAGCGCCCCTAGCGGATTTCTCTATTTCTGGCTTCAATTTCCCTGTGCCGCTTTTACCACTATTACAATATTCTAGTTCACTGTAAATGTAGCCTCCACAGTGCTGCAGCTATTCGCCCCGAGCGCGAACACAGTCGGCCCCTGGCGGCGGCGGGACGAACCGCTCCTAGTGTGGATGGCGCTCTCGCGTCGTCTGCTTTTTCACGTTGCGTGCGGCGCAAGACGCGTGCTGCACACGACAAAACAACCAATATGTGTGGTCCTTTGGCAGTAAGCAATGACATAGTTACCTCTGCTTGCGCATTTCCTCTAGAAACGCAATAATCAGCGGCCGTTGCGGGTTAATGCGCTGGTTTAATTCCACGAAACATCTTCGCCCTGGTCACCGCTTGAGTGTGAAACGTGTTATAAACATTGCTTCCACACATTGCACTTTTCTTATTGTTGAGTGCAGTCTTCTGCCGTTTCGGGAACGTCGTAGGGTGCTCTTTGAAGGTGACGTGGTGATAATTTAAAGGATAACAGTTTAGTACGCGACGAAACGGGTAAGAAGCGACAAGACCTGTGCATACGCGGGCAAATTCCACATCCTTGTAAAATTGTGCTGTGTCCTTATAGAAAGAAGAAACAAACAAGCATTTACACTCCACACGACCCGTGCGCTATCGCCCATACATTACCGGACACGTATTTTACACCCGCAAGTGCCTGTGTGATCGTGTCCTTCCCGTACCGTTTCTAAAATAAATACCATTTTTGGACAGTCGTTATTTATACTGAGGAGGAGGAATAAACATTTATTCAACTGTATCGAGTTGCTAATTTTACGTATTATTTAAAATACATTTCTATGGATGCGCAAGAGTATTTAGTGGGATTCTTCGGTAAAATTAAGCAGTTGTGAGTTTGCGTCTGTCATGTGGCATTTCGTGTGTCATGTTCATATATATCATTTTCAAATCCGACATGAATCACCTTGTCCAGAAACGTGTCTCACTCAGCATAACCAAATGCCTAATATGGTCACATCTTAAACTCTTAAGGTGGACCTAAGTTTAAAAGAAGAGGAGAAAACGCGTAATATAATGCACGTTGTTGCCCACATGTGTGAGGGGTGTGTGCCATGACTCGCTGTTTTTTTTTAATTTTTCCCACAATGCTTGCTTTCAATACAATTTTGAAAAAGGCCAGCCACAATTCCTGGAAAAAAATACGTACTGCTTTTTCACCGCTACAGAACACGACGCCTAGTGTAGTTTCGATTGTAAGTAATACTGATAACCATAGTTTGGCTTTTCGCGCTAAATGCGTTCTCTTCTCGCTGCTCTTGAGACGTTGGCAGGACCCCCCCCCCCCTTCCTCTTCCCCCCCCCCCCCAACAAAAGCTAAATGCACATAATTGTATTTTTTAACCAATCATCAAGATTTAAATGCCAAGACAAAGGCGATATTCAGTTTACAAAACAAAGTAGTTACCGGGAACCCGTTGCGTTCATTCGCAACGTGAAATAAAAAGGAAATGTTTTACTACATCTTCAACAGCACAACTTCATTTATTACCATCTTTAGGGTTCATAAGCGACCTTATACGCAAGAATGCAAACACATCTCGCTGTTACAGGCCCCTGTTAGATTTTAAAAGGAACGCAAATGGTCAGCAGAGCCGCCGTAACAGAAAATTTGTGCTCACTGTGAGGTCCCAGAAGCTTGGTTTGCACACTGTAAACCTGCTTGTCACTTTGCAAAAACCTAGCTAAACATGAGATATGTTGATTGTACTGCGTTCGTTGACAATTCAATTCGCAAGTTCACTTGCGACGAAAGCCGTAAATACTAGTCATCCGAAACCGTTATTCATCAAACCTTCCTTCAGAGTCGTTAAAATTTCATTGAAAAACCCCGTTAGAGCGGTTACATTTATATTTCTGCGCTGATCAAAATTCAGTAATTTTATGTTGCCTTTTGAACACAAAAAATGTCGTAAGCTCTAAGAAAAAATTTCTGGCCAGTTAAGTAGTGTTACCATTTCAGGGCATCCCACAAATGCAAGAATGCGTCATGCTACCAGTGAAAGCTATTGAGATTGCCGTTGTAAACTGAATTTCAGAGATCGATGCTTCCTGATTTGTTTCTATTTATGCTTTTATTGAAGGCTCAAAGCCATAGCCTGGAAAGATTGAGCTTGCTACGAGCCGCGGCGTCCAAGTTCATTGTCATTATTGCGGCCATTCTGATGTTCCCGATGGGTCGCCGCTTTTTTGGCGCAGTAATGAAAACTCATTGCCGCTTCCACGCTATACATTTAACGTCGAGGAACCGAACTACAGCATACCACTCTTGTTTGCACCTTTCGTGCGCACGTACGGCGGGAAAAAGGCACGAAGCGCGCCCACAGTGTGCATTCTTACGGGTCGCTCAGCGGAGCATCCACACTAGCAGCGTGACGCTGTCGCCACCTACATGTCGAGCTCGCGGCGAATAGCTTGTGATATGAACTATAGGGACCGGGCGGCCGTTGTATGGCACCACCGTCGTTTCAGCGAACAGCGCCGCCCGTGGCGAACCGCTCGTCAGTGGAATGCCGGTGGCGGTCAGCGCAGCGTAGTTGTGCATGGCTTTCTGTCGTTTTTCTGCGGTGCGGCTTGCAAAGCGTACGCAACACCACGGGAATTTTTCAGATCGGTAAATCTTGAACGTGGATGGGACGTTTACGAGGCATGCCATGTGTGTTATTTACGCCCATACTCAGTATTTACAAATAGCAGACGACGCTCAATGCGCCAAGCTGGAAGTCAAGCTGGAAGTGAACGTTCGTTGCTTCATGCAATTTTTTCATGCCTGCATGCAGTTTCGCGAATCGAGGAGTATATTGCCGCCAAATGCTCCCACAAAGCCGGTGTGTGCAACCGATCCAGGAATGATGCGGCGCTGGTTTTTGGCAGTTGATGACGAAACGGCGTCGACGTCGTGCACAAGCGAAAGACAAAGTTGGGGGGTGTCTTCAAAGATTTACCTCAAAACAGAAATTCTGACGGACGACGCTTCCGTAACTTCATTACCTACGGCTGAAACGTGTTTAATTTCACAGAAATGCTCTTACTACAGTCATCGGGAATCGTTGATAGAATAAATACCGCATGATAGTAGAACGTTATTGCTTGTCGTGGAGAAGCATTGCTTTACAAGAATTGCAATGGTTGCTGGCTAGTTGGTAAATGGTTTTTCAAAAACCAATTCCTGCGTGGCTGAAGGACACAAGACAGGAGGGTGCCCGAAACCTGTACTCAGCTTCACAACTGAATGCTGCGGTACGTTTACAAGTTGCCACCTACGATTCAAAAATCATGCACACCCCCGTCTAACGACGATGATGGTTTATCGCAAAGCTCTATCGTATGGGTTTCCTTGGTTGCCTTCTGGATTTAAACTTTGACTAGATAAGCGTCGAATTTGACCAGCACGCAGTTTGGTCTTTTGATCGCAGCGTACGTCTTTGACTTTGACCATTTCCCATTCGATTTCGCACGAAGAAAGCTTTGTGTTCAACCATCATAATCATTAGACGGAGGGCTAGATGATTTTTCTGTTTAATTTTGAACTTCCATGCCCCCTCTCCAAATATAAACTTTTTCCAGCGTGTCGGAAATGTGTCTGTGGTGGAGGACTCGGGCTCATGCACCCATATTTGAGGCAACTAATCGCGCGTTTTTGGTGTCTTCGCCAGGCATTACACGATTTTTTTAGGTACTCTGTAAAGAACACTTTAGCATTAAAAAACACCGGCTGACGTTAACACTGCCACATTTTTTAACTATCGGTGCCAGCCTTTATTCTACGCAGGTTGTAAAACGGGAAGGGGAGGAGGGATGGTTTGTAGCTCGGGCTTTTGAGTTGGTGAATAACTTTGGCTCTTGATAAAATGACCACCACAAACGTGGGATTTCCACTTCGGCTTTCAGGCTCCCATGCTGTCACAGTGTCGCTCACCAAAACCGAAGGCACAAAGCTTACGGTTACAGAAAGTGTAAACTACCGCAACATTTCTACGTACATGGTAATCCATCTCGTGTGCAGGTGCCTTTCTATTTAAAGCACACGTATCGAGGTATCCCAGCGCTAAGGCTGGCGTGGAAACCGTAGTCATTGAAACCAGCAAAGATAATTTAAAGTGGTAGAAATGAATTCTAATATTGCTAATAGTTTTATTCCAACTCAGATCGCGCGAAGCCAGGCGCAGAGCGCTGCAAAAAGCGCTCGTGTCAATGTAGCCCTTCCCCAACTTTAAAAGCTCCCAATACGTTTGCGTAGCCGTTAGTGCATTTAAGAAGAAAATATTACTAATAATAGTAGTTTTATTCGTGCTCAGAACGGGTGGAGCCAGGCGCAGATCGCTGCAAAAAGCGCTCATGCCATTGCAGCCGATACCCAAATTTAGACGCGTCCGACAAGTTTACGTAGTCATTACTGCATCTAAGAACCCAACACACCTGTCTAGATTTCGTTTCATCTCACATGTCTGCTCACAACGCCACCAAAACATACAAATCACCGAAGCAAACACGACAAAAACAACGGGAGGCTGTGTAGTCCAATGCACCGGCTCATTCCACTGACGAGCGGAGCGCCGAGTGGTGGCGCCACCCGTCCAGCTGCCCGGTCCCTATAGGGTGCCTCGATGCGCGCCCGCATCGAGGCACCCTAGCGCAAGACTTGACTGCAGCGCCGCTAGTTCTCGCGACCGCCACGCGGACCGCCTCGCCGGCGGAGCTTTGAAACTGAGTTTATTCTAGTAACGTTGCTGTCCAGTGCGTGTTACATTTTATGACCGAGCAATAAAGCCTGGTTTGTCGACATCGCCTGGCTCCGAGCGCATCTTGGGCACCTCCCGGTGAGTCGAACGAACCCTCGGCGACGTCCCCGCGATGCCGCGGTGGGGATTGCGGCTTTGGTTCTCGTGTTCTAGCTTGCTATCCGGGTAATGCGGTCAATTTGTAGCCGCGAACCCCACAAGATATACTCACGCACGGTGGAAACAGGCGACGCCCAACCACGCGTACGTTGGGGGGAAGGAAGGAGGCACAACGTGCCCAACAGAGTGCGAATATCCTCCTACGTACAGGAGCATGCACAGTGACCGCATCGAAGCCCCGAATGAAGTGCTTCATTGTTTTGCGCAATGCGCGCAGAAAACATTTTATTCAACCCCAAAACATTCCAGAGATCCGTTTCTAACAGGCCGAAGCGCAGTATTCGCAAGCGATCTTTGGCCTTCTGCCCCTCGAAAGGTATGCGCTAACTTGCGGCGATCGGAGGGGTCGAACAGCAAGCACCTATGTCACTCCTTTCTGTCGCAAGCCGATAAGGCCTTTTGGTTGCACACGCTGTAGCCCGTGCTGGGTTGAGTGAAAGCCAGTGAAAACTAATTACGAACACACCATGGGCACAGTCCACCCGCATGTCTACACCATCGCATTCCATCGTGAAGCAAGCGCGTCCGTTCAGGCTGTCAGCGAGGTCAGTTTCTCGAACCGCGAGAGCGACGTGCAAACCATAAAAAGACAAAAGCGAAGAAGTTGGGTTTTAGGATGCGAATTAATAAAGCGTTGAAGGGCGCGCGCTACTCGCCGCCACGTTGGGAACACAGGAATACGGATTCGAAAGCGGCCCAGCCCTTTTGCTAAACTAGCTTACGTTCGTTTCACGTCCGCTAAATGCAAAATGACTGGGAGTATACTACCTCTGCCGCCTGTGGTGCAGCTGCCTGTCGGCCTGCTCGCGCTGGCGCTCGAGCTGCAGGCGCAGCTGGTTCTGGCGGAACTTGCGCTCCGTCTTGCGCTCCCACTCGCAGTGCAGGCTCAGCATCTCCTGGTCGTGCAGCGACGAGCGCACCGAGTCCCCGCGGAAGCAGCAGTGCACGGCAGCTGGCCACCTCTGGTAGCTGCTGGCTTCCATGCCGCCGCTGCAGGCCTCCTGGCGAAACGGCCACCGGCGACGATCTTTTTAGACCCCTTTCTCACCACCCTCCCCAGAAGAGCCTCCTCTTGTGCGGCATTCCGCTGCGGTCTACCTCCTAGCGTACGCTAAGAGCGCGCGCGGGCACGGCCAGGAAGGCCACCCATCCCACGAACGAATGTCGTTCCGGGACTGGAGGAGAGTCGCCGGAATGAGGGTCCCGGTACCCGCCGCCACTAGTAGCGCATACGCTAGTGTGTACGCTGGGCTAGTTGGAATCTGGGCTAGTTGGAATGAGGCTTCTTGGATGACCAGCGCGAGTGAAACCAAGACAGAGGAAAGTACACAAGGACTGCGGCGGGTACCGAGACCGGAAACGAATGCGCGCGTGCGCATTCGTTCTGGCGACGTTTCTTCCGTTCCAGAACGAATGCGTAAGTGATAGTCGTTAAGAAAATCGTACAACAGCACGTATTTTGTAGCACTTGCTCTACGCCAGTTACGTTCGTCGGAACAAAAAATTGGCTGACGATTACGATACACCCTAATGAGAAATTTGAGCGCAGCGCGAACTGAAGTCTTTCTGTGACGGCACATAAGCTGCTGCGTCTCAGAAAGTGATGGCGTTATCGGCGAACGCACAACGGCGCGTCGCCGCCGCCCAGCATGTTGTAGATCGTGTTTGAACCCCCCGTGGAATGTCACATGGTTCGGATGAGCCAAGCAACGAGGAGGACAACGAAGGACCGATGTACCACGTGCAGCACGCTGCGCGTGCTGGCCTTTTGTACTTTTTGTGGACTTTAAAGGAGTACTGACACCAAATTTTGACGCCTAAAATGATATAATTGGCTTCAGAGCTATAGTTTGTACAGATGCCTCACAGAAATTTTCGCCGCGATCCGAGGCCGGAATCACAACTAAAATCGATTTTGATTGTCCAGGCCGCGAGCTTCCACAAATCGGCAGCACTAGCGAAATCGCTTTCGGCGTGACGAAACATCGGCCTGCGTGTCTGGCCGGTTCAGGGTGACGTCATATAGTCGTTTTAGGAACCGGAAACGATATCCTGCGTTGCTGTTGTCGGTGGCATTCGTTTGGGCAGGAGACGTGGGCGTAGCTGTGTGAGCAATGCTTGTAAACGTTGCGTGTTCGTCGACGTCTTTGCTCTTCAGTTCGTGGCCGGCGCATGGTGTTCCCTTGCACTGGGGCCGAAAACTGCGCGGTGCCGGCACCGCGCGGTGCGCGATTTCGACGGGCACCGCGGCGGTGCGCGTCGCCGAGCTCGCCCAAGTTGTGCTATGGCAAGCTCGCGGTATGCGAAGTACTGCTCGTGGAAGCCTGTCCGAGCAAATCGACGACGACGCCAAGATGCATTATTTTCCACGCGACGACATGCAGCGCTAAACGTGGACTGAGTTCGTGCGCGGCGGCGGCCGCAAGAACTGTCGCCCAAGCCAGCGGGCTAGGGGTTGCACGGGTCACCTTGGGTGTTGGGAACTTTAGGCTTAGTATCGTGGCGACTATTTGATCGCTGGTATCTGTACAACTGCCAATGATCATCCCTTACACAACTTTTCACCACACTATCATCCCCTTTTTCGCATATGGAGCTATATTTTGGCAATAATTTCCGTTTCAGCGATCGGTGACCAAGACATCTGCCGCGGCCTGTTTTGATTCTAGCGCGCAGGTGGCGCCATCTTTCGGCCGCTCGACGCACCGCGGTGCCGGCAGTGCTGGGTCGGAGCGCCGAACCTCCGCTGCCGGTCAGCGTAGGCTTACCATCGCGGCAAATATCTGAACGCCACTTTTAAATTCAGCGCTGATAACAACCCCTAGCACAATTTTTCAACACACTAGCATCTACTTTCTCGCATGTGGAACTTCTTTTTCGTGATCAGATTGATTAGAAGAGTGGCGACAAGCTGTTGCTATCACGGTCTGCGCCGGTTCGAGCCGCAGTGATATTAAAAAACGGACGACGGCGAAGACATCGCCGGCCTAATCGCCTGGCCAAATAAAGTTGTTCTGTCTGTCGGGTGGCAGTGACTCATCCGAGTCTGACGATTCAGACGACATGTCGACCGCGCGGGCGAGTCGCGGACCACGTGCAATCGTAGCAGACGATGCGGCGAACGCATGGAGGAAAGAAAAACGTCCCTGACGTCACGGGTGAGACCGTGACGTAAGGCTGGCCTTCGAACGGCCATTTTCCCGCGCGGCGACCAAATTTGAAATTGGTTGCAATAAACATGCTATAATTAATTCTGTGTTGGCGGCTGACGGCTTTCGGTTCGATTTTCGTAATTACTGGGCCAACAGGTATTCTTTACAGCATAAAAACTGAAAGCGATAAATTTCGTGTCAGTACTCCTTTAAAGAACAAGCCTCTTGCCTTCATGGATGCCTGGTGTCACGTCTCCTTTCTCGGGAACCACTAGACGCCGAGGCGCGGTTTTCCCGCACGTCTTTCGTCATACTTTTCTCCTCCATTTTTTTTCCTGCTCGCTCTATTTCGCCTATCTTCGGTGTCCTCTTCGATAGCTCGGTTACGATGAGACCGAGGGGCGACGCGAAACCATAGGAGCGGGCGCTTAAGCGTTGCGCTCTAAAATATCAAGTTTTTGACGACCATTCACCTTGAATTATTTCGAATACAGCGGAGGCCAACAGTACGCAAACGGCGCGCTGTTCAAAATGACTTGCAAAAGAGCAAATAATATCACCACTCAGTTTACTGCGCCAAAATAAACTCTGCGTCACCTTTATTTGAGCCCGCTGAACATGAACCGGGACTGAAACAAAACAACAAAAACGGTTACCGGTTCACGACGAAACGGTTCAACCGCCCGTTGTTGATAATGCTTGTCAATATCATTCGTGAGGGCCAACGCAGCCCTCACACCCCACATCACGAGAGAATGGACTCATCCAAGGCGTCTCCGCCTCCTTACAGTCTCCCTACTGCCATACGACCGTATTCGCCATCCTCGACTACCTATAATGTGGCACTGCTCCGCGTTTTCTCTGTGTCGGTTTATCCTCCACAACGCTATGCCTCCCGATCGCGAGTACAGAATGGTCTCTCAAAGTTAGTGTAGATTGGGGTCAACCCTGGTCGTGAAAATGCTCTTATAAGATATGATCTACCTTAACCTGGCCTCCACAGATTGAAGAGTACTCCTTTGTGGCTTTCATTTAACTGTCCTATTCCTCCCTTCCCTCATTCCCCCTCCCCTATTTCTGGCCGCATGGCCTTCCCTTCATTAATAAAGGACTGCAACAACAGCAACCACTCTTTCATGCACGCCCAACTTCGTAACCCCACGTGCACTTATCGCCTTCAGGCCGTTCAGGGCACATCTCTACTTGCACTCTATACGGGTTCGCAACGTAGGGAAAGGGATGCGCACCAATATTGCAAGGGTATATGTTGCAGCTGGTAGCGCGTGCAAAGTGCAAGGCTGAGGGTGCACGCGATATGAAACAGATTGATTGATTGATTGGTTGATTGATTGATTGATTGGTTGATTGATTGATTGATTGATTGATTGATTGATTGATTGATTGATTGATTGATTGATTGATTGATTGTAGAGTTTCGCGCCGACGCAACGCAGGCGATGAGGCGCGCCGTAGTGGAGGGCTCCGGATTAATTTTTACCACCTGGGGATCTTTATCGTGCTCCGAAATCTCGTGCACACGGGCGTTTTTGCTTTTGTCTCCATCAGAAAAGCGGCCGCCGCGGCCGGGAATCGAACCCGCGCCCTCGTGCTCAGCAGCACAACGCCTTAGCCGATGTGAAACATCGACCTTGCCCCATCGTCGTTGCGACTGTACCGGAACCTTCAGGCTGGAAGATTGCTACACCGCGCAACGGTGAAGGCCAACACGCTCACCGTGCCTGCATTGCATAATTTGCTTTAAAATGTCGCACACCTTGACGTATAAATACTTGACAAGTGTCGTCCCGAGGCGCACAAAATATTTCTGCCGTCCGGCAAGATGGTCCACTTCATATCACAGGCATGCATACCTTTGGAGCATCAAACGCGGTAATATTTCCTGACGATAGGGCTTCCGCGGGAAAACAAAAAGAAAAGGCCCATCAGTTTGCTTTAAATTATTCCTCCGCGCAAAGTTCATACGCGCATAGTTAGTGCTCTCTTTCGCTGCCTTTCATCAGCGCAAAACAAAGAGTTCTCTGGACCTCCCTTCCTTTCCCCGACACTCCACATCACCGAACTTGCCATCACTGCATGTGTAATGCTTGATATAACTGTTGGTTTCTGAGGACGCGTAGAGCGAAAAAGTTTGTACCGGGCACTTCTCGTCCTACGTGGACGTCAGAAGTTTGTTACAAACCACTCAGTTGTATGTCACCGCAATTCAGCTAACATGGTGATATTTCGTGGTTGGTAGCTACTACAAAAATACGCAACGAATGTAACATTTTTTTGAGGCATGTGATAAAGAACGGTTTGAAATAAATCCAAGACAACTTTTTTTCATATTGGTTTTTAAATTCGAGCAAAATGGCGGACTTATCTGCAGTGCAGTGCGTTTTTCAAACTGCACCTTTTTTGCCGCCTAAACTAAAATTGGCACAAATAATTAAAAAATTATCACGAATGATGCCAAAAAAAATGAGCTGCGTAGCTTGTTTGGATCCAGAAAAAGGGGACGCGACATTATGGCAATTTTGGAAATGTGTTATGTTTTGTAACTTCTTACCGGAAATAACTCCTTCTGGAAATCAAAAATTAATCCGCTAAATCATTTAAGGTATGCAAGGGCTCAACAGATGTGTAAATGGTTTGCCCAAGTTAAAAATGCCGACCAGACACACCTGTCCCATCTCTCGTGAAAACACCCCTAACTAGTCTCTATAGGATGACATAAGGGATGTGAAAGAAAGTGGCTGCTGAATCCTCAATACCTCGCCTGTTGTCCGAATATCTTGTCCAAATGTTCGAAGTTGTCTTTGAAATTACACCACTGCATCGGCAAAAAGCAGTATTTGCATTTTTTGTTAATAATTTTGTTGGTATGGTCGTTTCAAACTATTAAACATTGTCTATTCACTTCGCTGATAATTAAACTCATTTAACGGGTTCACGAACCGCTTCAAATCTTCCATAGCGGTTCACAACGGCTCGGTAAACGATTTAGTCGAACCGGAACTGAACCGGAACAAAATGAATTCACCCGAACCAGAACCGTAACCGAACCCGTATTGTTTTCGGTTCTGTACACTGCTTTTTATTGGTTGCAGTGTTTTACGAGAGCTTACTAGTAATGAAAAAAAATGTTAAGTCGCTGTCCTGAATCCTCTGATATTAGCTGGGAGCCACGAGAATTCGTACAGGAAGCATTTCTCTACGAGAGTTTCTGATCGCTCCCCGCTAATCCAGACATATTCCCATTTGTCTAACAAATGCGTTGGGCCAAATGATTTTTCTGGCTGAGGAGCGTAGCGTACCAATATGGTCTTTTTTGTGTGTGCGTGCGTGTGTGTGTGTATGTCAGAGGGATATATATGTATATATATATATATATATATATATATATATATATATATATATATATATATATAAATGTATTAACGTTTCGGCTTCGGAGAAGCTTAAACCAGTTGGTCACAAGTGCTTTCAGAGGATGTGCCAGTGCGGATCTCTGATTAATTGGGGTTGCCTCCACTCTGGCTCTACGGAAAATATGCCACTTCCAATTAAAGAAATGAAGCTGCCTAAGTGTAGTGACACACAAAGTTGATTGTTCCCTGAAAGCCCGCCTTCGCTCCTCACGACCTTACCTCCTTCTGCATCCAACTCTTCGCCGAGTTCATCACTTCCTCGGAAGACCTGCAGTAGCTCATTCTCCTCAACTGACTGGCCATGTTGATCACTCGTGAAGTGAACGACGGCACGTATGTCGCAACAGCCGTCCCTGCCGTGCCCCGAGCCGCAACTGCAGGGCTCCATTTCCTGTTTGCTGTTTCCATGACAACATTCTGGCGAGACTTCACGAGTCCGCCGCCACTGGACCGGCGTGACCTGGGAGCAAAGCTGCTTTTGCGCCGCTAACCAAAGGCAAAAGAAGGGAGGTAGGGAAAAAAGAACGAAAGCGGAGCAGTAGCGCTGCGCACGTGCTCCTGCAGTCGAGACGGCAGAGCTTTGCGGACCGCGCTCTCTCGCGCACGCACCCGCGAAAAGAAGGAGAACGATGCATTCAACTAATTATGGGAACCGAGGAGGCTGCATTTGTTGCTGACTCTGACACGCGTGGGTGCGCTGGCGGATTGGATTGGATTAAATAGCGGTAAGAATATATGCCCCAGTGCGAAGGCGTTAAGACATCCACAAGCAGCCCGTTCACTGCGGGCAGAAATTTTCCTCTCCCATTGAGTTCCAACTGCAACTCCTATCCTGCAGCGCTGTCGGATTAATACATTCTGTCCCATCATCCCTCCATCGAATTGTATAGTAAAGTCCCGTCTCTCAGGGGCCACCCAGGTAGTCCAGCTGCGGTGTCATTCTCGCATGGGCACTCCTTTCTTTTACTCAGAGCTGCAACAGCTGTACAATGGCACCCTGCAGCGAAGTTGTTGTTGTTTCACGTCTTTATTTCACTTGAATTGCCCCTGGGGAGCTGCTGTGAAATGGTAAAAGAAGAAAAAAAAACCCTCAAGGGGATGAAAAAGGAAGAAACGAGGTCTTGGGCAGTTGCGGATAAGGGGCCCACAGCGCCATTGTCCACTGCGGAGGTTTTCCGGCGTGCCCCTCAGTCGGTATGCGGCATGCCCGAGAGCGAGGAGCCTGGCGCCGGTGGGCGGAGCAGCTGGATCCAGAAGGAACTAGTCAAGCGCCCGCCAGAGCTCGACAGCGGTCGCTGTTGGGGTAGACGAGTCCGAGCAGGCCGGGCTGGAAGATTGGGCCGCGGGCCGCAGAGAGAGAGAGAAAAACACTTTATTGGTGAGACACCGGGTTTAGGTTGGGGCGGTGGCCTCAGCCCAGATGGCCGAAGCGACCTGCAGCGCCCGTTGCGTCAGGGTCCGTTGATCCACGAGGCAAGAGCTACCCTAGGCCTGCTCCCAGTGGGTGGGGGTGGGGAAGGGGGGGTAAGGGTCCGCGGGGCTCTCGCACAAATGGTGGTATAGCGTGTCGAGGCTGCGGCATCTCGGACACTCTGCGGAGCTAGAGGAAGAGGTGTGGGTGGGAGTGCTGTAACTGCGTGCGATGTGGGAAGGAATGGGTTTTTAGAGTGCGCCACATCTGTGCTTCCTCAATCGTAAGTTTGGCGTTGGGCGGGGGTCGGGCCACAGAGTGGCCAGTTGAACGGACAGGCCCAAAGCAGATGCTCCAGGTCCGCTCGAAATATAGGCCCGTATCACACGAGCCCAAGAAGGGATGAACCCAGCTTCGTTTTGGTGTCTGCGGAAACGCTGCTGCAGAAAGGGGGTTGCCAGACTGGACCTGTCGGATAGTGACTTGCTGCCGACGACTGGAGACATGGCCAGGGAGAGGAGGGATGCCCAAGGAGTTGTAGGTGCTCGTTAAGTACTCCCGGTGGTACTTCTTATCTTGAACGATGGTTTCTCCTGGGTCGTAACTTGGTGGCATCTCGGTTTCGTGCTCGATGTCGCCCTCCGAACTATAGGATAGGTGTAGAGCGCGCGCTAGCCGGTTTGCCTTTTTTGTTACACGCTATGCCCAAGTGGCCAGGTAGAAGTCGTGGCACAAGGTATACGGAGCGTGTTGATGAACTGACGAAGGTGTCTGACTACACTGGACGTGTTCCAAGCGTGCTCACAGGCCCTGTACGCTTCCTGTGAGTCCGTAAAGACAGGATGTGCTTCAAACTATACGGTCTTGTGAACTACGCTGAAGGCTCAGGGGCTTGATTAAATCCAATATGGCACGAAGTTCTGCCCCGGTGCTGTGTCCCGGTTCTTTCATGATGTGAAGTTTACGTCCTCGTGATGTGCCGTCCTCAATTAATTCACGCGGTGGCGAAGTTGGGAAGGTGCGTGATACATGCCGCATCGATATAGAAGACGTGACTTCTTTTCGCCTCCGGAGGAGTGGCCTTTTAGACAACGAAGCCACTTGCCGTGACGTTTTGCGTATGCCGGTATCTGTCTTTTTGACCATTTCCCGTGTCCCGTGGCAACGGCTTTGCATCTGTCAGGGAGGTGCATTTCCATGGCGGTGACTATCGAGGTAGTGGGGAAAGTACACTGATGTTGTGCCCGAGTTTCGTCGCCAGTGTGTCCCTCCCCGCTGATATCGACTGCAAGCGTGCAACTTGCGTGTGCATTTGTACGTCGATGAGATCCGGAACAGTATTCGGCAAGCTGTAGTCGTTGAGAGCATTAATGGAAGTGCACTTTGGAAGGCCGGTTGCAATCGAGCGAGCTTGGTTGTTGAGGCGCTCTAGGGTCAGTAGTTGCGTTTTCGTTAGGGAATGATATGGTGCCCTGTACAGTATGCGCGAGGGGGTGAAAGCTTGGATGAAGTGACGTGGTTCTAGTTCTTTTACTCCCTGCGCTCGATTCGGGATCCGGCGGAAAATGTGCGTCACCTGCTTCATAGTTCTCATTGTGACGGTCGTGTGTGTGCCCGGACTACTCCGAACCAGATGGAAGAAATTTGGCCGCAGGATGTTTTCCCGTGGGAACGCGCGGCCGCTTCGCTAAGGACACATGGTTCCTTTTTGCCTCGGGGCGAGCAGGCTTCCCTCCGCTCGACGCGTCCTTGGCGGGTGGGCAGACAGCCGCGTCGTCGTCCACCGCCGCTTGAAGCCGGAGTTTCTCCCCCTTTTCCCGCCGCTGCTCGGACGTAGGAGGAGGAGATAAAGAGCTCGGAGCGAACGGAAAGGATCGAGGTTAGACTTGGGGCGACCGTCTTGCCATTCGGACGCAGCCGTAAGAGCAATCCGAAAGCGCGTCCCTCCCAGGAGCCCGCTCGCTGCCAGCGTTTCCTGCCCCGGTCTACACCTCGAGCCCGCCGAGCTACCGGTCCTGCCCAGCCTCCCCTTCCTGACCGCGGCCTACAGCTCGTGCTCGCCGAACTACCGGTCCGGTACTGCCTCCCGTTCCTGCCCTCGGGTTCACCGCGCAGACCTTTCGAGCCACCGGCCCCGCACTGCCTCCATCTCCTGGCCCCGAGACCCACTTGGCCCGTTGGCGTCCCGTCGACAATTGACCCCCCTGCAACCCGAACGATTCCGCCCAACCTGGTGAGGAAGCCGGCACCACTGAGGCACCCCATTAAACTAATTGTTAATGCTTTTCACCCGCCTCAGTGTGTCTCATTTCCTCCAAGCTCTGCGTGGACCCACCTTAAAGGGACCCTGCAACACTCTTCGTGCGGTGCAAGTAAACCGGCGCGACGTTTAGATTACACTTCCAGGAACACCCGAGCCAAATATTACACGTGCACGTGAAGCGGTAAGCGCGCAAATCGCCGTGAAAGACGCGGAAAAACCAATTCTCCTCATTATGCACCCCTGGCATGGCCTCTGCGACGTCAATCGGGCCACGGCTGTCCTGGCTGTCCTATTGGCTGTCGCTGGTCAACTTCGCGGCTAAATTCTGGCATTTCCTGTGACGATCAGCCGTCGTCGGCGCTGTGTATGAACCTCTTCTATGTCTGAACCTGTCCGCATGCTTTTGGTGTTTCTTTTGTTTTGAGTGCGCGCGGAGTTTGAGTGACGAACTAAATATTCCACTTTCAACGAGCCCAATCGACAACAAACGTTTATTGCTCCAAAAACGCCCTACCAGCCTGAGCGCTGGGCTTGCGAGCAGGCAGCCACGCCTGCTCTTTTGTGGCACCAGTCCGGAAATTGACCCGTCCACGTGGGAGGTTCCCGTTTGAACCCTGTTGCGACCGGGCGGGGGCACCCGATCCGTTCTCCGTGGCCTCCAACATACGATGGGTAGCGTGTATGATGCGAGCGGCCAGCCGGTGTTGCAGCCGTGAAGAAGTCCAGAGCAGTAGGATAACGTAACTGTTTACTTCATAGCGAGAGGTGAGCCGAAGCCAAAAAAACATACAATGCCCCGACGGGCGAGGTTACAATACAGGACTCGAGCAGAGCGACCGCATGGATTCGCTGCTCAGACAGGAATGAATTTCAGTGTGCTGCTTCTATTTATACCCAAAAAACGCCCCCAAGAGTAACACGCCACGAACATCACAGACACCCACACGCTCTTTCCATAGTTCGTGAGTCATCCATGGCTTCGTCCCACGTGGCGTCCGAGAGGGGGGAGAGAGTGTCCTTGAAAGGTGCCGGGGTCGCGCTATCGAATGTTGATCGCGCCGATAGCAAAACGTCTGAGCCGGGGATGTCAAGGCGGGACTCACCGACGCGCAGGTGCCTGAAGGGTGTGGCGAACGTCGTGAAGAATGCCTGGGCGTGCCGCTGGCAGCCGCCGGAGGCGCGTTGCAAAGCGAGGTGACTGACCCGGCATGGCGAGACACGAAAGTACGATTCACCGACACGCGGGCGCACGTGGTGGCTGATGCGGGAAAATACGGCGGCGTTGGCCGATTCGTAACAGCTTCTCCGCCGGGGGTGCGAGATCCCGATGGATAAGGGTCTGCAACCGTTGTCCGGAGGGATGCTTTCGCAGTGAAGTGCTCAGCAGACGCTCGACTCCAGGCCGGGGCTGTACGACACCGTGCTGGAGCTTCACAGGGCCGATCACTGGACGAGTAGTGGCTCCCCAAGAACGTCTCTGGCTTGGTCAGGCAAGCAACAGAACAACACAGCAAGACACAACCGCATCGCCGGCAAGTGCGAAGACAAATCCACACTGAAGATCTACCAGGCTTTTAGTTGCGATAAAAATACGCTAATAACTAACTACACTAGTTATATTTTTAGCCCAGCAGTACTTTAGACAAGTGCACAAACTTGAAAGGTGACATTTCGCGTGAATGGAAATGTCCATAAAAAAACGTAATCGTAAAGGGCGAAACCTGCTTCAGGAAAAACAAAGAAATTGAGAAAGTCAGGCGTCAACAGGCCACTTCTCACGCCGAGAGCTGCGATTTGAGCTCTCGTCAATGCACTGAGCTTTTCCCTTTCTGTACCGCACTTTAGTTGCAGCCGTTCTCTCAACGCTGCTGTGACCGCGTGAAATGACACCGGTCGTCTTGTTCGACAAAGGTCGAGCGCGCGGAGGAGCGAGCGGGATTTTCCACCGTTCATACGTTAGGCGCGCACTGCTTGTAGGCGGAGTTCCCTTGGCGCGATGCGATCTCACGGCTTTACCCCTTTGCGTGCCTGCCATGGAGATGGTGCCTGCACTGAAACACGTGCCGCAAGTCAGCGCATAAGTTTTCCCTCTCTCCTCGTTACTCACCTTTTCTCGTTACTCACCTCGTTACTCAGCGAACACCGGAACGCGTTTGCGTTCTCTCCTCTAGGCTGGTCGGCTTCCGACTTCGGCTCAGCCGCAGGCGACACCGGAACCTCAACTAGCTCAGCCGATGTTGGCCTATCGTCGGGAGCATCAGCTGGGAGTGAAACGAGCACGACGAGCTCCTTAGACACCTTGTAGTTCCCTACAGTCACTACCTCGTCGCCACTCGCGCTTTCAGCGACAACCTCGGCACGCGAAGACCGAAGCGTGTTTCCGTTCTCCTTCCTCACTGCCAGAACTACATTACAATTTACAACCAGGCTGCCCTGTCTCAAAAGACGGCTCAGTTGCCCGCGAACTGCGCGCGTTCGGGTCGACAGCCGTTTTCAAGGGTTCCCGTGATCTAGCGCACTTCGAACATGGCGATGAAACATCTTCGCTCAGCGTAGGGGCTTTACACACAGTGTACTTACGCTGCCCTCCGTCGCGAGCCGCTGGAAATGCCCAATCATCGCTTTCTGTTTGAGTTTCGCCATTCCTCACAGAGGTGGCGACCCTATCGTTACTCGAGCTCTTCGCAGCGAGCTCAGCTGGTTCTTTCCTCGGCAGTTTCTCAAAATTGTACCCCTTTTCGCTTAACAGCTGATCCGACCTGTTCGAGAATAGGTACCTGTACTCCGGAAGAAGTTGTGGGGATACTGCTGCCTGCGTCACAAGTTCACCAAACGGACCTCCGATGCTGACCTTAGCAATCGGCAGACGAACGTTTCGTGCACGTACGGCTGGCTTCACCCAAACACACTGCCCTGTTAGCTGATCCGGTTCCACGTACGAAGGGTGGACCATGTCTACCGTCGCTGCGGAGTCGCGAAGAACTCTGCACGGTTTACCGTTGACGACTAGTTCACGTACGTACGGCTCTAGAAACTGCCTGCTGTTCTCACTCTGATCTAGTACGTGAAATACTAGTTTTCCCTTGCAACTAGCGGCGAAATGTCCAGTCTCGCCGCAGTTGTAACACGCAGCCTGTCTGCGCGCTTCAAAAGCTCTCTTTCTGCGCTGCTCCTCGGCGTCTGCTGCTCTCTTTTCGTTATCGTGGCCAGTTTCTCTATCCCCGACAACGACTTTCCTTGCTTCACCGTCTACCTGGGGAGCTCTGCCTTTCGGCCCTGACTTATCAGGCCTCGGCCTGAACTCTTTTTGGCCGTCTTTCGGCCCCTGCGCCCCTCGTCGTGCGACGAACTTGTCAGCTAGCTGAGCTGCCTGATCCGCAGTACTTACCCCTGGCCTATCTTGCACCCAGAGTCTCAGGTTCTCTGGTAGACGGCGGTAAAACTGCTCAAGACCGAAGCACTCAACTACTTTGTCGTGCTCTCCGAAAGCCTCTGCCTCTTTGAGCCACTCTTCCATATTTTCCCTCAGCTTGTAGGCGAACTCCGAGTACAACTCGCCCTTAGCTTTCTCGGCTTCACGGAACTTCTGGCGAAACGCCTCTGCTGACAGCCTGTACTTACGCTGGAGGCTCGACTTGACTTTTTGGTAGTCCTCCGCCTCCTCCTTTGGCAAGCGGGCCATCACGTCGGATGCCTCACCTGGCAAAAGCGTAAGCAGCTTTTGCGGCCATGAGTCTCGGCTAAACTGGGCCCCCTCACACGTACGCTCGAATTTGACCAAAAAAAGACCGATGTCTTCTCCTACCTTGTAGGGTCGCATTAGGTCACACATTCGCAACGTAGGTCGCTCAGTCGCCGCAGACTGCACGCTGCTGCCACTCTGACGTCTAGGTCGAGACGCCTCGACGTCTAGACGCTTCATTTCCAGCTCATGCTGTCGCTCTTGTTCTCGCCTTCTATCCTCGCGTTCCTGTTCTCGCTTTCTTTCCTCGCGTTCCTCTTCGCGCTTTCTTTCCTCGCGTTCCTGTTCTCGCTTTCTTTCCTCGCGTTCCTGTTCTCGCTTTTTTTCCTCGCGTTCCTCACGCTGACGCTCAGCCTCTGCAGCCTGACGTTTAGCGGTCTCCCTGCCATTGATCGTCTCAATGCACTCAGACAGCTCGTCATCGTCAGCCCCAACGGCGAGTATAGCCTGTATCAGCTCTGGCTTTCTCAGCGCGTCCGTACAATCCAAGCGCAACTCTTTTGCAAGCTCCAACAACTGCGGTTTTTTCAACGCCTTCAAATTCATAGCCGGTCTAGAGTGCTGCTTTCCCACTGCTCCCAAAAATGTTTTGCGCGAATAACCCACGCGACAAAAACACACGCCCTACCAGCTATCCTCAGAAGCCTGGTAAAACTCAGTGAAGAAAAGTCCCGCACTCACCCTTGACCGCCGTGAATTCTGCGAAGTCCGAAGCCGCCTTGACGTCCGTGGTGTTGGGTCTCGCACCGCTGGCTCCAGGTGTCACGAAGTTGTCATCCGACCGCTGCCAACCAGTTGTTGCGACCGGGCGGGGGCACCCGATCCGTTCTCCGTGGCCTCCAACAACGATGGGTAGCGTGTATGATGCGAGCGGCCAGCCGCTGTTGCAGCCGTGAAGAAGTCCAGAGCAGTAGGATAACGTAACTGTTTACTTCATAGCGAGAGGTGAGCCGAAGCCAAAAAAAAAACATACAATGCCCTGACGGGCGAGGTTACAATACAGGACTCGAGCAGAGCGACCGCATGGATTCGCTGCTCAGACAGGAATGAGTTTCAGCGTTTGTGCTGCTTCTATTTATACCCAAAAACGCCCCCAAGAGTAACGTCAGTATGGTTTATTTGGCAGTCGATCACCAATTCACAATAATCGAAATGCCGCATTGGCACGCATGACAGGCCAAAGAACATGAGAGCACTTTCTTCGAAAGAAACACTTTAGGCCTTGTTAGAAGACATAAAATTCAAGAAAACACATGTGTAGTCGCAGCCTTTGAACATCGAAATAGCCATCCGAATCATGCACATTGACTTCGCTTCAAAATAAACCTTTACATTCAATACATTTAACAAAAGCAGTCACGTCTCGCTCAATCACTTGTGACAAAATGGGAACAAAGAACGACTTCCTTCACACCGTACAGTGGTAGAAAAATGAGACAACCTAGCACTAAGATAAAACATGAACAGGTAGAAAATTTAATACGGCCCGTAATAGCTTTTTGTACTCGCAAATTCACATATTTGTTCATCAAAAGAAACATCTTTCAGCAGTTGCCTTATGATCGACATGATGGCTAAAGACATCAATTCTTCTTGCAGATAGTATAGGGTGAGCAGTTTTTAATTAAAAGCAGTTTTCAAACTGCAGTGTTCGGTCTCACAGTTTGTTACGAAAATAGACTCCCTTAGAGCAATAGAAACTGTACGATAAACACATTTTTCTTGCTGTCACATTTTGAGCCGACCACCCGCACTTCTGTCTTGGGAACTGCAATTCTCTAGGTAGTGAAAAAAATTCGTCAAGATCGCACTGATGAACTTCCAAAACCAACTACATTGACTGACAAGGTTGTGATCGCTATGACCGTCTTTGTCAAGCGCTATACTTCGTAATTTCTGCCAAAAACTGTGTACGCAGATTTTCGAGCCACTAAGTCTGTGCTCAAGTTGTCAATTATTACATTGAATGTCCCTTGGGTTTAAAATTACGCCCATCTTCCCGCGAGGGAACCCTGGTGTGATGCGACGCATCGGGGGGTTCAATTGGTGTTTCCGTTGGGTTGATTCTCTAAATCGCGTGAAACGTGTTGTGAACGCGTATGATGTATCACATCTGGGTGTTCCTATATACGCGGGACGATGGGCATAATTGTTGCGTCACAGCACTCACTGAAGGGACCGTCGCTTCCATCACATCTTCATCGGAAGAATCAAGTCAAGCACGAAGTAGTCAAGCAAGGTCACGTCAAGTGCGAGAGCGAGCGCTTGACTGAACCGCCGCAGCGCGATACCCGCTTTATATTCACAACGCTTGAATGAGAGGAGACAATGGAGGAGAGTCGCGCATGCGCGCACTTGCGCGCTCCGGAGCAGTTGTTAATGCAGCGTTACGAATCGAAGCGCGCCCAAACAAGTGCGCTAGCTGTGGTATGCTAATGAGCCGGAGTGAGAGTGTTGCACACAGCTGTGGGAGAGAAGAACGGAGGAGGGATGCGGACGGACGCCGCGACGACGACGCAGGAGGGACAAGCCCGAGAGCAAGAGATGCGTCGCATCTAAAAAGTACCGAACGTTCTGCGGAAATAAGTCAATTTATGCTCGCGCCTGAACCCCTATTTGCGCCGAAACATCCATTAACAGAAACTTCCGGGTAGCAAAAAGACTGAACCGAAACGCCCTCAACCGAAAAGACCGTAGCAGGGCTTGGGGCTTCTTTTAGCGGGATCATTGACACCGTCAAACTCTGTACAAAGCTTTAAACAGCGAAGCTGTTTAGCAATTCGTAGATTCCGGTGTTTCAACAAAGTCAGTCTAACAGTGTAAAGAAAAGAAATCACCGGCCCCATCAGGATTCGGACCTGTGTCTGATAGATCAACGGAGTTAGTCGTCGTATCCACTCGGCTATGGCCGCGAATAACTTACCCGAGATTCAAACGGCTTACTCACTAGGTTCTGGCTTTGGGGCGAGAAATTACGCCACCTGCTTTGATAGAAAAAAAAAACCGGATAAGGTACACATTGCACCTTCGAAAGCCTAGTCTAAGGTCTCGTGTTCCGTTCGTTCGTTTAAGTCCGATCGTGGACCTAAACCGTTGTGATGGTTGTGAAGGTTGCGTTCGGCCTCGCTACTTTCAGGTCTTACACATTAGTGTGAGCTTCCTTCATATTTTTTAGTCCGGAAAGCTTTCTGAGAAACGTATGAGCAAAATAATGAAACTGCATTGAAATGAACGCCGGTGCTCTCCACGGGGCTGCGCCGGCTCCTCACGGATTAGTCAGCATCTGTGTCGAGTTGAGGTTGAGGCCCCGGCAGCCGGAGTTTTATCCGATGGCCGGGATCTCAACTGAGCCCCTCAACGAAACAGGCTCATTGACATTTCTTTTTTTAAATGCAGGGGGCCCCTGGAAGCCGTGGGGCCCGGGGCTGCAGCCCCCGTAGCCCCCACCTTAATCCGGCACTGGTTCCAGATGAGAAAGCCAGTCCGACACATGTTCCCCTGTCGAATGGGAGGCTTAGCGCAAAAAAGGCGAGGACGATGGCAGACGAGACAGACGGTCTTTTTGGGAAAACATCTTGGGACGCAGGGTTCGTTGGCCAGCATACAATAGTGCTGAACAATCTACTCTTTGAGAGTGCAAAGTCTTCAAACAGCCGCCGCCGATCCCTTCCGCTGGGAAAGTTCCCCGATGCGGAAGCATGTTGTTTCGGTTAAACGAGCCCCCAAGGAGCACTTTCAGATCACAGCTGCGCGGCGTGAGCAGCTCGGCAGGACGTATTCATTTTTCTGCCTTCGGGGTGGCTATCCCCCTCTAAACACATTTCGGATATTAGGGGCTCCTGCTAGGCTGGAAACCAGCACAGCAGTTTTCACTGCCACCGACGCAACATGTCTTCGTTTGTGATCTTGGAAACAGAAAAAGAAGCAGTGTCTGCACTTGGACGGATACAAGTACCACAGAAAGCGCTCTAATGCGAACGGAAGCATTGCTTGGCGCTGCGCTAATTACGGATCGTCCTGTTGCCCTGCATCAGTCCTGACAGAGGGAGATCATGTCAAGACCAGCCGCCGTGAGTAGAATTTTTATTGACTTGTCATAATTAGGGTGTCGTACTAATATACTGTTTCAGTTCAACGTTCCATGTATTAATTTATTTCTCTTAAGGAGACCACAATCACCCTCCTGATGAAATAACCGCGGTGAAGGACCAGATGAGAATGACGTGGAAAGAAAAAGTTGCATCCAACCCCCACATCGCTGCTCCAACAATATACAACGAGGAACTTCTTCGTGTGTCCCAAGCTGTGAGTTTATTTTCTGCCAGTATAATTATACGATGTGTCTAAAAATACATCGGTCGTTTCCGCAATTTTTAAAGGTACGTCAGGCGCATTCCGACTAACTCTAGCTGAGTCCGCAAGAAACTCCGCGCCGCTGTTTTGTCTCGCTTCACAATATTTCAGCGAGAGCAGTCTCTCTTAATATTTATCCAACCGGCCATAGGTCGGCAAAACAGAAAGAACTCACTCAAACTCAATCACAATTTTTTTCATTCACGCTGTACTCAATCAAACTCAGACTCAAAAAGTTCGTCTGTTCACAAAATCACTCGTACTCACTCATCAAATACTCACTTGTAATAGTACTCACTTGTACTCAAACTGATTTGTCCTCACGAGTATTCGTACTCAATCTGTACTCATGATAGTGAATCTGTACTCATGAGTACTCACTCTGTACTCATGAGTAATCAATCTGTACTCATGAGTACTCTATGAATGCCAGTGCTCATGAGTACTACTCATGAGTACTACTCATTCTGCACTCTTGAGTACTCAATCTGTACTCATGAGTACTCAATTTGTATTACTCACGAATAATCAACCTATCTGCACTGTTAGCTAGGTCGTAGCTCGAATGAAAGACTAAGTAGAAAAAATAAATTGTTTAATTGATTAGAAAAACACAGGTTACATACAAATCAGGACAGAGGAAGAAAACGTCTGACGCTGTGCACTGTCATTGGGCGACTTACTGCGCGAAGGCAAGTACATGTGAGAAAGCGAAACGGAACGCAAGCACTCGCGTTGCGTCTGGCGTCTCCTCTTGTTCTCAGGCCGGGTCGGGCTCAGGGGAGCTCGGGGCTTGTCGGTGCGGCCGTGGCCGTAAACTGCGTTTTTCTGCATGTCTTCGGGTGGCAGCTTTTGTCGTCCGTTTTCTTGTTTGCACTACTGTTTGCACTACTGTACTCAGGAGTGCATATACTCAAGAGTGCAAGCACTCGCAAAAACAGTATTCATGAGTATTGTACTCATGAGTGCTGTGTACTCATGAGTGCTGTATACTCATGAGTACTGTGTACTCATGAGTACTCATGAGTACTCAAAATCATGAGTACTCACTCATGAGTACTCATACTCATGAATACTGTACTCATGAGTACTCATACTCATGAGTAGTGTACTCATGAGTACTGTACTCACGAGTAGTGGACTTACCCCTGTACTCACTCGTCATCGTACTCACAGTTTTTTTCTGGGTGTGTGATCACTCATCATCGTACTCACTCGTGAGATTGCGTACAAATGAGTACAAATGAGTGTACTCACGAGTGAGTACGCCGACCTATGCAACCGGCCAAAACTCTTCCGCTCAGTGACTATAGCTAGACTGACTGTTAAATATTACTCACCAATAATAATTAAAGATGATCAGACGTAACTTTAGCAATGCCTACGTCGGCCTTGGCTTCAGTGAGAGGTTGCGGTTCGGCCGGTCGGGTAAAAATCAAGACCAACTGCTATTGCAAACCGCTACCCATGGTCACAAAAAAAGAAAACTTGGGAAGATTGTAACCCGCGACTACAATGACCGCGAGTGGAGGCTTAACTTCTACACGAAATCCCACTACGGCAATCGGCGTCTGATCAGCTGGTTTTCAGTCCGTCTGGACGGGACTCTACACATTTCACGTCGATCGTGGCCGGAAATTTTGCCATCCTTATCGTTCGATCTTGAGCATTGCTTGTCGTTCGAGCTTATCCAGGCCCCTTAAAGCGTCTGAATGAGCTCGCTGAAGTGGCTTGCGCCTAGTCAGGGATTGAAAATCGAAGAGGTCCGATTGCAACCGATTACGCCGACGTACCTTTAAAAATCTTGCATCCCTCCGTCTAACGAAAACCATGGTTGCACGCGAAGCTTGCACGGGATTCCTTGGTTGTCGTCCGAGTTTGGACTTGGACTCGCAAACGGTTTGGTCTTTTGATCACAGCGGCTTTGACTTAAAAACTTTTCCATTTGACTTCGCACTAAGGAAGCTTCGCGTTTAACCATAGTCTTCGTTAGACAGAGGGGTGCATGATTTTTAGGTCAAATTTTACACTTCCATGCACCCTTTCCACTTTCGAGCTGTTTCGACCATGTCGGAATGACGCAATCGGATGGACGTCGGCTTCGTAACGCGAGGGGCCCAGGTTCGCTTATGACCACACAAAGCGCGCTTCTTTCTTTAACTTCACCCACGATCATCATCATCCTCACAGAAAGTTGGCTTTCCTGCAGTGCGTTTTTGACGCGACATACGCCGTCAGTGAGACATAGAAATTTTTTCGCTTTAAAATTTTTGCGGATACGTCCTACGTATCTACAAGGAATTGTGCCTGCTGGTACGTCCGACGTACCTTTCGCCCCATTGATATTATTCTAGTTTGGAGCTATTGCTATTGCATTGAGTTTGGAACTATATTTACTCGAGTTTGTGAACTGAAGTTGGAACCGTATTTATTTTTAGAACTCTTCCAAGGTCGTGGCGGAAATGCCAACTTTTGCGAGCTTCAAGAATGCCATGTACAGAGAGCGACGCCGTCACCAACCGGAGCTTCCTGCAGGTGCCGACGACGTACAACTAAGCCCACTGTACCAGCAGACAGAAGACGGCCGTCCTTTTCTTGTGGTCAACGACAGCAGTGTTCAGGGTTCCCGAATCTTGGCATTTGCATCCCAAGAGGCTTTGCAGCGTTTGTCGTCTGCAAAAATGGTATTTCTTGACGGCACATTTTTTGTGGTGCCCCAGATTTTCGATCAACTACTGGCAATTCATGTCATGTGCGATGGAAAACACTCGCCAGCAATTTAGTTTTTATTGTGTGGTAGATCCCGTGAGACCTACGTCCGGGCATTCGAGAGTTTGAGAAATACGTTCGCTGCAGCAGGCATCACCTTCCCAAATCCGGACATTTTTTTTAACGGACTTTGAGCAGGCACTAATCGCAGGTGTGCGAGAGAGAGAGAGAATAAACGTTTATTTAAATCAACAGGGGGGGGGGGGGGGGGGATTGTACTGAAGCTTGAAGGAGGCGTCCTCAGTCCAGGATGCCTTGAGCGCGGGCAGCATCGACAGCCCTTTGAGCCAGCCGAAGCTGGTCGTCCAGGCTGGTGCTCGCCAAGGCGCTCTCCCAAAGCTGGTGTGCGAACTGTGTTTCCAGGAGCCGCGCATAGGGGGTGCCATTTTCATTTCACTCAGCGAGTGTGGGCTGCAGTGCAGAGAGCCGGCCTCCAAACCGCGTACGGGCAGGATGATAGTCTGCGGTCGCTCATAAGAAAGATGGTAGCATTGTCGTTCCTTCCCGTTTCGGCCGTGCAGAGTGCATGGCAGTTTTTGCGCCAAGAAGGTATATCCCTCGGGATTCCTGCTGTCATCACAGTGCTGGACTATTTTGATGCGGAAACAGAAAAAAAATTCCCCGCATCTCCCCGAGGGGAAGAATGTGAAAGTGCGAATGCACGAGTTGAATTTGCGCGGTTCGGTAATGTTCGCGAAAGAGAGATCACACACACACACACAACTACAAAGAAAGAAAGATGCATTTTTTCACAGACACCTATTTGTGTTGTCGTTGTACTTGATTGCTAGAGCGGATCTCAGCTTTGAAATTTCGTGTCAGTACTCCTTTAAGCGGGTGCATTAGCCCTTCTCACGCCCGATTCCTGGCCAATCCCCCACGTGGGTATGTGCCATGTCAGCGGCCAGGCAGCGCGCGCCCATCTCCCCCCGTTGCCAAGGAAGACGAGGAGATTCCTGGCCAATCCCCCACGTGGGTATGTGCCATGTCAGCGGCCAGGCAGCGCGCGCCCATCTCCCCCCGTTGCCAAGGAAGACCAGGAGCGCGCGCACCCGCAGCTGTTGCTATGCGGACGGCGGCGGACGCTTCAGGCTCGCTTAAGAAGTGCATTCGCACTTAAAATGGTCCCGGAAAAAAGGGTCCCGGAAAAAATGGTCCCGGAGAAAATGGTCCTGGAAAAAATGGTCCCGGAAAAAATGGTCCCAGTGACCATCTAGGAAAAAATGGTCCCATGCTCCAGTCGACGTGTTTCCCTTCAAGTTAGTCAGATCTTAACTTTTTGCGGCTTTGCTTTTGTGCGTTTGCGTTTTAGCTAAAGGGTTGAGAAAGAGATGGAATGCTTTAATATTCAGGGGCAGAAATTAACTCCTGTGGAGGCTAAAATCTGGATGGATGGGTGGGCGATGTACGTACAGATGGATGGATGTATAGATGGATGGTAGGGCTGAGTATCGACTAAAAATTTAGTGCAAGTAATTGGATTAAAACCACCGAAACAACTGTGAGGCCTGGAACAGCCGGTTTAGAAGCTTAGTCGGACACAGCTATCTCAGTGTCTGGAAGGTCATTAAAGCTCTACGCTGCGAGGTTTAATCAGAATCGGTGTAAATTGAAATCGGGATTTACGCGCTGATGCTCCGTTTAGCCTTCGTTTCTGCGCAGTGCGGCCCAAACCACACTCTCGAGCGTAAAGTCATATCAAAATTAAGATATTAAAGCTAAAGCTTTAAGTTAATGTCTGGGACATCCCGTGCACCTAAATGATCGCACCGAAACATCGTGCACCGAAACGTCCGTGCGCTGAAAAGTCCGTGCACCGAAATGTGCGTGCACGTAAATATCCGTGAACCGACATGTCCGTGCACCGAAATGTCCGGCCACCGAAATATAAATGTAAATACCATTAAAATATACAATCTTTAACTTCAAAGCATGAATAAACAAAGGAAAAAAGCATTCAAGAGAAACAAATAGCAACAAAGAGCGTAAGAAAAAGTTAAGAAAAAAAACATGTAAAAAATATTAGGGGGTGCTTACAACTCTCTGAGAATGTGAAGGCGAAATTTTCTGTTGATATGCCTTGAAATTTCATACGAACTTAACGGTCGCCCCCATCCACTCCTGAATAGCCCCCTGGGCAGCCCCCTCTGACGCTCCTTCCTTTCACTACACATCACCAGGATCCTGTTTTTCGTGTCGGTACCTTCACCTGTCGAGGTTGTGTGGAAGCGGTTTACCCTCCTCACAACGTGCGGGTTCAAAACAGAGATGTGCTGAGATTTATGCATGCTACATGTGATTGAGACGTCATCAATGCGAAACATCTGTGGATTAAGGTAGTGTAACGGCAAATTAGAAAATAAATATGGGAGAGGCCATGAAAACAACCCAACCTGAATTTCGGTAAAACAAACGTTCTTGGTGCGATTAACCGGATTTACTCGAACAAGATTACTTTTCCTGCCTTGGCTTCGGGACCAATTTTTCCGGGACCATTTGTTCCTACCTCGGATTTGGGGCCATTTTTTCCGGGACCATTTCTTCCGGGACCATTTTTTCCGGGACCATTTTTTCCTACACCCATTTTGATGCCACCTGGATGAACGGCCCGTTTTCCATTGAGCAGTGGAACCACTATGGAAACCGAGGTCCGCGGACCAACAACCACATGGAGTTTTGGCACCGCAAGATAAACGCAGTGTCGGGGAGAGCCCGCCCTAACATTTACAGCTTCATCGACCTCATCAAAAGGGACGAGGCCCTGACAAGAGTATCTTTGCAGCAGCTTGCAAATGGTGGTGCTGTGCGGGCCAGGGGGTACAAATGGATAAACAAGGACCGCAAGCTGGCAGAACTGGAGTCTCAGTTTTCTGGAGGTCTCATCTCAGTGTACGACTTCCTGAACAAAGTGAATGCATTTTCAGGTCTATAACTTGTTCCTGTCTTAACCAGTGCAAAGTGTTTAAAATTTTAAATTAGATATTAAATTTGCCGTCACTTCAACAACACCCAACCTTACTTTGCCTGAAATTATGTTTCTTTTTTTTTTTTTTTTTACTTTTCCGAACCTGGTATTCCACGTGAAACACAGCTTTTTTCTCCGCACTATGTACCTTCCCGCACAGACCGCGACCGTGAGGTTGGTGAGGCTACATGTACATCCGGCACTTTCTCTAAAGCGTTTTTTTTTTTTCAAGACCATACGTAAGTGAAATCGGTTGTCATCTTCTGTTTCCGAACACCGTTGTGGCAACGCATTTTTGCCTAGCCTTAAACTACTGGAATTAAACTGATATAGTCTTCTGTTTACGTTCTAAATGCTTTTTTTGCATTCACGTTAGTCAGGTATATGTGTATATGTGTTTACCTTCAAGGTTTATGTATGTGTGTCTGCGGTACGTGTATATAGTGTTACGTGTGTAACCAGCAACAGAGCGCAGACGCCAATCTTCCAGAGCCGGTGTGCGCCGTTCTGGCGTGTCTCCATCATCCTCATCCTCATCATGGAAATCACAAGCAAGCACATCCTCATCATGCTTGTGATTTCCATGATGAGGATGAGGATGATGGAGACACGCCAGAACGGCGCACACCGGCTCTGGAAGATTGGCGTCTGCGCTCTGTTGCTGGTTACACACGTAACAATATGTATATAGTATATGGTATGTGTACATGTATTGTGGTATATGTATATGTATATGAGGCATGTACAGTCATGGACAAACGAATGCAAACACAGAAAAATATGATGCAGAACACACAAAATTGCAAAATAGTATTCGTGTAGGCTCAATAATGGCGAACTGTTTCTTTTGCGTGGAAAGTCAGATTTCATATCCTTGTTATTGTAATAAAGCCACGCGTAAATTTGACTTACAAGGGAAAAAATCGCCCTATTTGTGTGTTCTGTTCATATGTTTGTGATCGTGTTTTATTTGTCCATAACGGTAGATATGTACGCGTATGTAATATTCGACAGTTCTTTATTCTTTATTTTTCTAGAACTATGCGAATGTTTGTTTTTTGAAGAATTTATGCCACACCACTAATGGCTTTTACAGTTTTATAGTATTTTGTTGTCTTCGTTTCACCATTACGTCTACCTTGAATTCTATCTTGTTGTAGGGCACTGGTTGTGTGTGTGTGTGTGTGTGTGTGTGTGTGTGTGTGTGTGTGTGTGTGTGTGTGTGTGTGTGTGTGTGTGTGTGTGTGTGTGTGTGTGTGTGCGTGCGCGTGCGTGCGTGCGTGTGTGTGTGTGTTGTGGGTACCAGGTTAAAGGCATTGTGGGTACCAGATTAAAAAAATAAAGCTGTTGTAGCATTTTCGCCTTTATTGTCTTGCTCATCACTCTCCAAAAAAATTTATGTCACTGTGGTCTTTCTGAAGCCCTTGCCGAATTGAAAAAATCGGTACCGTTAAGGCACAACAAAGTTTACAATGTTTATATTAGGATTACGTCGAAAATTTAAGGTACGCCTCATAATTGTTGTAGAAGTTATCAGAAGTAACCCACACATTTGAACGAACTATTATGAACGCACGGAAGGCTGCTCTTATTAGCATTATTGAGCCATGCACCTTGATTCTGGGTGGCGTTTAGCAATAACTACTAAGAAACCTAATTGGGGATCAGATAGTGGCCACATTGCTGTGGCCTGTCAGACAGCCACATCACCCTGCTTAATTAAGGTGGAATTTGGAGCGCCATATTGTGCTAGGCAGCATTTCAGCGAAGCTCTCGCGGGAACAAACTTGGCGCAGTGGCACAACTTTCACTGCCTTTACGGATTATCTCCCTCTGCAGATTATAATAAAGGGTCCAGAAGGCTGGTTAAGATGTCATGAACGTCAAAACACCCACTGAACAATTAAGTACCCTTTTCTTTTTAAATGCACTCTTTGCCAATTACATCCCCCCCCCCTCCCCCCCTCCTCAGCCCCAACTCCTCAGCCGTGTAACACTGCTTTTGAAAAACGATAATAGTTGGCGCGTTAGCGCATTTATTCCCTCCAATAGTGCAAAAGGAGATAATTTCCAGAACGAAATATTTGAAATCCTCCCCAAAAAAGACAACAAATGTTAAAAGTGAACTAAATAAATTAAAACTATCTGATACTCCGTTACCAAAAATTATAAAATCAAAAAGCGCGGGAAAGCGCCGCGGAACCACAAATAAAATTCGCAAAAACCTAAAAAAAGAAAGAAATCGTATTTGGCGGTCTAACACATTTCATCGTTGTAATAGCGCAAGTGTACATCAATGTCGAAAAGAAACAAATGAAAACTATAAAAGATAAAAAGATGTATAAAAATAAAGTAACCCTATGTATCTGGATACGTATGCCACATCTGTCTATAAACAATCGCAGTCATGAGAAGCGGCAAAAATTATGAACTTAACTTTGCGTTTTATTGATTCTGTTTATTCCCGTCACTCTAGTGTACCCAATTTGCATAATAGGGCAAACCTTCAGAAATTTAAGCAGCGCAGAGTCGTCTCAAGCCTAAATTTTCTTTACTACAGAAACTTAAAATTGTCGCGGGAATACTACCTCCAAGGGCCTTTCAGACGTTTAGCGAGAAGACATCATAGTAAGACTATTAGGCAGCCAATCAGCTGAATTACTATAGCGGAAAGGGCGAAGACAGCCGGCCGTACCAACGGAGTCTTGGACTGAAGACCACGAACACAAATATGCTCACTTCAACTGTGAATAAAGTCTCTCTCTCTCTCTCTCTCTCTCTCTCTCTCTATATATATATATATATATATATATATATATATATATATTCGAAAGTTCTCTTTGTTTCCACGTGCAATTGCTTACTGGAATAAGTTAACTGAACGAACAGTGAACTCGGTATCGTTAGAAGAATTTTCCCCACGTATTGGAAATGTGTGTTCTGGTTGAATCGTCGTGTTTTAAAATTGGAATACATTACGAATGCATATCCTTGTTCGGACCCCTTTCGGTCTATTACATATTTGTCTTTTACTTATTTGTGTTGGGTGATTTTAAACTACGCCAACCAATACTGATGTGTTTTTATGTTCACTCCTGCATGAGCCCGACCAGGCCGTAAAGTATCGGTAAATAAATAAAAAAATCTGCCCATTACTCACATAGGAAAGGCATTAGTAGCCAATTCTGAGATTTCTGCACATATGTTCTTGCCTTTTTTTTAGTCTCCCCTACGGACATCTTTGATCTATAGATCTCTCGAACCCGAAGACAAAGCTATGCTCCAAACAATGAGCATAAAAGCGGCTGATAAATAAATTTCAGCCGCACGTACGAACACCAACTGCAGAAAAATTCAATGCGTGCATTACTCAAGATATTGGGTATATTTCTAGTACACTTTCGCCGCTACAAATTTTATTTCAAGAGGGCAGTATCGGCCTAAGGCATTCGGAAACTTTTATCGGCCGGAAATATCGGTCGATTCTGGAAAATTTCCTGCATACAAGTTTTTAGTACATTACCCATTGCTTGTAAGCACATTTTGGAGAACCGTTTCGAAGACGGTAACGCATATTTTCAGAAATTCAAGTGGGTTCGAACGATGCGGGTTCAAATGAGAAGGACGCTTTGGGAGCGGGTTGTAACGGGAAGGGCGTTTTGGGAACGGGCTGAAACAGGAAGCGCCCAAACGGGAAGGTCGTTTCGGGAACGGGCGCACACGGGACGGGTCAAGCGGGAAGGGCGTTTCGGGAATGGGTTCAGACGGGAAGGGGCCAAACGGGAATGGGTTCTTTCGGGCTACACCCGTCCACGTTGCGGGGAAAAGGACGAAACTCTCCGGCCTGTGACATATCGAAGGCCGCCGAACAGAACGCCGCGCGCCGCTCCCCTCTCCGGGAGAGAGAACGCAGCTTTCGTCGCGTTGTCCGCGGTTGAGTTGAGAGGTGACACTTATGCGCGATTTTTCATCGCGCGTAGTTTCGGTGACAGTGAACGGATTTTCATAATTCTTGCGGGAGGAGATTGCTGTGAAAATAGACTTTACCCCAAAATACATTCCGAGTAGTCTATGGTTAGTGTTGCATGGTCCCTTTAATATGACTTTGTGACTAACCCATTTAACGAGCGTCACATCATAATGCGTGCGTGCCACGTGTTGGATGTGCATGTCTCGTCTAAGAACATCCCGAAAATGCGGGTTACGGCTTTCCACTGTGCTGAGCTCTGTCGAAGTTATAGCTGGATATCCTCTTTCTCCGCAGTCTTTGCGAACGCCTGCCTCTATGTACAACGTGTCTTTTCGGGGGCTGTTAACAGGCCGACTTTGTTTGTGTAGACGTCAATGGCGTCTAGGGCGGCTTGGAGGGCTGTTTCTTGCTCTCCGAGATATCCTGTTTTTGTCCATGCTGTGACGTCGTCCGCGTAGATTGCATGTGCAATACCGGGTATGCAAGCTAGTTGTTGTGGGAGGCCTGCCATCACAACATTAAATAGAGTGGGAGATATGAAGGAGCCTTGAGGAACTCCCACCCGGTTGTATTTGGCTGTGCTAAGCCCTGTTCCGATTTGATCTTGAAAGGTCCGATCTTTTAGGAAATGAAGTTATGCATCCGCCCTCTGATTCCTAATTCTTTCACCGCTTGCAGGATGGAGGCGTGAGGTGTGGCATCAAACACTCTTAACAAAAAATCTCGTAAAAGGGTAGCAACGGCTGTATTTACTAACTCCTTACGGAGTTTACTACCCCCCAGAATGGTAGGTAGGTCCTACCACTAAGTGTGGAACCGTTACTAGTCTATACCGTGCACTTCGTAACTGCTGCTGGTTTGATACTAACATTCACTGAAGTAACAAATTCTATGAATTATTGAACATAATAACTACAGCTCTTTTTCCACACCAAATCTCGATTAAGAAGTTTTTGCAAATCCACATGCTGTCTTGTATATGCTCACATTAAAATGCATAATTCTAAAATTATCGTTACAATATTTGATTTTTACGACGAGCCACCGACTCTCTCAGGGGACTTTCCGCTGCTGGATATAAAAGCAAGAAGAGCAGATATACACCATTTTCCATAAGCAGCCGGGAAAGGAGGAAAATACTCTCAAACCAGTTCTCTCGGCGGCCGACCAGCGTTGCCTGAGCGCGCTGGGCTGCTAACATCGCTCGGCGCGGTGTGCTCCGCTGCGTAGTTCAGGAGTATTTCGCACCGTGTGCTTAGTTTTTGCGGAACTTTCAACTGTTTTAGCCAATGCTGCGATGCCGTTCAAGGCGCAAACGTCGCTTGGTCAGCACTGCGCGGTGGTGGGTTATTGAACAACCAGAGAAAGCGAGAAACAGTCACTGAGTGCACGCATGTGCACGACACTGCCTGGAGAAAATGCAGTGCGGGCTTCCCAACGCACACCGAGTTGAGATAGCGGTGGATTCCGTTGATAAATCGCAACGACTTTGTACCAACGACCAACTCAAGGGTTTGTTGGGTGCACTTGGACGGCAAGCAGACGGAGCAAAATCCATTTATCACACGCAAAGCTGCGACAGGGAACGGAACCCCCTGAAATGTCAGAAGCAACTTTATCCTTTACAATACAGCATTGATTGGTTGGTTGATTGATTGATTGGTTCATTCATTATGGTGTTTAACGCCCCGACGCTTCATGGGTGAGGAGGGCTGCGGGTTAATTTTGACCACTTTGGGATCTTTCACGAGCGCCGATACAATACAACATTACAATAACTTCTGGTTACTTGTAGTCAATTTAAAATATCATATATTGTTTGGTCATTACAACCGATTGGCATTAAACAATCCCCTTTTCATCTAATCTAACGTTTAAAATTACGGCGTTTTGTTAACTTTTTTGAGGCCAACGCATTATACTGCCAAACGATATGAAAGGATAACTTTCTCCATCGCACACTGCTGGTCGATAGCAGGATAAGCAGGATAAGCAGGATAAGCAGGCAGCCAAATGTGGAAACGCAGCTCGAGATACGCGTGAACGCTGCATTTGGAAAATAGCTCAACCTGTTCACAACGCGGCCAAAGGAATCTAAGGTATTACAATTACAAAACAGTTACTGCTGGTCGCGTAAAGCATTAGCGGTGCAAGAAGCGGTTTCACAAATGTGGGCTCCGAGCGACAGGCCACATGTGCTGCGCAGAGTTAGGTCAATCACGATCACGATCATGATCAACCAATATTAACTCGACCGAACGTCAACCGTTTTGCTCAACCTTCGAATAGTAATTTGACTGGTTGTGCGGTCGTGTTATTTTTCCGCCCAGGTAATTTCGTTTCGTCAGTAACCGTCATAAGTCTAGTTAAGGAAGATTATATTGCATTGCAATGTCAACAGCGTAGCAATCGCCTCGTCGAAAGTCCATTGCGAGCACGGATCACTGTGACCCACATATGCTGTGCGCGCTCCGCATTCGACGTCCGCGCTTCCGTAAACATGACTAATCGTTGAACATAACAAGCACGGTGGCATTGAAAACATGTATTTACTCCCCGATATCGATTTCTATGTCAGTCGGTGCCATGCCGGTACGTTTGCATCACGGAACTGGGGAGCACCACCGGCACCACCACCACACTGCTACTGATGCTCGCAACAGCCGGGGTCGGAATTTCCCACTCTGGCAGCAAATTAGGAACTAAAATCCGTCCGCAGATGATGAAAACAAAACAGAACACACACACACAAGCACTGCAACCGCTAACTTAACGCTAAACCACTACGGTTCACTCGGTAATGCACGGATACCGAGCAGACGCACGCAAAGAACGGCGCACTTAACAGCCCAGCGCGGAGGTTTCGGCGGTCGTTTCATAGACGGCGCTAGCGTCTGGTCAGAAAAAGCAAATGGCGGCGCCCACCTCTAGCAAGGAAAATGGTGTATATTTTAAGGTACCCAAGTAATACTCGCTCTCCTCGGGCATCCAGTTGGTTTTCTTGCTCAATTCAGTTGTTGATTGTCCACGTGTGATATGTGCGTGATGAATGCGTCTATGTCGCGCTGCGAACTCAGCAGATCCACATTGTTACGCGTAGCTTTTTACTAGGTCATACATGACCAGTTAGTAAAAGCAACTAAGTACCTAGTCAATACTGGGACAAGTAACATGGTTAGTGTTCTGTTAGTAAGTGCGCCGACCTTTTTTTATTTAAGAGTGAAGGCTTTTCTCACGTCGACTCGATCCTGCTACAATGCGCGGGAATGCACATCGACTCGGGCTACATGCTTGGTGATTGCACAGGTGGCGATATGAAGAGTGGGCATATCCCATGCGGCCCCGTGGAGTTAAACTAAAAAAACAACGGACGAGTAGCTTAATTGTCAAACAAATTATGCAAGAAAGTGAAGTTATGTAAGCAGTTCTTTTATTTACCTAAATGTTAATCAGGTACATCTACGTTTTTCCTACTTAATTATCCTGCCAGTTAAAAGCAAAATGAATGAGTATTTGCGTGTTTTCTTCGTTACGCACATGAATAAAGCGGATAGCCTTGTGCTATTTTTTTCTATTTTATGTTGGTTTTCGGAGGGGGGGGGGGGGGGGGGGGCTCTCACGCACTTCTAAGTAAACAAATATTTGAAGCTGACGACCTAAATATTTTGCTATGGCAGGTGCATCCTTAAAGTTAGAGGATCAGTTAAAAGAAAAGGACGAGGCCATAAAATTAACTGCATAACAAAAACATCAGGTCACCCCTTTGTATCATTAGCCGTTCGATCCGCTGAGTGTTCCCATCCCCGAAGATGGTCTGGCGACCATACGATAAATGAGGTGGGCGAGAGGTGCAGTTTCTGTGCCAGGCGAAGCGTTCTGCCGAGTGCTTTTTGAACGTTGCTAGAAAAAAACAATGCCAAAGATTTTGCGGCAAAGGACAGGACGCCCGGTGTCGTATACAAGATTTTCTCGCTGCGTGCCCCTCCTCATGCATTGGGGAGATGAAAAATCTACTGGAACGAGTCAGGCCGCGCAAGAACAACGTCCGACTAGATAACCGTCCCCAGTACTGCGAAACATCAGACAGCAAGAGAAACTTCGTTGAAACGTTCCGAGAGCGTGACCAACTGGAGAAAGAGTATGCTACTTAATACGTACGTATTTAGAGAGAAGCAAAGAACATAAGTCCTTCCCTTCGAACCCTCCCGCTTGAGTAGACGCAGGCACTGCGCTCCACAGCGAGGCGCTTTGTGAGTGGCTGGCGTTACAAAGTGACCCCAGTCACCCCTGAGGAGAGAATCGAGCTGTTCCCAAAACGTCTGGTTCTTCGTTAGTACTTTTCGTTGGAGAGGGCGATTTTATTTCCTCAGCTACAGGGAAAAGGTTGATTCATCTAGGAGGCGTCTTGAACTAGTCGACTGCACAAATCGTTGTCACCAACATATATATTGGATTGGCGCTAGCGGGCCGATACACTCGGGCCCATACAAATAAGTTTACTCGAGAGTTCCTTCTTTATCGCTTGGTACCTCCTTCGATTCGGATTCTCTTCATTGGCTGACGGCTGCTTCACTGGTAAGCCCGCACCTTACTGCTTATACTGTGTTCATTTTTCCGAGACCCCAATGTCAATTAACGTAGTTGCAAATGTGTGATGGAAAGTAAACGACGACATCTCCGCAGACACATCCACACGACCAGCCGTGCACTGGCCGTAGACGACTCGTGTACGGCCAGTTGTCTGTTTCCCCCTTACATGTCCTCTTTCTATCTGTTCCCATTCTTAGTAACCAGATAAATAAAGAGAGTTGACAATGTATCTATTTTAAAAGTAAAACTCGTAGAGCGAATGCTTCTTGGCTTCTGAAATGCTCATCTAGAAAAATTTTCAGCGTGCAGTTGCTACCACGGAAACAGGGACAACAGTTTAGGGACAACAGGTAGGTGCAGTCGTCCTTTCCGAAAATCTGGGGTGGTCATTCTCTTTCACATTTTGAGCCACTCTTCCTGCACAATACTTGGAAATTGCTTTTTCTTAATGGCAGTCCGGATTTTGTTTAATTTCTAGGACTTCTAATTCTCCCCCAACGTTCCTTCATATATGCTCCGCGGACCTTCAAGCATCATTTGTTTTAAGGTGTGTTCCTAGACCCAAAAAAATTTACCTTTATGAAGCACTATAGTTGTCTTGCATGTATTGCCTTTAAACAGCCCTATCGTTGCTGGCCGCCCTCCTCCAGGCCAGCGTGACGTCTGCACGATTTAGTCGGCACAGCGGGCGTTAAAGCTTTCCGAATGGCTGCCCTAAGTTCCGAATGCCCCTGGCGACCAGCTTAGCGTCGTCGTGTCGAGGCCTGAAACTCGCTCTCTCAGTTCCAGTGCTCTTGTAAGCTTTACAGCAGCCGATCCGACGTAATGTACACAGATGCGGCCAGTTACTCAGATAACCAAACTATGGTGGCCGTGGTAACATCTAAGAACACCCTCATCACCACCGCTTCAATCCGGACAACTTCCTCCCTGGACGCTGAAGAATTAGCTATTGCGCTCGCCCTTACCCAAACCACCTCCAAGATTATATTGATGGACTCGCAAGCCGCCTGCCGCAGGCTCTTGTCGGGACGGGTGGCCCCCGCCACAAACCGACTTTTGAATGAACATCCGCCTGCCCATCGGGTGGACATTGTGTGGACTCCCGCCCACTCTGCACTGACGGGCAACAATTTTGCTCATCAACAGGCTCGAGACCTCACTCACAGAGCCGCTGAGACCGGGGATGTTTCCGCACCTCTCCTCACCTACCAAGAAATCACCCAATACTACCGAACCACGAGACAGACCTTCCCTAGTCCTCACACATCTTTGACCAAAAGCCAAGAAACCACACTCAGACAAATTCAAGGAGGTACTTTTCCCCACCCTATCCGTATGCATTTACTCTTCCCTACACAGTACTCTGATAAGTGTAAATTCTGCCACGAACCAGGAACTCTGGCACACATATTATTCGACTGCACAAAAAACTCGGACCTTCCGCCTCTGAACCCGTCCCCTTCCCCTGAGCAGTGGGAGATACTGCTGTCCAGCTGTCGACCTGAGGACCAGCTCCTGCTTGTGACCAGGGCTACGGCAGCCTGGACAGCACATGGGCTCCTGGACTGAGGAACCACTCTCGCATTATTGCGTAATAAAGTTGTCTCTCTCTCTCTCTCTCTTGTAAGCATCTGTTCCCCTGCTCCGCTATGGTTTGGCGCATTACACCCTAGTGCTGCCACAAGTAGCTCTTGGCCACTTCTTTCTCGGCTGCTAACGGTGTTTTAGTGCTCACAAGCGACACATTACGGTGCTGTTTAGTTGGTATTTTTATCGATGCCTATAATTCACTGAAAAAGCCGGTGTTCGTGTATTCGGGATTTGCAGTGCCCCAGTCGGCGTCTGTGGTTTTGTAAAGCTAAGCTCGTGTAGGTATTAGCTGTTTAGTTTGCATAAATAACACACGGCTTCTTATTTTGCTGCTTTCTTTCCTGATATATGCTAGTTGTTCATAAATACCTACGCACCATGAATTATCTTATGACTTCATTTCGCCTCGTATGTTGTACATTATGCGTGCTTGTATTGACATTTCGAAGCCCACGCATTCCTTATCTGTGAAAAGCGTTTGTACAGTGTGTTGCGACGGTAATCGGAACACTTTAAAATTTTTTTCCTGAGCGAACCGCCGCTCTGTTCACGCTCAAACTTCACATGAAGGTCGCATTTTGTGGTCTATTTTGTTTGACACTGGGAACAACGACGGTACTTACCTGCTTATCCTGAAAATAAATAAAATCGATTTTCGCCTATGGAAAATGGCGGCTGATTTGGAAGTGCGAGCCAGCGCAAGTTGATGTTGGAACGACGGAACCACCTGCAGAGTGAAACGCACGTTTGGGATTCACATACGGAGCCACGCAACGACTCAGCTGGCCAATTCTCCGTGTGGCGACATGTCACGCACAAAGGGACACAATGCTCCCGCGCGCTGAGCTCACCCGAAGGCGCGATCGGTTTTGGAGCTGCACCCCTCCGCAATTATCCTGACTCAGGCGCTTCGTTTTGTGTAAGCAAGAATGCGTAGGGCAGGCATTTAGTCATGCATGTTTCTAATAGCCGCACTTGGGAAAGAGAGAGAGAGAATAAACTTTCTTTGTTGAGAGAAAAAAAATTAAAATGGAGTCTTCGGGTGGCTTCCCTAGTCCAGGACGCCTTGAGCTCTGGCCGCGTCCACAGCCCTCTCGACCAGCTGACGCTGATCCTCGAGGGTGGAGCTGGCCAAGGCTCTCTCCAAAAGCTCATGGGTGGGATAGGGATTGGGGCGGAGAAGCGGAGCTTGGTCGCAGCCTCCTACAATATGATAGAGTGTCCCGGGGGCCTCGCAGAAGCGGCACTGCGGGGGGAAACAGGTAGGGGCCAAAATGTGACTTCTGGTGGGGTGGGGGAAAGTATTCGTTTGAAGGGCACGTAGGAGTCGCTCCAGATCTCTGGGGAGTTGTTTGTACGCTGGGGGGTAATGCTGTCGCTCTAGTCGGTAGTGTAGCGTGATTTCTCGGTACGTGACCATCGGGTGCATGCGCTCAGGCTCACTTCCCGCAACAGCGGCTCGGCGGGATAGCTCTCGAGCCAGGAGATGGGCGGTCTCGTTGCCAGGAACGTCGAGATGAGCGGGGGCCCAGATGATCTTGATGGAACGGTTTCGGGGGCGTTGTGCAAGAATCTTGAGGGTTGTGCGGTGGATTCTTCCGTTAGCGAAATTTCGGCACGCCTGCTGCGAGTCCGTGATGATGACAGTAGCTGTGGTTTGACTCACGGCGAGGGCGACGGCCGCTTCCTCCGCTTGCAATGGGTTGTGGTGTTGTATAGTGAGACTGGTGTGGTGGTGTTTCTTCATGACTACAACAGCGGTCGTGGCCTGAATCCCGGGGTATGTAGCAGCATCCGTGTAGGCAGTGTCGGATTCGTTTCCGTATCGCCTCGAAATGGCTCTCGCTCTGGCCTCTCGTCTCGCCGCGTGGTGCACAGGGTTCATGTTGCGCGGTAGAGGGGGAACAATGAGGCATTGACGGATTGTGTGTGGGATGCTTCTTAGGTCAGGAGGTGAGTGTTGAAGTGGGACTGAAAGTCCCAGGCGGGAAAGAATGGCTCTGCCCGCTTCTGTGGCTCCCAGTCGCACTCTTTGGCTTGATAGGTGGGCCTCGATTAATTCTTCTGCGGTGTTATGGATTCCAAGCTGGAGAAGTCGGTCTGTGGAGGTGCTTGCTGGGAGTCCGATGGCTTGCTTGTAGGCTTTCCGGATTATCGTATCTACTTTCTTGAGTTCTGCCGCGGACAGAAGAGCATACGGTATAGCGTAGGTGATCCGGGATATTATGAACGCTTGGACTAGTCGAAGCGTGTCTGCCTCCCCCATACCTCGCGTTTTGGAGGCAATGCGTCTGATCATGTGGGTTACTTGTTCTGTGGTGTGTTTTAACTTGTTGATTAGAATGGAGGATGTGCGGTCTGCTTTAAATGTCATGCCAAGGATCTTGATGTGTTGAGAGGGGCTGATGGTATGGCCGTCCATGCGGATTTTGATCGTCGGAGATCCAGGTGGTTGGTTTTTTTTGGCGGTAGATCAGTAGCAGTTCAGACTTCTGGGGGGCACAACTAAGACCACACGATTGGGCGTAGTGGTTCACTACGTCCGCCGCCATTTGCAAACGGTTCTCAATCTCCCCTATCGATCCAGTGGACGACCAGATGGTAATGTCGTCCGCATATAGGCCGTGCCGGATACCCGGTATGTCGTTTAGGAGAGAAGGAAGGCCGAGCAGGGCGATGTTAAACAGCAGGGGGGATAGGACTGCCCCCTGAGGTGTGCCGCGCCCACCCACAGAGAAAAGAACAGTGGCGTGGTTCCCGACCTTGAGGATGGCTTGCCTGGTGGTGAGGAAGTCTCGGACGTACTGGTAGGTTCTTGCGCCACAGCCAAGGAAGTTGAGTCGAAGCAAGATGGCGGTGTGCTTCACATGGTCAAATGCGCCCTTTAGGTCCAGTGCCAAAATGGCAGTAGGAGAATTTCGAGTGGCAGGTGCCATTACCTCCTCTTTAATTTGAAGTAGGATATCTTGCGTGGAAAGATTACGCCGGAAGCCTATACATAGTCCCGGGAAGCTTTCCTGTGTCTTCTAGGTACGTTTGAAGCCGGTTGAGGACAATATGTTCCAGGAGCTTCCCCACGCAGGACGTGAGGGAAATGGGGCGTAAATTTTCTACGCTAGGTGGTTTTCCCGGCTTCGGTATTAGGCGGACCTCCGCCGTTTTCCATTCAGCTGGAAGAACACCAGCCCGCCATATCTGGTTGAGGTGGGAGGTGAGATCTAATAGAGATTGATCATCCAAGTTGACCAGAACTTTGTTCGAAATTTGATCCATGCCCGGTGCCGTGTGCCTTCGAAGACCGCCAACGGCTGCCGCAACCTCGTGTAAATGGGTGTCCTCGTCGAGTAGGGGTTAGGGCTACCGGTGTATGGCGGGAGCGGTTCTGACGGGTGAGTGGGGAGGTAGCGATCCCGGAGGCTATTGAGGAGATCTGCCATAGTCCCGGGGTGTTGTTGAATGATTCGGGTCATGTGGTTTTGTGAATCCGTCTTGCTGGTGGCCGGATTGATGAGGAAGCGAAGCAGTTTCCAGGTTTTTCGGGTGCTCAATGTACCCCTTAGCCCGTCGCAGAGCGTGAGCCAATTCTCTCGGCAGAGCATAGCTGCGTATTGCGCTGCGTCGGCCGTGAGCTGTGCGATCCGCTTCTTAAGCTTGCGGTTATGCTTTTGTTTCTTCCACCGTTTTAAGAGCACTTGGGAAAGATGTGCGCCTTTGTTCACAGGCGACGTACCAGGCAAAACAGGCAGCACGGTGCCGGCCCGAAAAATTTCGTGGAAGAGGGGGGGGGGGGGAGATGAAGCCCGGTCAGGCCCCGCTGGCTATGCCACTGAGGAGGGGGGTGCAGTGGAAATTTCGGGGGGGGGGTTTGAACCCCCCAAACCCCCCCTCTGTCTACGCCACTGATGTTGTGCACCGGCTGCCCGCGTAATTTCTGTTCCTGCCTCGATTAAAAGCTTAAACGTTTCGTAAACGGCCCTGTGGGCAGCCATAATCTATTTCACGGCCATGACTACCGCGCAAACTTTGCCGTGACCGAAAAGGTACGTTGCCGTTCGTACGGACACGGCCGCTGGATGAGAGCGCACTTTCATCCAGCGGCCGTAGTACGGAGGTCGCGTCAGCCCGCCATCAAGCAAGCTCGGGAGCGTTTCTGACAGCGCCTCATAGATGGCGCTATATGGGTAGTGAGTATATGGAGGGAGGGAATAAATGGAGGGAGGGAATAAATGGAGGGAAAAAATGGAAGCTAAAACGTCGTTAGAGATGTACAGGGCTGAGAAAATGAACATCAGAAAGGAAAATTTCTACGATAATTCCCAGGGCAGTGCTTTGCTTTTTGAGGCTAGAGCAGGTTGCCTGCGAACTAAGATTTTTGTGGGGAAGTATTCACAAACTGATGGGGTATATGTGGTCTGCGGAAAAGAAACAGAAACTATGCGGCACACACTGTTAGAATGTGAGGGTATCCATCCAAATCTACATGAAGGGAATATTGGGATTCCAGAAGCCCTAGGATTTAATGGTATCACAGAGGAAGTTAACTTCAAGGCTGTCGAGGGGACGAAAAGAAGATTAGAATGCTGGTGGACGAAAAGCAGAGAGGGAAATATTGCCTAGGACAGTTACCACCTGTAACAGGGAAAAGAAAGTATTTCGGGCCTAATAAGCTTTAGTGCCTGCCCTAAGCAACGCTAGTATTAAACCAAGAGTGTAAAACATGGTTATATTAGTCCTTTTTGGTAAGATGACATGTCATCACCCCGCTTCAAAGGGGAAACCATAGAGATAATATGGGGAAACCAATAGCAATAATCATCATCATCATCATCGTATAGCAATTTCCGGTGGGACTTCACTACGTAGTACATATAGCATAGTTTTTATCTTTATGTGGGCCCTCTCAAGTTAACGTTTTTAAAATCCTTTCTGGGGGCATTTTCAGAAAAAGCTGGTATAATGCCATGCATTCAACAGATGGGCAAGGTCCTCGGAGGCGTTGCCAAACCACCCCCAGACCGATTTCCGTGCGCTGGCACTCCGACGCTGGCTAGTCAGTGAGCGGAAGCGGTTTGTCCGGTTAGGTAAAGTCAAGACAGACTGATCAGTTGCAGTTGTGAAACGACACCAGTGAGGATTTCTGTACTGGATTAGAGCAGTCTGTCTTGATTTTTACCCAACCGGCCAAACCGCTCCCGCTCACTGACTGGCCAGCGTCACTGTTAATTATTGATAAAGGGGGGATTTCACAACACCTACGAGGCGCCTGCCCAATATTGTACTTCAGTTGGTACTTTTAGCAACAAATTATATGCTGAGCACGAGGTCGCAGATTCGATTCCCGGCTGCGGCAGCCGCTTTTCTGATGGAGGCCCGTGTGTACGAGATTTCGGCACACGTTCAAGATCCCCAGGTGGTCAAAATTATTCCGGAGCCCTCCACTACGGCGCGCCTCGTCACCTGCGCTGCGTCGGCGCGTTAAACCCTACTCAATCAATCAATCAACAGATCATATGATGTGCAATCCCTTGTGCAAGTCCATTTCTTCTGTGTTTTCCATGATTGAGGGCTCGTTTGCAGAAATCGTACAGCAAGTAAGTTATTGCTTGTCAAACAGCACAAAAGTACCACTACAACTTAAAGGCCAACTGCACTCAAATTTTTTTTTTGTACAAATAAGTAGTCTATGCTCTTAAAGGAGTACTGACACGAAATTTTTATGTTACGTTTTTTTCGCTGCTATGCGTGCCTAGCAGCCCACTAATCATAGAATGACAGATTAGACGGTCGAGCGCAGCGTAAACATTCATTTACGGCGTCGTTTATTCGTGCCAGTTTCGGTTTCGACAAAAAAACGCCGAGCGGCCGCCATGACAGCATGTATGACATGGCGTCACCATTCTTGCCGTATCCCTGCCTCTCTGGAAGCGCGCGCGAGCGAGCGCACGCGCGCGCCCAGACCGGCCGAGGTCTTCGCCGTCCCCACAGGCCCGGGCAGCATGACGTCAGTCCCAAAACCATGACGTGTACACACGCCCGAGCAGTGCGCGCCAACCACAGCCAGCGCGTCGGCTTCGTCACGGGAGCCCCGACGTCGGCAGTTTGGGGCACGTAGCAGATGATGTCACGTCGGCCCGCTCTGGGCTTTCTCGTGCGGGCGAAGATTAAAATGGATTTTAAATATGTTTCGCTGAACGGTTGCTGTTGAAACTTGCTGGGAGATATCTCCTGATAAAAAGGAAGCGTTTTACATAGTTATCTCAGCTTTGAAATTTCGTGTCAGTACTCCTTTAAAATCACCACGGCGAAATCCTTAGCTTCGTAATCACAGAGAGCGCTAGGTACCGCCGTTCAAAGTACCTCCGAGCAGACGACGTTTGCACCTGGCGGAGAGTCGCCGTAACAAGTTCCAAGCGGCCTGTGACGGAGGTTGCGGAACCTGTCCACGGCCTCCGCGATCGGCTGCCGGCGGGACGGCGCGCCGCCTGCAGCCGATCGCGGAGGCCGTGACCTGTCCCGTGAAGCTCGCGCTACTCCGGCGACTTGCAAGGCGCTCCGCTGGGCGCAGGGATGCGTTCGCCCGGGGTTTCTCTGCTACACCAGCGCGCTGTACTGGCGTCGCCATCAAATGTTTAAACTAACCGCATAGGCAATAATATCCCCCATTTTTCTCAATGCAAAAAAAAAAAAAATGATTAGAAGCCTAAACCTATTCAGGCGCTTGCGAATGTGTTGGAGTTAGCAAAACTCTTTTTACTTGAAAATAATATTTTTACTCAAAGAAAAAAATATCGCGAAAGGAGCACTTGCCTTACATTTGTCATTCCTATTACGTTTACCACAAAAAAAAAGATATATTATAAATTATTGACCACTTGCACTTGCGCGTCCAATATTGGCCTCATTTGGGCTGGCCCAACGCCACCTCTATTCTTTAGACATTTCCAAAAGGTTTACGACCCAAATAGAGTTCTTGTAGACGCGGCTATAAACATTTGTGCGACTTTTGTCTCCCTAGCTAAGTGAACCAAAATCAGCCTTTCTCGTAGTAACAAATACACGCGCACAAATATTGGCCGTCGTATTTGGGAAGTGCCAAAACTAAACTGCTCCTCTCCTAAACAATAGATTATATTTTTGTTCGATTCCCAAGTGAAGTATTTACTTTGAGCGTTAGATTTAGTTTATTTGAAAGTAAAACGTTTTCAACAGTACCTGTCTCTGGTTAAAGTAGAAAACAGCGGTAGATAGGAAGTGTTTTCGTGTTTTAGTGCGTCATTTAGCTCTGGAGGCGGGCTTGTAGTTTCAGATCCCTTTTATAATACGATTCTCGATGTGCACACAGGGGAAAAAATACTGGGCCGATATTCACGAAGCTGTTTGCATGTAATGTATAGTAGAAATAGTGATTTATCTTTGCCCGCGTGCGATTTGTTCCCTTCAGAGAGGGCGACGTGATAGCCAAAGGGTCAGCTACAATAAAAGCTGCTTTTCGATATCGTATCGCAGTCGCGGGTTCGATTCCCGGCCGCGGCGGCCGCTTTTCTGATGGAGGCGAAAAGCAAAAACGCCCGTGTGTACGAGATTTCGGCGCACGATAAAGATCCCCAGGTGGTCAAAATTAACCCGGAGCCCTCCACTACGGCGCGCCTCATCGCCTGCGTTGCGTCGGCGCGTTAGACCCCACAATCAATCAATAATATCGTATACGAGTAAATAGCTTTGTAAATCAGGGTCCGTTTTTTACTTGCAATGCCAAAAATTGCTATTCCGGCAGTTATTATGACGGAGAAAATTACTGTCGGGCGGTCTACTTCATCTCGATTGATAGCAACGGGATGCCGGAATTGCGCCCAACTCCATTATCATGAGCAAACGTTAGTGGAAGTTCTTCTGTGGAAATAAAAAAGCGAAACGCGGCGCTACCACGCGCATTCGAAGGCGGCTATGAGCGGCCGCCGGCTCTGGCGCGGTCGCTTCCGTTCCCTCACGTACGTCACGTCCGGCCGCCGCTATGGCCGCCTTTTCTATTCAGTTTCGGTATGGTCCCTAGGGACCATAGTTTCGGTTCCGAAAACGCGAATGTCGTGAGCCGTTTGCGTCGCGCGCGTTGATGTTTGAAGCGCAGTATTTTGCATTTCGCACCCTTTTTATATGAACTGTTAGGTGACATTATTTTTACGTTGTCGAAAATTTGAGTGCAGTTGGCCTTTAAAACGGAAGTTAGTCAGGGATGAGCTTTTGCATGTCAGTTTTCTCTCTCCAGCAGTGATGACAGTGGCAGCTGAGTGTTTTATTTCAGTACAAGGATAACTTACCTTTTTGTATGTATATACGAGAAGTTTAACTTGGCTGTGAATTGAATAAAATATTTTTGATTACGAACAATAAAAACTGGTTGCGAATTGAATATTTTCAAACCACACTATATTTGTTTTCGAGTTTACAGAGTGTATAAAACATAACTACATTAAAAAAGACAGCTTAGGCAGTCAGAACTAGACACATCTCTGTTGAGGTACTAGTGCTTGATATGCAACAAATTTAATGTAACAGAGGAAAAAATAAAGACGTGCAAAGCAATGAAACAAGATATTTGCATACATTTCCATGGAGAAATTTGGGTTCTTCAAAATACTTGTATTAAAGTATATTTAATTATTGGCAGCAGTCTTCCCCCGCCCCAATAATTGAAGGAGGCTGGGCATGCTGTTTGCTGTAACTTAAAGGAGCCATGAAGAGAAAACACAAGTTTGGTTCATTCAAAAGATTGTCTCGTTAGAATCATACTGACACCACTTTTAACGTAAACTTCGCTCAAATAAGCTACATAATTAGGAAAAACGGGAATGGTCATGCGACCCACCAGCTCATTTCCCGCAACAGAACCTGTGATGTCACATGAGCTAAGCTCTGCGGTTGGCGGAGGCTGGCAGAAGCAGACGCAAATTAGGTAGAGCTTACAAACTAGACGAACGAGCGATTTGCGCTTAAATTTAGGGCAGATTCTTTACAAAGCAATAAGAATGATGGGACAAACAGTGGAAGTTGCGAAAGCACATGTAAACATATAAGTACTGATGCGTTCTGCTGTTCGTACTGCGCACAGCATGCTTGGTTTAGCTGCACAGCACTACGGGTTTTGGGGTTGTCTCAGACGACACTGGCCGATTGACGCAAGCAACGGTGTCTTACGTGATCCCATTTGTCGAGCGAGCACTGTTTCAGGGAACGAATATTTTCTCCCTGAACAAAAACAAGCCAGGTTTAAATGCGGGCAAAAACAAACCAAACGCTTGCCACGGTATGGTGGCGCCATCTAGGTTACGGAACGTAAAGAAACGCGGGAACAAACCAACACCGCTGTACAGGGTGGAGACAACCTTTGAACGGTCCCGTGCCGCCGCAATTGGGCCAACGGGCTCAACGCGTTATTCTTTCCGTTTCCCACGAGAGCTAGCAACGCGAAACAGACAATAGAGAGTTTTAGCATAGCGTGCTCCGTCCGCTAACGCTACGGCGGCGGGTAGCGGGACGCGACTGGGGAGAGCAAATTCGTCACGGTGGGGTGGATTAGTTCCGCGCGGCCTGCCTTCGCCATGCCCGCTCTTTCCCTCCGCTGAGGGGCAACCTCCTCGCACTCCCCGCGCGCGCATGCGCAGTCCGGTCCCGCTACCCGCTAACCCTAGCGTAGCGTACGGGAGCCGCTATGCTAAATCTCTCTAATATGATTCAAACTTCTTCAGTAAACCGCGTTGCGGCGATAATTTTAGCCCGGTTTTGACTTGCTTCGGCGGCGAGCGAGCAACCGAAAATGGCGGCGCCAGCGTATACGTGTCTCTGCCCTGTACGGCGGATGCTTGAATGAAGGTACTCTAGGCTGCAGAGCGGTCGGATCCTGTGATGTCACTTGGGACCTTCCTCCATGCTTGGGACCACGAAAACCATACGAAAACGCACGATTGAGCGGGAAAATCAAAATTATAACCTAAATTGTTTAATTTCTCAGTGAATAAAGCACCGTTTGTATCCGGACAAGCGCTGGGGGCACTATAAAACACGAAATCTTTCGAATAAAACCAACTTGCATTTTCTCTTCATGGCTCCTTTAAGACCTTACCAACAAGCCAACAATGATGCTTGATCTCACTCGTACCATAAAATTCACAGGAAACCTATTTTTAGATTGTAAATTTTGCCCTCGTAGTGTTGCACTTGACATATATGCACCAGTTAGCGAACACGTGTTTGGTGCAAGACTTCTACATCGGGCTTTTGGCACGGCTTCAGTGTCATGCAGAAAAACCAACCCGTAAGGTCTTACCATGCAGTGAAGCTTGAAAGTTTGGAAGCCTTGTGGAAGAGCAAACATTCATTGCTCTACTATTTGTAAATTTCAAATATTTGAAACAGCGCTGCAAATCGAATGACAAAAACTATTCGCAAAGTATTCTAAGTTGCGAATGCTCACATATACCTTCAAATATACAGTCGAACACCGATATATCGAACTCCAAGGGGATCGCGAAATAGTTCGATATATGAAAAATTCGATATAAAAAATATGGGCTCTGAGACCTCACCTATGGCGGGCGATCCCTTACCGATCGTCGCATTCAAAAATGACAACTAATTCCACACTCACGGCGCAACAGGACACTTTATTTCCGTGAAAAAGAAATCGCTGATCTTCGCCTGCTTCTTCGTCCTGGAAATGAAATTAAAGACGCTGGTCTCGATCTTCTCGAGGCTGCACAACTAGAAAATTCCAGCAGTACCCTGCGCCTTCGCACACCATGCACAACACGCGCGCAAAAGAAGAACAGAGCGCAATTACCACAAGAACTTTGAAGGTAACAATTCCAAGGCTCTCTGAACGGACTCCAACAAAGCGCTCGCGATGTTCATCTCCGAGAGAAACAGTGATCTCCGAAAGGTGCGGGACAACTCGCCAACAGCAGCAACAGCAGCAAAATGCAAAACAAGGAGGAGGCCGCCAGTGCCTTCGTTCCCTCTTCCCTTTCCCGGGACGACATCGGGGGAACACAGACCCAGAGAGAGAAAAAAAAACCTTTTTCGGCAAGACGGGGAACGTACGCAGCCGAAAAAAAAAAAGAGGCGTGCGCAGTCGTACAGGGCTCCGTCCGCTAACGCTACGGCGGCCCGTAGCGGGGCCCGACTAGGCAAGGGCAACTTCGTTCCGGTAGGGTGGATTAGTTCCGCGAGCCAGTCTTCGCCATGCCCGCGCATTCCTCCACATCCTCCTCAACCTCAATCGGGGGTGCAGCGACCGCCGAAGAGCACCTTCCAGCTACGGTTCGATATAAACGTACGAATTCCTATACTTTTAGACAGAATTTTCAAGGGGATAATTTATGAGTTCGATATAGACAATAATTCGATATATCCGTGTTCGACTGTACTGCCTGGTCACTTCAGTATAAGTGTGTAATAAATTTGTACAAATAATTTCATTAATGAAAGTTTAAAATGCCGTAAGGTGTTCATTATGTAAGTTTGACACATTTATTTCAAATCATTGATAAGCGTTGGGTGCAGTTGATTGAATGGTTAACCTCCCTGTCTTCCCTGTACTATCTCCTTCCTTTACAGGATGGGCATTCATAGGGGAACGTGTTGGGTAATATGTTGTGTTGTAGTATGTGTGGGTTTGTAGGCATCTGTACAACGGCTTTGGACTTGGAGGTCGGTGAGGGAATCTGGCGGGTCTTTTCTGCGTCCTACGAATCCCTCGGTAGTAAATTTGTGGGCAGCAGTGAGTGCCGCCTCATGCCCTTGTAGCTTTGCAAGATGAGGTAGATCATCGCTAGCTTTTGCATGCGTCGTAGTGTATTTGAGGTGTGATGCATCCTTTTTGATAGAGGCGACATGCTTGCTGTGAGGCATGGTGGAATCTGTCATGGCTATGCTTGCATCTGTTCTTTTTTGTAAGGTTGTGGAGGTGCACGTGTGGAGAGTACCAAGGGTTTTTTATGAGTCATTAATGGCAGACGTCCCAGGGTTTTGTGCTTAAACATGCACTGCAGTAAACTGAATGCAGTGAATGCATATGCAGTGAACTGAATGAAGGTCGACATGCAGGCTAGCTCGGAGTTCATCGTGCAAATTTTGGTTAAATGTCAAGCATGACTCAAGGAAAGGACAGAGACAGGAAAGATGTGCACTATTAACACAGCTTCATTTTCGTCTGAGAGCAATTACAAAGCAACCAAAAGGCCCATGTGGCACTGGTTTAAAACCCCGTGTCAAAATCAGTTACAGCTGGTGCACACTTCACACTAATCATTCAGTAATCTATAATGCATCTGTCTTCCATCTTTATCGCATAGGCCTTAAACATTTCTCGTTCCTGTTTTGTGCCACCCAATTTCAGCTCTCTCGTCATATCAAATTCTGGCATGCAGCCGTCTGGCGTGCATTCAGCCTTGGAGTGGACCACCAAATTTATTTCTGTGCCAGTCGTCAGCAATACGGCATGCTCCAACCACCGCCTGTTAGGGAAGTGCCTTGTCTGTCGTATGTACCATCAAGATACATTCAAATACGAACAACAAAGCATGCGACTTTCAGTACATGCTGTGCATCATGGTGACGGGCGGTGTAGCCACAGTAAGAACAAGTCACAAGAATTTTTGTCCAACATTTCTATGGAAATAGCATTTGAGAATGTCAATTTGGTCCACTGCCGCATTTGGTGCAAGGTCCCGCTACGGTTACCAAACTTTGTCGCTGTGTAGGATCAAGCGGCACACGACGAAGGCTGATAAAGGAAGCGCGAAGGGGCACCAAATATTGCGGTGGGTGAAATCAATATTTTCACACACCAAACGGTGCTCTGTCAACGCCCACGTACACGTTGTTCCAACTGGGAGTACACAATACCTTAGATGAACTGCATGAAGCTTATCATCACTCCCAAATCCTCAATCACCTACCACACGAGCCACTGTTGCACTCCTCGGATATCCAGTACCACCCCAAGAACAGCTACGTGTTTGCCCTCACATCCGGCAACACATTTGTGCAGCTCCCACATCGCGAAATACGCAGCCCACTACAACAAGGCATGCCACAAAACATGGGTCGATGCGGTTACTAATCTCGAAGCAGTAGGGAACCCTATGACGCTCTACACGGATGTGCCGCATGCTACACCAGCACTCCCCCCTCTCCCAAGTCACAATGATGGACAACCAGGGAACCCAACTCACAGCTGCCACAATATGCACCACATCTACAAACACTACTGAAGAAATTGCCATCGCCCTAGCAGCCACATCAAACTGCAAATAGAGCACAGTCGTCACGGACTTGCAAGTCGAGCGCCACAACTACCAGCTGGGCCACATATCACCCTTTGACCTCGAGATTCTCAAAAGGGCCATGCAGACAAAATATAAGTTTGTTTTATTCGAAAGATTTTTTGATAGTGCCCTTACGCTTGTCCAACAGCAAATGATGCTTTATTCATTGAGAAACAATAATGAATTTGAGTTAAAACTTTGTTACATCATTGCAGACGTCATAAAACACACTATTTGGCGGCAGAATCAAAGACGTCTTCAAGCGAACGGTAGTGCACTGTTTACTCTGCAACATACTGTGGGACATCTTCTTTACTGTTAGTCCTCCTGGATGGCGCAACCACACTGCGCAGGGATGCTGTCTGCCTTCGCCTTGTTTCTGAATGTATTTTCACCTGGCCTGTTTTTGTTACGGTAGGTAGTGATTGTTTCGTGAAACATGGGATATGTTCGACAAACCGGGTCATACAAGTCAATGTCGCATACACCAATTGGCCTGTGTTGTCTGAGACAACCCCAAAGCGCAGGACTGCTGGGCAGCTATAACAAGCACAGTGCGGGCAGTACCAACAACAGTACGCAGTAGTCCTTCGTGTACTTCTGTAACGTCCAGTGTTTATCCCACCATTCTTATCGCTATAAAATGAATATGCATTACATTTAAGCGAAAAGAGCGCTTGTACTGCACGCTTATAAGCTTTGCCTATAGGTTGTGTTTGCTTTTGCCCAGCTCAGCCAATCGCACAGCTGTGCATATTACGTCATAGTATCTAGTGCGGGAAATGAGCTAGTGAGTTACATAGCCATTCCCTCTTCCCATAATTAAATAGCCTATTTGAGCAAGTTTATGTTAAAAATGTTGCCAGTATGATTCTAACGAGGCAAACTTTCGAATGAACCACACTTGTGTTTTGTCTGTGTAGCCCATTTAAGATCACCCCGCAGCTTACCGACATCTATACAGTTTGGAGCACTGGACACGATCAATGGAAATCAAGCAGCATCTGCCCAAGTACACACCCTCCGGGCCATCTGCGAGAAAGTCTAGACAAGGAGAAAACCCCCCCAAACATTCAATGGCTTTATGGACACCCTCTCACACTTTGGACATGAGCAACAATAGTTCCCTTCACCCCATTCCCATCTTTCCAGAGCCGAAGTGACCACACTTTGCCTGCTCCAGGCCAACTCTGACCCACCCCTAGCCCTCCACCGTATGTACCCCACCCAATATTACAGTACCTGCAACTTTTCCCACCAGCCCAGTATCTTGTACCATCTGGTCTGGGAATGTCAACAATCCCCATCCCTTACACCCAATCCCTGCCCGACGTACGAGCAGTGGGTGGGCCAGCTGTCCTCTCGACCCAGCATATGCTGACAGAGGGTGCACAAGCAGCCAGCTAGCACCACAGCATCCCAGACTAGCGGACGCCCCACACCGGACCAGTGCTCTCACTAACCTGCACCAATGAATCCACAACTAAAGATGCTTATTCCCTCTCTCTCCATACCAAAGTTGGACACTAACTCTCGTAAATTATTCCTACTCTGCATAAATAGCTCATCATCAGAATGTATAGGATGTACTGAAAACCACATGCTCCGTTGTTCTTATTTCAATGTATCTTGATAGTGCATTCACCCGCATGTCAATGGAATTTTATAAAATATGTTTGTTCTACACATTACGAATGTAGTGGCATGCTTTTCTGTGCACAGAGGAAGCATAGGCCCACAGTCATTTACTACGCAGTACAAAGCACCGAGCTTGCCTGGTGCACTGAATAAATACCATGCACACGCTGGCATGCTCCACACTTTTCTTGATACGTTGCGAGATGCTATGTAGTTACGGAAGGACGGCAATTTTCTGGCACAACTTCTGTTGGCTTCCAAAACAATCAAATTGAAAGGACACTGACACTGAAGGTTAGGCCTGCAGATTAGTGCTCAGAAGGCAGGCATACCACCCGCAGAGCAGCAGCGGTAGTGTAGTAATGTGGAAAATGTTAAACGTAGGTTGCTGCCACAACATACTTTTTCTTTTTGCACCATGACTTTTCACGTCACTGCGGGTCAGTGACAAAACAGAACTGGTCGAGCTTGCTTTGTGAAAAGAACAGTAAGGCATTAAGTTAAACAAAAAAACAACAGGCAAATTTAAAAACAAGCACTCGAAAAAAAATCTTTAGCAAGTGAATACCACTACAGAGACTATGTGACTATCACAGCGTTTGAACTTCGGCCAAATATTTTGTGCTGGTGCACAACAGCAGCCAAAAAGTTCATGCAAGTGGAACCAAGAAAAGTGCAACGGCGAGCAGCAAAATTGGCAACTTTAGTGCAAGCAAGTCCACGTACACAGAAAAAAAACAAAAAACAATGTGGTGTCTGCAAGAACAACAAAAAAAGAATTATTTAACCTTGCTCTTTGATATTTTTACACATGAACCAAATTATATCCAAGTTACACGTTAATTCGCCATCAACAGTGGCCACAGTGAATACCACTTGTACTTTCTGTACGAGTACGTACAGAAACAGATATCTGCTGTGGAAGGTCCCTGTCTTTTGTGTACGAAACCCAAGGTGAGAAGCTGAAGGACGTTGGGCGACATAGTACGAGTGACGAACCAACGCCTCGCCTTTTAGAAGCGTCGTAGGAACGCCTCATGGGAGCTGAACGCCATCTAACCAGGTCTATATAGGCACGTATTGCACAGTAGGCAGTAAAGCCAGTGAAGAGCGTCTTTTGATGTGTGTTTTACCTTGCAAGGGGCATGCATCTGCGCGACGAGGTGAATTCTGCGCACAGAGAAGAGCACATTAGCAACTCGTCATGAAAGCAACCCTCTGGAGACCAGCGAAACTAACTTGGATAACTAAAACTTAATTTCTGCGCGCCAAGAGCCCTCTGAAATGATTTAACAAGAATATGCAGCACGACCATGACCTCGGGAATATAATGTTACGGATGTTATGACAGCACGCAGCGAGTACAAGACACGAGCTTCGATGAACCAAAGCGACGCGCATGCAGAATCAGCTTTGTAGGTCGCAACAGCCTTGTTTGTCTTGTTATTTGTCAACGACAGTGTGGTCTGCGACATGGGTTTCGTGCGAAGGATCGTTTGCGGTTGGCCACGATAGCAGTGCCGTTTGAAGTGGAAGGCGTGCGCGCACTCGCACGTAGGCGACGAAACGCCCAGCGGCCTCATCACGGCACTTTAATAATACGCAGCGCAGAAGTTCGTCGGGAGCGCACTCGTCACTCTCGCAAATCGAGGCGGCAGAACTGATGCAGAACACCCGTGGTCACCGTCGTAACGTACTACGCGCAAATTAGGCGACCGCACACACGCGACGTTCCAATCACACGCTGCACACCACCGTAAGTGCTCTCCAGAAGTTCTTCGGGAGCGCCCTCATCACAATCGCCAGCCAAACACCTATGCACCGCAGCAACGGCAGACAAAAATCACGACGAGAATAGGTGACGGGTAAAAAGCACAAAGGCTCATGGGTGCATTGTTTTCTCCCGCGGAGAGCCGCCACTTCCGGTTCGGGAGCTCTCCTGGCCTCCCGTACGCCGTCGGCTTTCACGCGCGTGTGTGCTTGTTGTTTATCTGTTTCCACCGGGAAAAAAAACGCTCATGCATCGGGAATTTCATAAATAACAACGATTGACCCTACTAGGAGTTTATCTGACAGGTAAGCACCCTGTGACAGATAAACAACACGCACGCACGCGCCTGACAGCCGCCGGCGCACGCAGACGTACGGGAGGGCAGGAGAGATCTCGAACCGGAAGTGGCGGTAGCAGACGACGTACCCATGAGCCTTTGCGCTTTTTACCCGTCACCTATTGAGCCCAGCGAAGTAACTGTACAGCAGCTGCCATTTTTCTTAAATCATGACGTCACATCCGGCAAAAAGAAAAAGGCCGCTTTCTTTTTTTTTTTTTCTGATGTCCGCAAAGGTTAAGGCTTGGGCGAGTTGGTGCATGATTACAAAAGGGGAACAGCGCAAACTCAGACAAAAACACAAGACGAAGAAGGTGACAAACACGTGTAAGTCGGCGCTCGTGTTTGTCACATCCTTCGTCTTGTGTTTTTGTCTGAGTTTGCGCTGTTCTCCTTTTGTTTTGATGTTTGGCGCATGGGTATGCCAAATGGCGCATGCGCAGTAGGGCTCGTCTGCTTTGTCAACCGGAAGCACGTGACCAAAATTGAAAGCCAATCAGAAAAGACGTTGCCGCCTTTGGCTCAGCGGCGCGCTTTCCCTCTAGAGTCAGTATATCATCTCTGTGGTTTTTGTCCAAATATATTTTGTTGGTAGTTAGCACTCGTCCTGTTGTCTCCTTTCTTTGTCTGTGTCTAATTTGCGCTTTCAGTTCTCATTAAAAGACAACGCTTCTGGTGAATTCACAGTTCACGGTGAATTCACGGCGTCAAGAATCGGGCCTCGAATTACAAAAATCCGGATAAGACATTTCAAAAATTACGCGTAGGTTTAGAAGGTAATTCGCATGTTTTTTTTTTTAATTAGCTACAAAATTTTGTGAATTTGGGTTTTAAGCTGGCAACATAAAGCGTAAATTCCCATAATGCAGTGCAACACATGGTCGCCATTTTTGGCGAGAGGGGATCGGCGAAGAAACAGGACGACGGGATCACAGAAGTGTTAGATCGCTGTCAGAAATTTTTAGCGCCTCGCACGGCGTATACGCTTCGTTTCGTCTGAATGTCAATATTTATAATGGCTGCAAGTTGTAGACTATTCGGTCCGAGGTAGGATTGGGAAAATATCCACTCGGAGGTGAAAAAAAAAGACAGAAACACTCCCTCTGTCGGGAGGTAATCATGGCCGACAAAATCTGTGGTGATGGTATTGGGAACAGTACTGGAAGATTGTATAACGCTGAAGTAGACCTAATAACACCGACTACAATGTACGGCAGTAGCCCCGGCGAGCCGAGGACGTTGGTGCAATCTGTGGATGCAGCCGGTACGAAAAAGAAGCCGACGTCGTTTCAAATCACCAGCGTCACCGTGCAAGGATCCCGGTTAAGTAACGACGGTGGTGACGAGAGCGCCGACGACTTGGACGAGAGCCACACGGAGGACCTGAGCTCGGACATCCTGGATTGCTCCAAGACGACCGACGCGGAGCAGTTGTCACCGGCCGAGGAGAACGGCAACGCGGCGGCGGCGACGCCGGCGCCCGCCCCCGTGGACGCAGTAGCCAGCGAGCCGGCCGCTGCGCCCAGCGATCCCGTGCCATCGGCCGGCCTGGCCGCCGCGGTGACGGTGTCCCCGGCGGCGGCCGTGGTCGCCGGTGCCGCGGGCACGCTGGCCATCGTGGCCAGTGCGCCCGCGGCGGCCAGCGCGGCCGAGGGCCCCATCAACCCGGACCACTGGCAGCGCCGCTTCAAAGTGGTCAAGATCGTGAGCTCCGAGCCTTTCGGCCGGGGCCGCTGGCTGTGCATGGACTTCGTTGACCCGCCCGCCATGCAGGCGGACGCCAAGGGCGGCGAGGAGCGCGAGAGCGGCTCTGCCGCCGCGGACCTCCCGCCGGCCGTGTCCAACGAGGCGGTGGCCCACGTGTACGAAATCCCCGTCGGCCAGACGGCCAACAACCAGCAGGGCGGGCCCCTGTACGGCATTATTCTACCTGTGTCCGCGGGCGGCCAGGGCTCGCCCCTGGGAGTGCTCCAGCCGGTCGCCGCCGAGCAGCAGGCGGCCGAGCAGGCCGCACCGGCGTCCGCCGAAGCGGCTGACGCCCCCGCCGCCGAGACCGTGCCCCCCGAGAACAAGTCGGCCACGGAGGAAGACTCCGAGAGGTTCGTGCCCACGTTGTTTGTTGCCTCCGTCGGCATGACTCATCCCGGCGACATGTGCGAGGTCGCCGGATAACGTGTGCCTCCGGCTGCTCCCTGTTCGCTCGGGGCTGCGGGCGCAGCTGCAGTAGGCTAGCAGTGCGATGCACGCATAACGCACTGTCGTGCGCACGTGACAGTCAGATGGCACCCTCCACTGGGCACTAACTGCGGTCACTATCGCTAAAAAGATGCTAACCTGCACAGCTCCTCGGCGTGTGACAGACATGAAAGATGCACGTTAAGCCCATAATGCACTCATCCTTAGAGAAGCTTGCAAAACCGCCTAGGGTGGTCAATACGAATATGTGGAATCCCACCGACTTTCTTGCTTTAGACCGCTTGCAGCATGGACGTTTTAAACTTGGCCAAACTTGGATCGCACGATGTCACACAGAGGCTGGAAATGATGGATAAACGTGCAGAATAAAGCGATAGATCAAACATAATCCATGTAATGTTGTCGCATGCTAATTTATTTTTCCCACCTTGGCTCTTGCCGAGATGATACTGCTGTTACCTCGAAATAATCTCGAATTACCGGGGAGGTGCCCATATGGCTAGGATTGATACCTAAAAAATTGCAATTGTCAACTTGTTGACGGCATACCTGTTTGGGATTAGCAGGAGACACCGCACCGCCACTGTGAGCAAGGGATAGTTCTAACATTTACTTGGTCAGGTGTTTAGATTGATCTATTTGACCCCTGAAAGCATTTGGTAGCGAGAATTGGGCACACTTCAATACATCTAAAAATAAAAGATATTTTTGAACCCAAATAGTAAAAAAGGGACACTGGCCTGCACTGGTAGACTGCAGTGCACAAAATACAACTTTACCACATGGATAGTGAAAGCAGTTGAACAAGACATAACGTGCCAAATGCATGGTACTGGGCACTGCCACCTGATACACTTTTCAATATTTGACCTGGGTTGTCACAAATTATGAAAAAGGGCAGTAGATTGGTTGAGCTTTTTTTTTGAAAGAGCAGCAAGGTGGGGACATTTAAATGTAGAATAAAAGTACGTGGCAGCTTTAGCTAAATGCATTGTTTGCGAAAAGACACAAACCTGAGCTCACCTGCCGCGGTGGCTCAGTGGCAATGGTGATGTGCTACTGAGATCAGGCACGGGTTCAATTCCTGCCGCGGCGATCGCTTTTCTGATGGAGGTGAAAAGCAAAAACGCCTGTGTGTTCGAGATTTCGGTGCACGTTGAAGATCCCCAGGTGGTCAAAATTAATCCGGAGCCCTCCACTATGGCGCGCCTCATTGTCTGTGTAGCGTCTGCACGTTAAACCCCATAATCAATCAATCAATCAAACCTGAGCGCAACCTTTGTAAGCCTGATCAAGCAGGCTTCTTTGAGTCACCACGAAAGCTTTGCTTTTTTGCGAAGAGGGTGCAGCTTATACCTCAGACGAAGGGGAAATGTTGCTTCTGGATTTCAAATTGCCCACTCATTGCCCTGCATGTGATGTGGCAAGAGCTGTGTGGTGTGCCCTGGAGAGCAGCCGAAAAGGAGCAGTCAGTACACTGACTTAGCACTTGTAAAGACACCGAAAGCTGGAATTGCCAATCAAACCTAGGGTCCGTTTGATTCGCCGTGCACCTCTTGAACCAGTTCACAGCAGTGCAGTGCCGGTTCCACCATCCTGCACAATCAGCGGAACCAGACGTGTGCCTTTTTCACCCAGTTCTGCACCTTCTCGGTGGCAGGGAGCGCAGGCCAAGCCCTAAACTCATCCTGCACCTGTCTGAACCACGGGTGAATCGGGTGCAGTTCAGGTGCACCATGGGAACGAATGGCGAAGTGCTGCGTCGCCTGAACTGATTCACGTGTCGCAGGTGAAGCAAACGGACCGCTAGTAAAACCCGGCAGGGTGTTTTGGCGCATGTGAACCCTGTGCTACGGAACGGCGAACCCATCAGCTCTGCTTTTGCTTCAGGCGATGAAGGTGACTAGGACGTGAAAAGCTGTTGTGAGGGCCACTCGAAAAACAGTGCGGCATCCCTGCTCTTACAAACATTCGCTCCCGCTTTGTGGTGATTTACACAACGTTATTGCAGTGTAGCCATTTGTTAATCGCCTTAAAATGATTTTTTTATCTGAAACGCTGTAATTCCCAGTTGCAAGCCCACAAATCTCTCAGCATTCGGTTCATTTGGTTGGCCTCAGCCCATTGCACAAATTGGGCTCTGTGCGTCACATGTTGGGTGTGGGAAAGGGGCTACCGAGTTACCGCTGTCTTCACATTTTAGGCACGGTTGCATAATTTGTTTGATGAAAGTTTGTCAAAACTGGCATGAGTGGTGTTCCGACAAGTCCTTTGATTGGAGCAAGGTTATTTTCCTGGCCCCTTTAAACATGGGGGTGGTCACCAGTGTATCAGTTTCGTCTGTCTTGGTGTGCCTGTGCAGTGTAAAGAATATGTAACGATGAGTGTGCAAGCTTCTTCTTGCGGCCGCCAAAGTTGATGGTGCCAGCCACTTGCACGGTAGCTTCTGCCCCATCTGCCAGGTGGCGGCCTCGCTTCCATTTGTGACGTTTTCCTTTGCGGGACCAAAAACCAAGGGGGAAACGGGAGGGGGGCAAGTGGTTGTTTGTTGCAAAACAAATGGAGACATGTTTTGTCAACAAGCAGATGCCAAAGGAACTATGGAAGGTCTTGTCTGTCCTGAGTTGAAACTATTCCTCCTTTGCTGCTTAGCTTCCGGCTTTGTAAGATGAAGAGTTCCTGATCTCGGAGCAAAAGGTAGCCACTGCGCTGTCAGCTGTTGAAACCACCCGGTAGGCTGTGGTTGGCACTGGCTCAGGGGAGCCATACGAGCGCTGCCTTGCTGCGCTGCTTGGTCAGAGGGGGTGAGCGGCGGGATGCAGGGGAAACAAAACGAGGCTTCCTTGCAGCCAGGCCCACAAGCCTGCAACCGTCCGCTTTTAGGGTGAAGCACCTTAGGGGCTCGTGTAGTCGCGGTAATATGACACCGGGATGCTTGTTTTCCAACAGCTCGTGCTAGAACGTAATGCGTACCATACGAAAAGTGTATAAGGGGTAAAACCGGTTCAAAATAAACTAACATGATTTAAAGATTTGTGGAGCGCTCCCTGTCCGCTTCAGCAGTTGTCAAGCATATGCAGAGGCTGTGTGTAGACGGGTGGTAATCTGTGTTACACCCAAGTACTCACCGGCTCTTGGCGCTAGGCTTGATCGGGTCAGGTGGTTGTTCGAAACAAGAAAAGGCATACTTACCTGAGGCCGGGGCCTCGTTAGTCACCCGGGACAAGCCCCCAGAATGAGACGTGGGCATTGCACTGCGCTCGCGTTGACCCCTGCCACTGCCCCTAACTGGGACAGATGGGGCATGAAAATTGCTCAAATCTGGTTCAGCGCAAGAGAGGGCACCACTGCCTCAGAAAGCACACGGTTGCACCTCCCACCAGCGCTTCTCCGGTGCTCAATCAGCGCGCGCCATATTGCAAGAGGGACTTAGTATTTAGTATTTAAATTAGGGCTGGGCGTTGGTTAAAATTTTAATCTGACTAATCGGTTGGCTTTAATTGGTTAATTGATTGATTAATTGATTGCATTGGTGTATGAAGAAAAATAACCAGAAATATTATTTTAAGAATGGTAACAATAATACCGTAATGACAATAATAATCATAAAAATAATATGAATCTGCTTGCCACCTGTCCGCAGACATTCCAGATGAGGTGAGCAGGTCACCATCATGGCACTGATTTAAGAGAGACGCTTATCACCACTTTCGTCACTGACACTTTGGTAGAATGAAGAACATAGGCACTAGCCTTAAATGCAAGAGAAGCCAGTTAATCTCTGCTTACTTTGGACAGAGTTAGGTTATACAGTGTTATGAGCAGAGACAGGCCTTGCAGAAATCCAGGAGCCTGCGCAAGTCCAGTACATCTATCGGGGATCTTTGGGGCAACATTTCATCAGCCTCGAGAGCAGCAATGCAGACGTTGATGGCCAGATGGGAACACTCGTGAACAGGGACTTCACGTCGAATAACTCCATCAAGTCGTCTTCCTCTATCATAGTATCACGTGTCTTCTTGACAAAATCAAATTAATTGCAGACAAATTATCCTGGCCGATGAGTGATGCAGGAACTTAGACAGGCTCTGCAGGGGGGACCGGATGTAGTCGACAGTGGGGCGCCATGGAATGTTTGGCTCGCGAATTTTCGGCAAACCATACAAGGCGGGTGGGGATCTATTGTAGATGAGCATCTTGTAGTGGAGTGCTTTGTGGTTAGGAGGAACGGTCAGGAATACATCCACCAGCAGCCTTTAGAAATCTCTTTCCAATTCAACGTTGAGCCCTTCTTAAGGCGTACATACGTGTCAGTCTTCAGGAAGAAGCAGCGTTGTCGTCTTGAAGACAGTGACGAGGACTGCAGCATTAGGATGGCGGCAGTGCCTTTGCCTGCTGGTAGAATCACCACACCCTCGTTATCATCGAGGCTCTTGATTGGTCTGCGTTCCTTCCATGACAATGCTGAGCAGGAGGGTCTGCACTGAATGGCGTTAAGGGCGCCGACCACTCGGGTACGGGCCTCTTCACGGCAAGTGTTTTCGGTAAGGCTGACTGACAGCATTCTCCCCCGCGCATACTAGTTTCTTCTTGTCCAGTGTGGGTTCTTGGTTGAAATTCAGACCTAGGTTAAGAACCGCTTTCCTCATCTCGGCTTGGCCTGTACTACAAGAAGTTAATAAGCACAGTGGCTTTTGAAGGCGCCCTTGTTTTTAACGACTGTTCAGCGAAAAGGCTTATCGTCATGGGCAATCTCACCTCTCTGGCATTGAAGCTCCTGGTTCCTGGAGAGCTGGGTACTGGCGAACTCGGTGGCAACGATTTTTCAAACTGGTTGGCGTCTTTTTTGCATCTAATATACCCTCCCGGCCAGACGGGATTCTATCACACTCTCGACTTCAGCCTCAAAAAATGTACACCTTGTTTCAATCATATTCACCACATTTATGCAACATGAAACCAAGATCGGAGACGTCAGCTTATAAAGAAAAGAGGATTTTAGCAAGATAAGGAGTCAGTAAAATAAGTGGGACAGTACTGCTGGAGGGTAATATTGTTGGAACTGTCATTGTGCAGTGATAAGCACATTTGCTCTACATTTCATTCCCCTGCCAGGATGGCGTAATGGGAGGGTTGGGCTTACAGCCACTAGATGTGGGGTCAATGCATGCCTGCACCGTGTGATTTGATGACAAAGGGGATTATTCTAGCCTGTGCGGGCAAGAATAATCCCTAGCACTCCACCAGGACGTACTCTTGAGACTCCATAAGGCAATATGGCATGTTTAAAGGACCGTGAAAACAACATGCAAATCCATTTTGTTCACAAGGTTGCCATGTCAGAGCAACAATCATGCTAATCCTAACGCAAGTTGCATTTCTTTAAACTGGGTAACCTGGGCACGCACATGTCTCTGACATTAAGGCGGCATCCATGACAAATCATCCATCAAGGAAGACACATTACAAGTGTCTTCCTTTTCTTCTCACGAGTGGGAACCCCAGCAGACAAACTGAGTATTTTTTGCTGACTCCTTTATAACTAACCTCATTCCATTCCTTAAAGGAGTACTGACACGAAATTCTTGTCACATCACATCACTTTATTACCTTGAAGACCCCCTAGAGGGGGTAGTACATAAGGGGTGGGAAACAGATACAACAAATGCAATACGTGTGCAGGATGGGTATAAGTACAAACAGGGGTGACCACTACTGAAAGGAAAAGAACACATATGCAGGATCGGTATAAATATTAACAGGCGTAACACCTTGCAGAAAGAAAAACAGAAAAAAAAAAGCAAAGCGAGAACCAGGGGTACAAAAAGGAACACTCTTGAGTATTCAGATTGAAAAGAAGCAAGTGACATTGTGTGTGAATGTTGAGTTGGACATTGTGGTGGCAAGATAGTGGAAAGGCCATTCCAGTCGGAGGCTGCACGAAAAAAGGAGGAGGCGGAAAATGTTGTGGTACAGCACGTGGCCGGGCGACAGGAAAAGAATGAGTGCCATGATAAATCGTTGCTCAAAGTGACTCCCAAGTACTTATAAGTGATGACATTTTCCAATGCAACGTTGCTGGTTTGATAAGAATAGGTTAGGGGGCTGCGGAGACGGTGAAAAGAGAGGGACTTGCATTTATTAGGGTTTAGTGTCACGAGCCAACGATTGCACCAGTTAAGCACATGGTTAATATCATCTTGCAATGCAACTTGAGCTGATGTGTTAGTAACAGTACAGTATATTACACAATCGTCTGCTAACATACGAATATTGCTGGAAAGTTTTAACATCAGGCGGTTGTGAGGTACTTTGTCGAATGCTTTTGCAAAGTAAAAAAAGATGGCGTCGGTCTGTATATTATTGTCCAGGTTAGTGTGCAGGTCATGAACGAAAAGGGCAAGTTGGGTTTCACGAAATTTTTTTTATAAATTCGTGATTAGAGTCCAAGAAGTGCATGATTTTGGTGTAAATGACATGTTCCATGAGCTTGCAAGGCACGGTTGTTAAGAAAATGGGGTGATAATTGAGCGGACATGATCTATCACCTGATTTGAAGGCTGGAATGACCTTTCCTATTTTCCAGTTCATTGGTAGGTTACCTGTGGATAATGACTGCCAGAACAACAGTGGCAAATATATGGCAGATATGTGTTTGGTATTTTTCAGAAATTTAAAGTAATATCGTCTGATCCCGCTGAAGAAGAGAGTTTTAGTTTGTCTATTAACGATATTATTCCGGCAGCGATGAAATCAATACTGGGCATTAGAGACGATGCTAGATGGAAAAATCGGAAGGGAACTGTTAGTTTCGTTTGTGAACACGGAAGTGAATGCTCCGTTGAATAATTCTGCGCATTCAGAATCGCTAACTTCCCCGCCTGAAGGATTCCAAAACTTCCTAGGGGTTTCTTTTTTTTTTTTTTTGTCACAATTTTTTTTTTTTTTTCACGGCTATAGGTGCCTACAAGCCCACTAATTATAGAATGGCACATTAGATTGCCGAATGCAGCATAAATAATTGCTTACAGCTCCGTTTATTAGTGTCAGTTTCGGTTTTGGTGAAGCGAACACCGAGGCAGCCGTCATGACAGCAGGGTGCATTTGACGTCACTGTTCTCGCCGCACCACAGCCAAGCCAGTCTAGGCGTGAGCGCATGCGCCGGAGCGGCCCCATTGGCCGTAGTCGCACGCGACTTCAGTCCCCAAAACTGTGACGTGATGCACAAGGCAGGAAAGCGCGCACCAACAGCACTGTGGCAGCCTCAATACGTCACAGGAGCCCCGACGTTGGCTGTTTGGGTCAAAGCGCAGATGACGGCACAGGCTTTCTCTATGGCACGGATGAGCTTTCTTGTGTACGCAAGGATTAAAATTGATTTGAAGTATGTTCTTCTCAATGGTCGCGGTTTAAACTTCCCAGGGGGTATCTCCATATGCAAAGGAAGCTTCCACATAGTGATGTGAGCTTTGAAATTTTGTGTCAGTGCTCCTGTCGCCTGTGACATGGACCTCAGCGAAATTGTGAAGATGCATGCACTAAAAGAATTGAACTTGCAGCATCTTGTACAACTGCAGCACAAGTATTCGTATGCCGCTTATTATGCAGATGCCTCAAAGCTCATGTGTCCCCCACCTGAGCAGCACAAGGGCATTGAACCGGAAGGAGCACACAGCACTGCAATTGTAGTTCAACACAAAGCGCAAAGAAAAAGAAATTGCGATTCGTTATTTTTACATGCTCACTGAGCATGGTGGTGGCATTACACGCAGGCAAACCAAGCGGACTCATTCAGGTAATAGTGGCAGTCTCTGCTCTAAACCTGATGGTACTAATTGCATGCCGGGTGCCGGGACGCAGCGGCATTCGGGGCAACACTTGGATTAAGGGTGATTGACAAATGCTGGCAGCTGAAAAACAGCAAACTGCACGTCATGGGACCACAGATAGACAGATGTACGACATATTTGCTGATATGATGCGAATTGCAGGTAGGCCACACACACTCCAGAAACTCGCACCTTCTAAGTGGAACGCCACCACCTGGACGTGTCAAGTGCGGACACTGCCCTGCACATTTCAGCTGAATGACTGCACTTCCGTGGTGCAAGAAACTTCACATGTTCACGGTACCCCTTCGTCCTTTGTAGATTTTAACTGATGAACCTGCATAACAAGCAAAGTGCCTTCTAGCCATTCTCAGAGGCATCGGATTTTGAAATGCATGTAGCCTTGGAGCGCTTGGTAAGGAGGGCGGCTGAGAGAACCATGAACCGTACACTGCTCACGATCACTCCTCTGAATCTCCGCCTTCGTGTTTTAAAGGGACCCTGCAACACTATTTGAGCAGCGCAAGTAAACCTGCGCTACGTTCAGATTACACTGCCAGGAATAGCCGAGCCAAATATTACACATGCACGCGAAGCGGTGAGCGTGCAAACCGCTGTGAAAGACGCAAAAAAACAAACTGCGCTGTCTTCAATTTTCCTCATTATGCACTCCTGGCATGGCCTGAAAGATGTCATTAAATGAGCCATGAAGAGAAAATACAACTTTAATTTGAAAGAACTAGGATTCAGCATCTCACTCAGCTCAGTTACAGCCCCAAAAGATGTTTTTTTAACAAAAAAAAAAAGCGAGAAGTATTTAAAAACTCAAATTTTGCGCCACAGTGACGTGTTGTGAGCAAGAATGACGTCATACGGGCCAACAATAAAACATAATTTTCAGTGCGTTAACTGCACGTTAGCATTCAAGTGATGCGGTCAAATGGAACTAGAGGCCTCATTACAGACGTCCAGTCATGTGCCGTCACGACAGGTCAGTTAGGCGGCCGCCATTCGCACAAACAAGGTTTCGTGACGTCATAAAAAAGTTGCGGGAAATTGGCTAGGGGGTCGCGACTGCTTCACACGTTTCTTTAATATCTCCGTTATTTGTTCAAAGATTGCGATGATATTGGTATCATTGTTATCGGGACTAAGCAGTCTTTCTAATAAACCCAACTTGTATTTTATCTTCATGGCTCCTTTAAGGCCGTGGCTGTCCTATTGGCTTTCGCTGGTCAACTTCGCGGCATATTTCTCACATTTCCTGTGACGATCCGCCGTTGTCGGCGTTGTGTACCAACCTGACGAATTCATTGTGAACAAGGCTCCCCTGGAATATCAATGCTCGCTGCTCAGAACCTTTGAAAGTTTGTGATATATCCAAGACAGATTTAAGATTCTGAAGGGTTCTGTCAGCAACCAATCCCTCAGGAATGGCAGCGGATATGTCCCGTACGTTCAAAATGAGCTTGGCATTCTGATTTAGAGTGGTGCAGAAGTTTTCCACTACTGAATGCTTTATGCTCAGAATGTAAAATAAGCACAGGAATGTGTCAAGCTAAGGTCAACTGTAGTGTGGTATAGAATAGTCTGGGCTGCGACACTCTTTTCTGCTGCAACTCTGAATAACCCAGAAGTGTTCGTTGTAAGCCTTGTACCTTTAGCCACGTTCCCATATTGTAACAACAGGCTTTGGTGGAAGAGGCACCAACTGATCTTTGACGACAGCACCAATTAATCTCAAAGATACAATCTCATGACACTAGTGAATTAAATGGATAATGTCGTAAAGTTTAATAAGTTTGGATAAAAAATTTAGTCATCCTGTCCTTCAGAATTGGATGCTCAGAAAAGCTGCTGGGAATAACACCACTCAGTGGATATGCTCATTGTACTGATTAACACGATTAGACAGCACGTTAGATTATTTTAAACTAACTTTTAGTGCGGTTGTTGCGACAACCCTGAAGAAGTGGTTGGGTGCCCGTTCTATAATGTTTTTCTCCCTTTCCTTCTTCGTGCCGTACGTGTGGTGTCTTGATGCCTGACGATGGCCCCATGACCTGCGGCTAGCTGTGAACGTATTTGCAGCGCACCTTAAAACTTTTGTGTGTCAGGTGTTCACGGGGTTTTTCTTGGTCAGCGCCTTCGACGTTGAGCAGTTCTGTTGCATTGATTCCCTTCTGTGCTTGTTTTTTTTTGTCATCAAAAGCTTCCTGTGGTGTCGATGCATTGGGGCTGCTGGCGGCCTTGTTTATTGGCTCTGGGTGACCTCAGGACAATGTAGCGGTGGCCAGAGCAGCATGGTTTTCGCATCTCGGCGTGCTGGGTGTAGTTCTCCTCGCAAACAGCGCGTAAAGGCGGGCTTTTGGTATGGGAACAGTTTTAGTGTAACATAAACACGAAAATCCCCAAAAGGAATATATAAGCCAAAAAGACAATTTTAGGCACTAAAAATTAGCCCATGTCGGCACGAACCTCGAAATAGGCACTTACAGGCACAATCAAGTGTTGCTTGAAGTGTTTCATTTCTCTTAGTTCGTGCTTATATGCCAAATAGGCTTGATGCGGACCCAAAGAAAAAACAGGCGTTTTGCCTACAGTTCCGGTCTCTAGTCATCGCTGTGCAGTCCTGAATCATTCCACCTAAAGGTTGTGGCCTGTGTTAGGTGAGACATGCGAGCTTTTCTCCACATGTGGAGAAATATTTTTGGTCCGAGCCAGAACCGCCAGGCTGGAAATTGAGGAGCCGCATTCCTCTGCTGATGTGGACGCTGAACGAGGGGGGGTCGCACACTTCTTTCAGCATGCCTGTCAACCTGGGCAAAGGGGGGCGGGGAGAAACAGGTCCGCCAGCAGCCTTCCTTTGGCGCATTGCAGCAAGCACTACCGATTCAATCTTTTCAGCCAAAGAATGGCCTGAGCAGGCAAGGTTATTATTATTTCTGTAATACCTTTGAAACAAGGTCCTTGGCAGGAGTGAGCGACACAGCATACAGATGACACAGCATAGATGAGCATGTAAATGAAAGCAGTCCACTGCCAGCGAACCATACGGCACCTCATGCAAAATCGAGCCGGGGAGAAGCAAAATTTTACAGCAGGACAGGACAGCACAAGAGGTGAACAAGGAAGAATAAATGCATCCTTGCCTTCAACGACAACATAACACACTGGCCGTATTGATAGCTTGTGAAACAGCATTTCAGCAACCGGTGCAGGGCGAGCAGTAGGCGTGGCGCTGTGCGCATACCACATGATAGTGCAGGAAAAGGACGAACAATGGGGTTGTAAATCAAGAGTTATTTTTTAATGCTGATAGAAAAAATTGAAGGGACGCACATTCCACAATGTGCGTCCCTTAGAGTGCTTTTGTTTTGCAAATGCAACCAGCATCAAGTTTGCCTATGTTCATTCATAGGGGCCATGAAGAGAAAGTACAAGTTTGTTTTATTTAAAAGATTTGGTGTTTTGTCCGCAGCAAACGATGCTTTATTCACTGTGAAATGAAACAATTTAGGTTGAAATTTTAATTCTCCCACTAAATCACGTTTTCCGCAACGTCAGCCGTGCTGTTTCCAGGGCAGCTATGGAAACTGACGTTAGCATGTTGGCCAAGGTTGCAGAGAATGGGGAAACGTAATTTGTTGCCTTGTTTGCCCTCCTCGATGGTGGGGTGATGCTGCTGTCCGCACTCACTTTGTTTTTGGCCGTATCAGTACCTTGCTTATTTTCGTTACCATTGATAGCAGTCATTTTGTGGAACCTGGGGTATGCTCGATATAGGGACCGGGCGGCCGTTGTATGGCACCACTGTCGTTTCAGTGAACAGCGCCGCCCGTGGCGAACCGCTCGTCAGTGGAATGCCGGTGGTGGTCAGCGCAGCGTAGTTGTGCATGGCTTTGTGTCGTTCTGCTGCGGTCGAGGTCGCGGGTTCGATTCCCGGCCGCGGCGGCCGCTTTTCTGATGGAGGCAAAAAGCAAAAACGCCCGTGTGTACGAGATTTCGGCGCACGATAAAGATCCCCAGGTGGTCAAAATTAATCCGGAGCCCTCCACTACGGCGCGCCTCATCGCCTGCGTTGCGTCGGCGCGTTAAACCCTACAATCAATCAATCATCAATCAATCGTTCTGCTGCGGTGCGGCTTGCAAAGCATAGATAACCACAAGGACGTTTTTCAGATCGGTAAATCTTGAAAGTAGAGGCGACCTTCAGGAGGGATGCCATGTCTGTAATTTACGCCCACACTCAGTTACTACAAATAGCAGACGACGCTCAAAGCGCCAAGCTGGAAGTCAAGCTGACATTGCAAGTCCGTTCCCTCGTGCAAATTTTTCATGCCTGCAGCACTTCGGCGTATCGAGGAATATATTGCAGGTAAATGCTCCTACAAAGCCAGTGTGTTCAGCCGATCCAGGGATGCTGCAGCGCTGGTCTTTGGTAGTTAATAACGAAACGGCTTCGTGCACAAGCGAAAGACAATGTTGAGGGGTGCTTTCTAAGATTTACACCAGAAACAGAAATTGTGATGGCCGACGCTTGGTAACTTCATTAACTTCGGTAGCAACGTGTTCAATTTCACGTAAATACGTTTACTACAGTTATCGGGAATCGTTTACGAAATAAATACTGCATGATGGTAGAATGTTATTGCTTGTCGTGGAAAAGCATTGCTTACAAGACTTGCAATGGTTTCTGGCTAGTTGGTAAATGGCTTTTCAAGAAACAATTCCCGCGTAAGTGAAGGTCAAGAGGCAGGAGGGTGCCAAAAACCTGCCCTCAGTTTCACAACTGAATGCTGCGGTCGAGCTTTACAAGCTACCACCTACGCTTGAACAATAAATCATGCACTCCTCCATCTAACGACGATGATGGTTGATCGCATAGCTTTATTATGTGGGTTTCCTTCTGGATTTAAACTTTGACTAGTTGAGCTTCGAATTTTACCGGCACGCAGTTTTGTCTTTTGATCACTGCGTCGTTGACATAGACCCTTTCCCATTCTATTTCACAAGGAGAAAGCTTCGCGTTCAACCATCGTCCTCGTTAGATGGAGAGCTGGGCGATTTTGCTGTTTAATTTTGCACTTCCATGCACCCCTCTCCAAATCCTAGCTGCTTCCAGCGTGTCGGAAATGCGTCTGCAGCTGGAGGACTCGGGCTGACGCACCTCTATTTGAGGCAACTTGTCGCGCATTTTGTTAGTTTCTTTACAAGGCATTACACCATTTTTCAGGTACTCGGCAAAGAATAATTAAACAACACAGGCTGACGTTTACACTACCACAGCTTTAACTATCGGTGCCAGCCTTTATTCCATGCAGGTGGTAAAATGGGAAGGGGAGGGGGGATCGTTTGTCATATAGCTTGGGCTGTTGGGTGGTTGAATAATTTTGGCTCTTGATAAAATGACCTCTACAAACGTGGGAGTTTCGTTTCGGCTCTCAGGCTCCCGTGCCGTCACAGTGGCGCTCACCAAAACTGAAGGCAGAAAGCTCAGGGTTACAGAAAGAAAGTGTAAACTGCCACTACGTTTGCATGGCCACACGGTAGTCGATCTCGTATTAAGTGCCTTTCTCTTCCAAGCACACGTATCGCGGTATCCCAGCGTTAAGGCTGGCGTGGAAACCGTAGTTATTGAAACCAGCGAAGATAATTAAAAGCGGTGGATATGAGTACTTATATTAATAGTTTTATTCCTACTTAGATCTCGCGGAGACAGGCACAGAGCGCTGCAAAAAGAGCTCATGTCAGCGTAGCCCATTACCAAACTTAGAAGCGTCCAACAAGTTTACGTAGCCGTTGGAGCATTTAAGAAGAAATGAATACTAATAATAGTAGGTTTATTCGTACTCAGATCGGGTGTAGCCAAGCGTAGATCGCTGTTAAAAGCGCTCATGTCATTGCCGCCCGTACCCAACTTTAGAAGCGTCCAACAAGTTTACGTAGCCGTTATTGCATTTAAGAACTCAACACATCTGTCTAGACTTCGTTTCATCGCACACACTGTCCACTCACTACATAACCAAAACATTCAAAGCATCGAAGCAAACACGGCAAATACAACGGAAGGCTGCGTGTCCAATGCACCGGCTCATTCCACTAACGAAGGGAGCGCGAGTGGTGGCGCCACCTGTTTAGTTGCCCGGTCTCTATACCTGGTCATGTAAAGCATACCGCCAACTCTTCCGAATTTTCCATGAAATGTACGAATTTCGGCCTGTCTTACGATTTTACAAATCTTGCCTCATATTTTGCGGGAAATATTTAGATCGTCAAAAAAAATGAGACATCTATTGAAACGACGCGGGGGTACCTTGCGCCGCCGTGAGAGGGCAATGTGTACTCTTGTTATTATCATCAGAAGAAGGTGAGACTTCTGTCGTCTTCTCGGGGTTGCAAGGTTCGCACAGGTCCTTGAAAACCTTGAAAACCCTTGAATTTAGGTGTAAATTTCAAGGCCTAGAAAGTCCTGGAATTTTTAAAGGGTCCTTAAAAACCCTTGATTTTTCTGGAGATAACCAATGGCCCTATCTTTTCACAAGAATTTAAAGTGTTTGTCGTGAATTTTAAGTTTTAAAAATGTACAAAAACATTGTAACAATCAAGTTTCAGTGTATTGCGTGAAATTACGAGTTGTGGATTCTCATTATTACGAGGCAACATTGGGAGCAGCACTACTCAATAGAATTCATGTCACAATACAATCCCGTGAAAGCTGGCTTCTGTTCTCTACCTTGCATGTTCCATCTAGTCTGTGGACGGCCTTTCATTGCATGTTTGCTGTGCCTCATACGCTCCATCTGCGTTTGCTTTTACATGCAAATGGTGGACGTGTACACAGTTCATCCTGCCTTGCAGCAACACTTGCTGAGTTAATTTCAGCTGATACTCTTGCTGACAAAGAGGAGATGCAGGCAACATTGACTAAGTTTTGAAATCAAACAGCCCCAGCAAAACACCAAGAAAAAGGAGAAACCTCTAAATATAAACTACGAAAAAAAAAAAAGCTGGGGGAGCATTTATGAAGCCATAGCTCCTATCTAAATGTGCAATAATGTCCTTAGGTACCAGGCAATATCAAAACTTTGCATTTTGTTGAAAAACTTATAAATAATCCCAGATAAAACATAAGATGGGGACCTTGAAAATGTGTTTTCTGGTCCTTGAAAGTCCTTAAAAACCCTTGAATTTTTGTTTTTGAAGCCTGTACGAACCCTGGGGTTGGCTGTGCACCGATATCCAGAACTCGCCATCACCTCAGCAAGCCTGTTTGTAGCACATTGTTCGTGGGCCGGTTAGGACTTCCGTGTTCGCGTTGATCTTTTTGCATGACTGCCGCATCCGATGCAGTGGTACGGATGCGGCAGACAGGCAGTCGTACCTGTGGTACGACCGCGGTAGTTGCTTCGCAGTGCAATGGTGGGCTTGAAGCCACGACAATACTATCGAGTGTTTTTGAAATCATACAAGTCAGAATTTCCATGCTTCGTGCCGTCAAAGAAAGGAGAGAAAATAGGAATTCGCACCATGTGTGCCTGCGATGTGGACCTCTCGCATGGTAGCAAGTCTGACATGAGTGCCCTAATCACTTCGGAAAACCACCAGGGATATGTGCGAGCTGCGGACTTGCAGCCAAGCATGACAGGTTTTGTACTGAGTTACAGTGACCTTAGTGTGATGCATGCGGAATGCCTGTTCAGTGTTTTTAAACGCAGCATTCTGCCGAGTGTAAGCAATGATGCTCTGTGTAGTTGTTGCTCATAACCTTTCAAGACTGGCGGCTTTTGCTTATTCCTGTAAAAACGGGAGAACAGTTGCCACCGAACTTTAATCCTTTTAACCTAAAAAAATTAGTGTGCTGTTTTCCTCCTCCCCCCTGCGGGCGGGTTTTACGAAATTCTTAAGTCACCAGGTTGGCAGGTATGCGTAAAGCATTGCCGCTTGTGCCAGTTGCAGTTGGCCAGTGTCGTGTCGCAGAATGAGCTGTTTTCACTTAGACGTAGAGCACAATCTTTTTACTACAGCAGTAAGAATGGTGGGATAAACAATGGCATTTACAAACAAGCACGTAAACGTAGTGCGTGCTGTGCGCATTATGCCAGCCGCGGATGCACACACGTCCGGTGCATTGGGCTTGTCTGATACAACACTGGTCTGCGAGCTTATAACCACTGTTTAATTTGCATTGTATTTTGTAGGCCTAAGCCAATCACAACGGGCTGCCCATAGTACGTTATAGGTTCAGTGCAGAGAAGTAGCGTCACTTGCCTATTCTCTGTTTTCCTCACCATACAGCAAATTAGTGTCATTGTTATGCTAGCGAGGCCATCCTCGAATGAACCAAACTTAACCAAACTTGCATTTTGTCTCCCTGGGCTGTGCTGTACTTTGTGAACTGCCTTGGGGACACCGTTGCAGAATTGAATGGGGCTAGTTTTTACTTTTGGGGATAACGTATGTTATTTGACATTGCTTGCATGCTACTTGGTAGTGAGTTTGTGCGTTTTGAGGGGCCTTACTGATTTTAAGGTACCTTGTCATGCTCTTGTGCACTTTGCGTGTTGGATCAAGCAGCTAGCCTCAAGTTAGCAAGAGCTTAGCATTTGTCAGGGGTGTGCCATGGGCAGAGACAAAATAGTGCCGCTAGTGTTGTCCATGGCAATTATAAAAAAGAAGTATCACTTCTTTAAAATGTTGATTCAAGCGGCATTTGTAGCATTCACAGACACGTGCTGTGTCCCAACAGAAACAGTATGGCAGTGTGCATCGTTGCCCCGTGCAACTGGATCAGTAGTATGCATGGCAAGTTTGCACAAAATAGCAGACTCCTGGGAGGACTTAGCAGCAATCTTTAGTGCCCTTGCTTGATGCTGTCTTGTCGCACAACTGTTTGGTGAGGCTGTCAGTGCCGCGGAGTTGAGATGTGCTTGTTGCTGGAGTGGGCTGCCAATTTGCCCTCGAGTCGGTGGTGGTGTGATATCCTTGCCTTGGCTGCAGCACGGCGACTGCTGTGGGTGGCACACTTGACCCTCTTGCATGGGCACCCTGGGGCTGTGGTGAAGGTTGCAATCTGCTGGCTTTCCTCTGACCCAGCTGGCTCGCCCCCGCTCCATAGCCTAGGAGAATTCTGGCCTGGGGAATTGATCCCTCCGGAAACTCGGTTAGCTGAGACTTGACGGTGCCGAGTTGCTGCCAACTCTGTGTGCGATTGCGGTTTGAGTCTCTCTCGCTGCATGGCTGTTCTGGCGTTCAGGGAAGCTGTTTTCCAGCTGACTTGTGCTGTGCATGCACTGCTGTGGCCCAGTGCCTTTTCAACCTAGTGGCCGTGCAGCAGTGTCAAAGAAGGTACTCATTTCAACCTTAAACCCGCCGCGGTGGCTCAGTGGCTAAGGCATTGCGCTGCTGAGCACGAGGTCGCGGGTTCGATTCCCGGCCGCGGCGGCCGCTTTTCTGATGGAGGCGAAAAGCAAAAACGCCCGTGTGTACGAGATTTCGGCGCACGATAAAGATCCCCAGGTGGTCAAAATTAATCCGGAGCCCTCCACTACGGCGCGCCTCATCGCCTGCGTTGCGTCGGCGCGTTAAACCCCCACAATCAAATCAATCAATCATTTCAACCTTACTGGCTCGGTGCCTATCATTAATGGCGCTGCGCTTGTGAGGGCAGTATTCTCAGCGCAGATTTTCGTTTTCTCTTTTCCGGCATCGGCAGAGTGACTCTGGTTCTGTGACACAGTGTTGCACTCTGTGCAAACAAAGTAGGCATCTTGGTAATGCTTTTATGGGTGAAGGATCATTGTCATGCACAGAATTCATGCCGCCCCATAGTGCCACAGATGGGCCTTTGACAGACAGTTCAGGTGAAGCCCCCCCCAAAGTGAAGCAAAGGGAACGTTTGACATCCACTTGAAATGCAGCCATACGGGTCATTAACTGACCTTCCAGTTCTGTAAGCTTACCTGCCTACAGTACATGTTCTGGAATGCATCGCCATTGGTTTTGCATTAGTGCACCACCTAACCTAGGTGTGTGCGTCACTTTATTAGCAATGTTGGAGCAGCAGCTCACTTTTTCGTAGGTTCTTGTGTATAAATTATACTCTGCTCATCACAAAAAAAATATTGCTGTTCCTTTTACTCAAGAACATGAAATGATCAGAATGGGCAAAATTCTTGCACCATGTTGGAAACAGCTCTTTGGCATGCCAGCTTACATGTAAGGCCAGCCTTTTAACTAGCACATGCAGCTAAAGCGATGCACGTAGTCTTTGTTTCTCCTTGTGCAGCCTTCCCCCTTCAAGATCGTGGGGGTTTGCCTATCTAGCAGTGAGCTCAGTGGCTCAGGTATTGTGCAGCCGGGTGCAAGGCCACAATGATGAAGGCACACAACAAATCCTCCTGCGTGTATGAGATTTCGACGCACGTTAATGTTCCTGCAAGTGATGAATTCGTTGCACTTGATTGCCCGAGCAGTGTAGTTTTGGCAAGCAATTTGCCTCCGTTGATGTAGCAGCGAGAGGGCGCGAAGGTTGAAAAGTTGCAGTTCGTAGCCGAGCAGAGTGGCTGGTGGGAGGTTTTGTCTGCTCTCGTCGCCTTGACCTGGCTGTGTGACGCGAGCGATGCTGCTGCTGGGCCCACCTGCGTCTGCTTGGGTGGCCTGTGGCAAGTGCCCCTCGATCCCTGTCCCCGTTTGTCCTGCCTGGGTGCCTCCGTTGGAGCTCTGCTGCCTTGCTGCTTCCTCTTTTGCGGGTGCCCCTGCATTTCCTTCCACCCTCCTCCTTGCCTGGGCACGAGACATCGCGAGGGACTCCTGACGTGTATTTCTTTTTTTGACGGCGGACTTGAGTGGTCCCGGTATCGACGTGTGTGTGTGTGTGTGTGTGCCTCTCAAGGTGTCGTCCCGCCGACCCAGTGGCGTGGGGTTCCTCCCGGTTGCCCTTTGGCAAAGGTGGCCACAAGGCAAAGGTGCATGATTTGCTCCTGTAAGTATATCCATGGACGACGGTGTGCATGCTGACGGCAGCAGCACTGGGTGCTCACTCACTAGTGAAGCTTTTCCGTGTGCCTTGTGCTGTGCTGGGTCAGAGAGCTTTGGCTTGGGTTGCTGTGAGAGCCTCGTACTGCAAGTGTGGCAGGGTTGCTGAGAGCGTGCGGTACACAAGGGAACGCACGGTGACTGCGAGCGGCTCCCGCTTGCTTTACGCGCATGGCCTTTTGAGGAAAAAGTGGCCTTTAACTGAGCTCGGGACGCAGGGTGGAATCCAGCACTGGCTCTGCCTAGTGTCATAACAGAACTTCTGCAAAGCTTGGGCTAGAAGGATGCTGCTTAGCCCGAGACTGGTTCCTTGGCTGTAAGGTACCAGTCTCAGTTTTTATTCTGTATTTGATTTCCCTGCAGTCGTGTAAAACCCACCTCTGAAAGCTTGTAGGGGGAAAGTTGCTTGCTTGTTTTCTTTCTGAAAGCCTTAATTTTGGAGGCAGTGGGCAGATAGAAAAGATGAACATTTGATATTCTGATTGAATTTTTAACTTGTTTGGTAGGCTGTGGGAGTAATAAAAAACTTACACGGAGGCACAGTTATTGCAAAGCCTTTATCCCTCATTTCGATTTTGTTGGTGCATGTAATTGCTTGTTCCCATCAGAGTGTGTAGCTTCTGGTACGGGTATTTGTTGTCCACTGGCATGACGAGGAAGAGTGCATGCAACAAACAGCACGTGACAGTCTTCTTCCGTCACAAAAATAGCCCAGTTATAACTTTTCTTGCATCCTTGTTCCCTCTCTGATGTGTACCAGGCACCTCTTTTCTAATTTTGGGGGGTGTTAAGTAAAGTAATGGTTAAGTGAGGTGCGCGGAGGAAAATACAGAAAGAATGTGAAGTGATGAGGAATTGCGTGTCTGCATGCAGCCATTGCAAGGCATCTCAAAGCAGCTTCAGTTGGTGTGGATAATTGCCTTTGTTTCCGTTTTGTTGAGGAATAGACCGTAGTGGACTAAAAATGCTTCTGTTTACATATGTTTTTATTGAACGACAGGAAGCTCAAGTAATGCCAGCGACCTGTAGGCAACGCCTACACTTTAGGAGTGAAAGTAACCAGCAGTTCAAACTCCCTCCCGTGCCAAGAGATATTTTCTGGAATACTGTAAACGCATGTGAAAGCTATGTCACCTTCCACGTTTAAACTCTGGTATGCTTTGAAGCGTTGCAGGGGGCGGCAGAGTTAGATGGGCAGACGAGATCAAGAAGTTTGCGGGGATAAATTGGTCGCAGTTAGCACAGGACCGGGGTAATTGGAGAATAATGGGAGAGGTTTTTGCCCTGCAGTGGGCGTAGATAGGCTGGTGATGATGCTTTGAAGCATGGTTTTGTTTGTTTATAGCCACTGTTGCGGCAGCAGCTCTGCTGCCCGTAAACTGTACGCGGAGCTTGGCTGTTGACTGCAGAAGGAGTAATTGTGCCTCTTCAGTCGGGGCTGTGAAACCGAGCAGGACAAAACGGCATCGACCAGGGGATGAACCTTCATATCGCATTCTGCCCATACCCAAACTAGTGCCGGTGCATCAGAGAGCCGCCCTCTCTCGTTCATTGTAGCCGTAGGAGGATATTCTGTGCAGGAGAAACGCAGCACTGCTTCCGTTATTCCCCTAACGTGAAATGCTCTTCGACTGCGTGTCCAGCGTTTCGCAAAGCTGAAGGCCGAAATAACGCCGCAGGCTGACAACAAGCCGCCTGAGCACTGACGTAGAGGCCGGTGGGCAGACTTTTCTCGCGATGTCGTACGGCCCGCAGCAGCGCCGTGAACGTAGTACGCGACGCGGCAAATTTCTTCACCTCTTCCCATTTGGTCCCAGGGGAAGGGGCCGGCGAGTGAAGCCTGCTTCACGCGTGCCTTGTGCGCCGACTGCGTCGAGGCATGTGTGGCCGTGGGCCGAAGCCGAGGCGCTGAGCGCGCGGCCGGCAGAAACGCGGTCAGCGCGGTCCCATCCCGCGGCGGTTTGTTTATGGTTGCCGGGCGCCTGGCCTCGTTCCGGGCCCTTCTCTCCGCGGAGGCGGCAGCTGCTCGCCTCTCCTCCTCCTTCGCTTCGGCAGGGAACCGGATCGAACCGGAGCGCTGCCGGTGTCACTGCATGGCTGCTGCCGTTGCAATGTCCCATGCTGGCCCACGTCTGAGCGCCTATTGCCGCGGCGGCGGTGCGGCCCGGTGGGCGACAGCCGTCGGTAGCTTTGCGTGCGGCAGGGAGCGCCAAGAAGAGGAGCTCGAATGAGTCGCGGCCAAGTGGTGGCGGCGGCGGCCCCGCTCGCGGGTTACCTCGCCGCTGACCCCGTGTACAGCATCATCCGCCAGTTCGTTGGGTAAGCCGTGCCTGACGAGCTTTCTCGCCTCTGTTATCGCACCCTCCTCCGCCACTGCTGCTGCCCTGCGGCCCTCTCCACTCGGAACCGGGATGGTTCCCGACTCGAAAGGGATGCACGCGATGCGCGCACCGGGGCCGTCGTGTACGGGCCCCACAGGAGACGCCGTGGTCCGCTTTCCAATTGCGACGCCCTTATCTAGTACCTGCACGGTTGAAATTGCGAAATGTGGCACATGTCGGCAGCATTTTGTGGAGAACTGGCCAGTATGTGGAGAGTGAGGGGCCCGAGTACAGTATTGTTCGCTGCGTGTATTTCTGCGGGCCCCCCCAAAAAACTGCTCGCTCTGCGTTGTCTTTCCTTGCAGCACCTCAGCGGGGAGCACAGTGGCGATCGACAACAAGATCGAGCAGGCCATGGTAAGCAAAAGGACAAGTGCTGTCCAACCACCACCTCTGGCTTCAAGATGAGCAGTGGCATGGCCAGAGCACCTGACTTGCATAGCCCACTCCATCACCTTGCCCCAAGCCACATCCACGGCCACTCAGTGCAGCTTCTCAGTTCTCTCAATTTTACTCCTGAGTGATACGCGAGCAGTTGTCGAATGTGCCCTTTATTAGGTTAGATATCAGCGTTTGGGGCCCGTGTTTTGAGTTTTCTTGTACGGCTCGCACGGAATTCTTTTTTTCTTTGTCTCGGAAGCCAAGCGTTTCAAGTGCCGTTTCCTTTGCACCATAGCTCTAATGGCTTGGCGACATGCACTTGGAAATCTGCTTGCCCTCACTTAAGAGATGCCGAGCTTGTGTTCTGAAGAAAACGTGCCTGCACATATGTAACAGTTGACATTAGCAATGTGGTAGGGCTATAAAACACCACAAAGCACATTGTGAAAAACTATGCCTGAGCAAATGTTCGAGTCGACATTGGCAGTGTGGTAGGGAAGTAAAGACCCACAAAGCACTGCGGAGTGGACTCAAAGGGAGCCTGCAGTTTTTCTTTCTCCGAGCTTTAAAAGAAAAAGCTCAACTACCATGACATAATGGATTACGTGACACAAACCACACTAATGCATTTGACAAGATCCCTTCGGTGTCTGTTACAAATGTTCGCTTATGCGGAACACTGGAGAGCTTTCTTCACTGCGTTGCATGTGAGACTGGGAACACCACAATTTTAGTGACACTGTCTACATACAGCCAGTCATGTATACCAGTATTTTGGTGGACATTGTGGCATTTTATACAAAATAATCTGATTAACTAACCAAAAACATCAACTGCTAAGTGTAATTATAATTACTATTAGCTTTCCAAGTTGAGCAGTGTGGCTTCATTACATTTTGCTTTGCCCCTGCAGTGAGTAATCAAAACTGCCTAAGGTAAATGTCCAGAACTAAAGTATCCAAAACCCAGGCCAGTCATGTTGAACGCACAATGCAACAGGAGAATTTAAATTTTGAATTAAGTTGTTTAATTTCTCTGTGCATTAAACAATGCTTGCTGCCAGACAAGTGCTGAGGGGGCTATAAAATACCAAATCTTCTGATTAAAGCAACCTTGTATTTTGTCTTCATGGCCCCTCTAAATGGTCCACCTGGTTGGATGATGTGATCGGTTGGTTCATGGTGGCGCCGGGTCAATATCAGCGCACATTATTGACCATCGAATGGAAACATTATACAGGGGAATTTTTGCAAGAGCACCGTTTAAATGCAGTCTGCTGTGCAGTTTTAACCACCTGCTGCCTGAAAGGTGGCTATCCTTTGTAAGGTCACCATCACTGAAGTGGGAATATTCTTTTGCTGTGTGGCCTGATGTTCTACTTCATACACTTATCATTCTCACCCGTACAAACTTAGCGTTTGCTCGGAGGAACGGCCAGACCGGGAATTAAGTGTAACGAAGCAAACAAGATTGCCAGATGAACCATTCGGTGGATAAAACACTGCACACATGTTATCGACCATCTATTACGTACTCAGTGTAAACAAAGTGCCCTTTCATTGTTTTGCCGGCATGTCAACTGCACGGAGGGTGTGGCAACAACAGTTAGACCTGGATGCGGGTTTGGATAACAACCGTCATAACTTGCAGTTATATGGTGCATTGCTTCTCCATTCATACATCGGCCAGAGCAACATTGAATGCAGCACTGCAGCCCTGCCTAAGCCTCGCGCCTTTGCTGACCCACACACTGGCCCCCGCTGGCTCTGCCAAGTTCAGCCGCAGACACAGTTCAGAAATCGCATCCCCTCCAAGAGAAGGACTTGCTTGAACCCAAATATAAAATTAATATAGAGTACTAATTCTTTACAAAACTAATAATTTATGCACTAATCAATATTACTTGTAGTTTCTGCCTCGCAAAAAAAAATACCCTTTAAATCGAGTCAAGTGACGCCAATCAAGCCAGGTTTGAAGGTCACTTACCTCAGAAGGTCCATGTCCATCGAAGCCACCATAGGGTGGCTTGCTAAGGCAACGCCGCCTGTATAAACGTTGCCTAACGCGTCGCGCGCTTTTCAGTGGGAAGGGTAGGGACGCTTAGTTCAGGCACTCATCCGCTATGTGGCGTGCGCCGGCGGACATCTCACCTTACGTCACTGCTCGCAAGTCGCGAAAGCTGCACCCACTTCTACGTGTGTCTGTCAGCTTGCCTGTTGGGTTTCGAGAGCCGTTTCGCTCACATCTTAGCTGCGATGAGGCGCTATACTCGGTGACAACTTAAGAAAGGCATTGGAAGTTGCCGCTGTGCCTTATCACCGTAGCCGGATGTTTCTCTACGCGGTGCAAGTAGGGCGTTACTGGGAATATTTTGAACATGGCTTGAGCCGTTCCCGTGATTTTTTGGACTTAATATGCTTATAAACGAATCCACTGACGACAAACAAACTGTGTGAGACAAGGCAGACGATATCACGCATTCATAACAAACCCCTTTCAAAACGCGCGCGCACTGACGTCACGGGTCCGGCGAGTGATACACTACATGAGGTGGTGCCGTTCTTGAGTTGTAACCGAGTATAGTTCTGGGGTGCACTGAGGATCTCGTTCAACGTGTCGCTCGCTTCATACTTGTGGCATTTCCCCAAAAATAACTGACAGAGGCGAAACTGAAATAGTGTAAGAGCATATTAATTGTCGGGTAGACAAATAGCGAAAAACGATATTTTCGGATGGTGCAGCCATTATTTTACTGATGTTTTTCTCTGTGGAGGATTTAGGAAAGAAAAAATTACGTTCACATTTTTTGTTCAGGCGCTCACTTCTACCATTACTTTCCAAGAATATCGCGTGCTCGTAAATTTTAGAAGATTATAGAAAACAAAAGGATAAGCAGCTGAGGGGTCCGCCACACTGTCCGGGCGCTTCTACAGTACAGTCCTCAATTTTAAAAGTAGGTACCGATGCGGAGTGTGAATAGCGGAGACAAAACAAGACTGAAATGCAGAGGGGACAGAAGGGGAATGCCCCACTCAGAAAATTTCGGAGCCCGTGATCGAAGTAGATAAGCGCGCAAAGCAGGCATCAGCCCGCGGCAGCCCAAGTGATTTTGCTCCGAGGCGAAGGTGGTTTTATGGTTTTATCAGCGACAGACTAAGACAGACAGGCATGGTGAAAGAGAAGAAGGCGTAGGAGCGCCGCCTGGGGAACGCTAAACAAACTGTCAACTATTTTGCATAGTTTCCAAGAAGCGGCGCTGGCCGGCGTGCATGAAAGCACGCACGAAGCCTACGGAGCAGTAAAGGGTAGGAGCGAGCAACAGGAGAGTGGCTGTTTGGCCATTTTTCACTCACGCGTTAGGCAATGTTTATACAGGCGGCGTTGGCTAAGGCTTTAGTGGCAGTAGCCCCTCCGGTGTATATTAGTGTGAAACTATGATCAGTGTCCAATTCTTGGCCAAGATTTCTTGGCCTGTGCAGGCATTGTGGGAGAGCACAGGGAAGCTACTCCAACACCCCCACTTCTCCATACGGGCTCAGTGCCAAATCTCCAGGGATGTTTTGCGTGGCAGTGCTGGGGGGCACTCGTGACAAGGCCATTGCTCGTGGGCTGCAGTTTAGAGAGCCTGAAGGCGAACAGTGCAATGGCTCGGTGCAATACATTTTTGGAGCTGCTGTCACACTCTAAACGAGTACTCAGAAAATGAGCCGCTTCGGTACACGTGCTGGCCCGTGAGGCTGACCTGCAGCTCTACAGCAGTGCCTTGTTGGTCTTGGCCCCCCCCCAGGACTTGGTGAAGAGCCACCTGATGTTTGCGGTGCGTGAGGAGGTGGACGTGCTGAAGGAGAAGATAACAGAGCTGCTGGACAGGATAGCCCAGCTGGAGTACGAGAACGGCATCCTGCGGGCAGGTGCCTCGCCCGAGACCCTCAGTCTGCTCGCACAGCCCACTGCGCCCCAGCAGGCGCCCCAGCAGCAGCAGCAGCAGCCGGCGGCGGCGGCAGTGGCGGCACCAGCCCCCCTGCCGCAGCAGCAGCAGGCAGCCCCCGCCCCACCAGGCGGGGCAGCGGTGCAGCCCGTGGCAGCTGCGGCCGCCGCTGTGACGCAGCCGGCGCCTCCGCAGCTGGCCCCTGCTTCGCAGCACCAACCTCCTCAGACGCAACAAGTGCAGCAACAAACACAGCCGCCCCCCGCGCAACAGCCGCCGCCCACATAGCGCGTGTGTTAGTTGTACATAGGACTACTCTCTGTTAACCAGGACCGTGGGTGCCAGAGGACAGGTGCGTGCGTGCCCGGGGGGCGGCCGGGGTGTGGTGGCCTTCTCTCTCTCTCCACAGCTGCTGCTGGGGCGGCACTTGTTTTTGCATTGTCAACTTGGCAGTCGTGCGTTCACGTGTTGAGGCAAGCTGTAGTTCCCACCGCCCTTTTATCTACTCCCCTCACCAGCCCGTTTTTTCTCAACATTCTGTACGCTTCACTCATCTTGCCGCAGGCGCACCCGAGTCATTTTTTCCCTCTACACCTTGTCCCCATTTTGTTATGTAAAGAAAAGCAAAGTCTGGTCACATGCAGTATGCGTCCAAAGTGTGTGGTGTGTGTGCGTGTGCGTGTGCCCGAGTGGCTCGAGAGAAATGAGCTGTGTTTCGGAATGCTCACAACAGTCAGCCGTGTGCGTTGACGCTGGCTGCGCCACTGTTTCGGTACGTGACAAGCAGGTTGGGAGGGATAACAGTGGCTTCCTCTCTGTTGGGCAAGCCACAATGCAAGCCAAGTTCGTTTTTCTAGCATCTTGTTCAGTGTAAGGCGGGGAGAAGAAAAGTGTTGACTCTGATAAACAGTTCCTACTGTTCATTTTAGACCGTTGTGACCCCCCGTGTGCTCAGTGGGCTGAGCATGGGTTGTGGCCCCTCCCCTTTTCCCCTACCAAGCCGCAAGCGTCCCTGCAGGGCTTCAGTTTCTCTCAGAGGCAGCACTAACGGGAACACACTTTTAGTGAGTTTTACTCCATTTGGCCTTGCACGTGCAGACTCACTGCAGCGCTGAACTCCTTTTATTCTTGAAAAGAGAGAGAGAGAAAACAGGTGGTTTCCTGCTTGTGTCCTTGACATGGTTGCTCCTGTGTAATGCCTGTACATAGCATGCAAAGTGTAATTTATATGGCATTTCTACTGCTGTACCAAGCAATCCCCTTGTCCAGTTCAATAAAGCGCATATTTTTGTTAGGGATGACATGCAACGGCAAAGCAATGATTGGCACTGGTGGCGCTGTTTGGTTCACTAATTGTCATGACCAACGTACAGAGTATCCACTTCTGATGCTGTTTTACATATTTATTAGTTTTACTCGGCTGATGCAGTTCTAAAAAAAAAATTAAAACGTTTCGAATAATGTATTCTGTCCAAGTGTTATTTGCACTGTTGCTGCACTAAAACCTTTTCCACCTGCTAGTTACGTTAGCAAAAACATTTTCTTATTTGTGCAAGTATTCCGGATGTGCTTTGCTGAGCTGTTGGTAATTAACAAAATATAATTATACCCTCGTCTTTTTTTACATGTGCTTCTGCTTTATTTAAGGGCAAACATATCACAGCGGCACATCTAATAGGACCTATTTTTAGGTGAAGTTGAGCCAACTTTAGGTTGGTGGAATGAACTTATGGTGAATGGTGAAAACGTGAATAGTTTCTCATCGTGGGAAAAGCCTTGCTGACACCCTGTGGAGAGCTGTTTGGTTGTAATGAGCTTAGAGCCTGCCCTTTGTGAACAAACGCAACAAGCTGCATGGGCTTGCATCGCAATTTGCGTGGGAGTTTTTTGGAAGGGGGGGGGGGGGGAGTTTTCTGCACAAACACGGTAAGTTGTTTCCAAGGAATTGGGGTAATTCTCGGAGGGAATTGACACGCTCTCCAGCTTGGCCTCCGCAGCCAGCCTGCTAGCTTCGCTTGCATATGGATGCACTGATATTCCCTAGGGCCATGTTTACACCCAAGCAGCAGTCGACTGCATCTGTCCAGCTTGGGGGTCCCACTCGCCCAACCAACATACCTCCAACTCGGCAGCTTCTTGGCGAGGTTTGTTTAGTTCTGCTCTCGAGAGACGGCACAAGCGGCGAGCCAGCTCCGCGACCTGGCCCCCCTGGGCCGGCGATGTGCCGACAGGGTTGAATGCAGGCTTCGCTCCCAAGCACCAGTCCCTGGATCGAGTTGGAAGTGGCGGTCATCCGACCAGGCGGTTCCAGATGGAATGCGAACAAGGGGGGAAGCGAACCGACCTGCTATCCTCTATGGGTGGGTACACTTGTGATGTCGGTAGCACGTTTCCAGCTAATCCATCATTGCAACCCCTACCCACAGCCGAAGGAGGATGAAGAGAAGGGGGTGATATGTTGTACAGAGCATGGCAACCTTGCCTTACCCGAGTTGTAAGCGGTTCTCAATGTTTTATACCAGTCTGTCGAACTGGAAAAAAATATGGGATCCTTTATGGTTCGGGTTAACAGGCGGGAATAATTTTAATTTGGCACCAAACTTTCTGAAGCTGAAAGGTGGTGCCATGTAGTATCAAAACGTGACATTACAGTAAGTGTCCAAACAACTCCATTGGTTTCAATGCGCGATTAAAAAACCGCATGAAGGAATAAGAAATAAGAAAGAAAGATTGTTGTTTTAGCCAGGGATAAAGTTTCAAATAGCTCTTCATCTCGCGTGAAACTTAGTGTTGCTGCAAGCCTCTCTCTCATGTTTGGCAAAATACGATTTTAAAAGTTCTACGGCTGTATCGTCAAAACTGTTTTGGGTTAAGGGGTTTTAAGTGATGCCCTTTTCACTTGGGATCAAGAAAATATACTCATCAAAAATCTCTTCACCCAGCTGTTATGTTGTCCATTTAATCTCTTGTGACCAGTTGTCACGATTATGCATCACACCAGTGGTAAGCTGCGCAACCAGTAGAAAGAATTGGTAGCTGCAATACCCACGCTCAGACGGAGTCTTCACACTGATGGCAACATATGCAGCAGCTAACTGCTCCCATTCCTCCGGTTCATGCCTATGATCACCGCTCCTCTGTGGCCATCCATTTACACCCATATCTACTAAAGGAATGTAAGTATTTTTGTTGCAATAAAAATGGCACATTGGGCACTATGCTGGAAAACACAGAGTTGCCATAAATGTTTTTTTCTCAAGAAATTAACCATGTACTGGTCTATTATGTCCTCTTGTTTTGTATTCGTGCCGTCGCTGTAACTAGCAATAGCAAAAATATTTTTTCCATGCCTTACAGACAATTCAGGCTAGAAGAGGTTAAGGGACTGCATAATGATAACAAAGCCACTGCCAACAGTGTCAAGAGACATGACTGATGTAGGGTCCTTTTCTCGACTACAAATTTGCAGGGAATTCGCCATGTTTTTTGCGTAAGCACAACGTAAGCAATCAGTGACGTGTTGCACGTGTAGTTATGATAACATGCAGTGTAATTTGATGCTTCACTTGTAATGATCACAACCAGGGTATCAAATAATGTGCATAAAAGTTATAAAACATCAAGTACTGTACATAAAAGATATAAAAACAATTGGCATGTATTATAAAAATTAGGATGGCAGCTGAGGATGGCAAGGGATATGCACCACAGCATTTACATGGATGACATCACCGTTTGGGCAGCTGGAGGCAGCGGAGGTGACATTCGGGACCGCCTTCAACTAGCTGCCAACATCATCGCCACTTACGCCCACGAACGGGGACTCAGTTGCTTGCCACAAAAGTCTGAGCTCTTCTTCTATCACTCGAAGCGTTGCCACTGCGATGCCTGTGCTTCTGATATTCAGGTCACGCTACAAGGCAATCTCATTCAGCACGTGCCCTCCATTCGCATTCTCGGACTCCGAATTCAAGAAAATAGGGCTAACACTGAAACTACCCGCACCCTTGAAAACACCGCCAACCAGATTGGCAGACTTATCGCCCGCATAGCCAACCGCAACCATGGCCTCGAAGAACCTAACCTCCTTCGCTTGGTGCAAGCATTCGTTACCAGTCACATCACATACGCCACCCCCTTTCTGAAGTTTACCCAGACCGAAATTGGACGCCTCCAATGCACCATCCGCAAGGCGGTCAAGCTGGCCATGGGTCTCCTCCGTCATACCTCTACTGACAAGCTTCTTCACGCCGGGACATACAATACCTTCGAGGAGCTGGTTGAAGCCTAGCGTGTTGGCCAACTCCACCGCCTGGCCTCTACACTGACGGGTCGCTCCATCTTAACAAAACTGGGCATCTCCTTTGCTGCGCAGCACGGAAAAAAGGTCAGTTTGAGCGACTCTCTCCGATCCCACTACAGTGTGGCCCCCATCCCACGGAACATGAACCCTGCCTTCCACCAAGAACGCCGCCTTGCCCTGGCCGAGGCCTTACACAAGGCCCATGCTTCGCACCCCACTACCCTGTACGTCGACGCAACGGAATATCCCAACCGTGCAGCCTGTGTCGCCATAATCGTCAACTCCTGAGGAGACTGTTGCTTCGTGCTCGGTCTCCACGCCTCACCCTGAAGTTGGTGAAGAAGTCGCCGTTGCCCTGGCCCATACAGCTGCCCTGGCCACCGCAATAATCTCAGACGGCTCTTCGGAACTTTGCGACGGGTCGTGTATCCCCCATCACCGCACGCATCCTGCAGACAGCACCGAATCCGCCTGCACACTGCCCTTGCCTGACATGGACTCCGGCCCATTCGTCCCTTCCGGGTAACGAGCTGGCAAACGAGGTAGCCCGAGATTTCTGCTGCCGGGATGCCTCGTATGCTGCCTGTCCACCTCGGGCGGGAGGGAGGGATCGCCTGGTTACTTATTGGGACATCACGCAGCACTACTGCCTTAGTCGGATGCACTTCCCCGGCCCCGCTCCCACCTTAAAGCGCAGGCAGTCTGTTCAGTGGCGTCGGCTGCAAACACCTTCCCGCATCCCGCATTGTGCCCCCTCCACTTCCCCACGCAATACCGCCACACGTGTACATGGTGCGGCGCACCTTTCGCTTCCCTCCACCACATAGTGGGCGCGTGCCCCTCTGAGCCCCCTCTCCATTCTACTCTGTCCCTGCCCGTTACCACTCTAGAGCAGTGCGAGGCTACACTGCTCAGCTCCGACCCACAAGTGCCAGAGTGTGTAATCCAGCTGGCCGAACTCGCCGGTAAGGCCCACGGGCTCCTGGCCGTCGACTAGGGGACTGTAGTGTGCCGGTGCTCCCAGCCGGCGCCTCTTTCTATACAGCTTTGGATGAATAAAGTTTTTACCACCACCACACATTTCTTTAGTCTAAAATTGGCGTCAACACCACAAAGCGATTAAGTAACATTCGTCCAAAAGCTAGCGAAAGGCGTATGCTGTTTTAGTAACATAGTTGAGCTCTCTGCTTCAATGCAAGCTTCATTGCGTTATCACCTTCCCGGCCATCACCACCGCCACGCATCGTCTGCTGCTATGTTACAATAAGTTTGTAGCGTGATCACACAAAAAAAGACGGCCATGACCATTGGTTGTATGACGTGGCAAGGGCAGCGAAGCGCTACGCCTGATAACCGCGGAGCGTACCGATGCTGCCGATTCACTCATTCGTCAAGCTTGACTCCAATCAGCGCAGTAATGAGTAAAACTGCCAGTTTTCTTTGTTATTTTTCTCGAGTTCGATCATATGATCCACCAGCTTACTAGGAGGAGTGTAGACAAATACCATTCATTGGGTTCTCTTTGTCACGGAGAGGCTTGAATAATGCCCTCTTATGTAGCTGTTATGCCAAACAATTTTTATTTTATTGCCAAACATAAAAAAATACGGCACGTTATTTGTATGCTCCGTAAAGCTGACTTGGAAACGCTCAAAGCTATTATTTTTTTCGGTAATTCTGGTAGAAAACAGCTTTAAACCGTGTGTTATGCGAAACTACGCCTGCTGCATATATGCAGGAATTTCATGGTGCCGAAGGTTGAAGAAATTTTTTTCAATTTCACCGCCATTTTCAAGCTGTTCTGTAATATCACGTCACTTTCACGCAGCTGAAGTTGCCAGTGTGTGATTTCAACGTTCTCGCCAACTGTTTAGATTACGTCGCGCCTTCTCAGCCCAGGGCCAGATTAAGGAAAATGGGGCCCTGGGCTGCTACGCTATATATACTCGGTTACAACTTAAGAATGGCAACGGAAGTTGGCGCTGTGCCTCATCACCGCAGCCGGATGTTACTCCGCGCGGCGCAAGTAGGGCGTTACTGGGACTATTTTGAACATGGGACGAGCCGTTTCCCTGATTTTTTTGGACTTGATATGCTTATAAACAACCCCAGCGACGGCAAACAAACCACGTGAAAAAAAGCAGACGATATCATTCATTTAGCAATCCCCTTTCAAAGCGCGCGCCCATTGACATCCGGGTCCGTCGCTTAGGCGGAGTCATACCGCAAATGAGCTATTGCTGTTCTTAACTTGTTCCCGAGTATAGTGTCGGCCCTCGACTCCCCCCCCCCCCCACCCCCCCCCTACGCCCTTTTTTTTACCCGAAACCTCTCTCTCTCTCTCTCTCTCTCTCTCTCTCTCTCTCTCTCTCTCTCTCTCTCTCTCTCTCTCTCTCTCTCTCTCTCTCTCTCTCTCTCTCTCTCTCTCTCTTTGAAGCCTCCGTCCCCCACCCTCCCCCCCACTCCACTACGCTCCACTACTGAAATCATACCGTTTTGTTTTATTTTAGCTAAAAACAGTTTTTTATTTTAAAAAATTATTCAAATTAAAAAAGGACAAAGTACGATTAATGGGATTCATGCGATAGTGATGCGTCAGATCTGTTTTTGCAGCACACAACACAAACGCAGTCACTAACACGACCGTCGAAACTCGCGATACGTGTAGTACAGTTTGGTCCAGCTCAAGAAAAAAAAAAAAAGAATAACACCCAGTGAAAACACCAACAGCTATGTTTACTATGTGAATTCGCTTTATCCAGATATGTTTTCTTAAGCGCTTGGTTTTATTTGGACCCCTAATCTATAATCTCGTGAGGAGACATGCTGTTGTATCAAGAACAGTGTTTTTTGGAATTCAAAGGAAGCATCACAGTGCGGAAATTGTTATACATGTTATGCAAAAAGTACGTAGTAGATTCGGTATATATTCATTTTAAGAGCTTGCAAGCACAAGAAAGTGGACAGTATACTTCAGATTAAATGACAAACTTTAATTATAAAGCATATATTTGATAACGGCTCAGTTAACAAACGAAGAAAAGAGGACACCAAATACACGTGCGAATGAACGCCATTTGTAATGATTTGAGAGAAGAAAACAGGTTACTATGGATGATTAGAAGCGGGAGTTGCATTGCAAGAACAACAAACAAAGATGAACAATGAAGACGTACACTTATTTGGGTTACAGCTCAACGTTTACTCATGCAGGTTGGAGAAGACACATGAAAAAATCTCACGGGCACTCATGTATAGCGCTAACAGTGCTCTTTTAAAATGGCATCTTTCCGGCCTTCGCCTTGGCAAAATCCGATATAGTTTGCTCGAAAGATAGGTCTCTTACAAGGTCACGTTCAATGAACATGATAGCAAGCGAGTTCAACTTGTCGTCGGAAGGTTTGAACGAAGGCGATTTTTTTATCAGGGACAAATGGGAAAACGATCGCTCGCTCTCACAGTTTGCCACGGGTATGCTTAGATACATTCTTAATGCAATTCAAAAGTTCGGGAACACATAATAAGTTTTCTTCCGTGTAGCAACTTTATTATACCCAGGGCACTCGTGTCTTGGCACACAGAGCTTTGCAGAAAGTTTGCGAACTGAACGATTTAAGCCGGAAATACTGGCTCCAAATCGTTTGTGTAGGTCTCCACCAATCTCTCCACTTGCTGTGCAAGAGAGATCATGCTTCCATTTTTCGTCAGCAATTTTAAGAATCCGAACTTCTCACAAGCGTAGGCAGCCTTTCGCACTCGCAGAGCAGAGCCTAGACAGCCAAGTACTACATTATAGGTCTCTACAAGAAACGTTTTTCTACCACACAGCGTATTATCGTTTTTCCCGTCCGGGTACTTACTCAAAGCAATACGTTTGCCCTCATCCTGATAGCACCGACTAGAACTCAGCGTGCGTGCTCTCGCGTCGAAGGTATCAAAAAGAGGTTGCAACGAATCAACAAAGCCTTCCAGAGAGCTCAAAAGATCCACAGCAGTTGAAATGCCTAAGCCTGGTTTCTGAAGTGCTACGCTCATTTGTCAAAATGCTCAAGATTTCACACCAGAAAATCGCCATGAATGCCGTCTCCAGTTTTGCCATTTTCTTAAGGAGCAAGCACGCTTCATCCCTAGTGCCACCGTTTTCTTCCTCGTTCTCCGCGATGTGTTCAAGGCAATGCAAGCACGCTTCATCCCTAGTGCCACCGTTTTCTTCCTCGTTCTCCGCGATGTGTTCAAGGCAATGCAAAATTGCACTGAAATTTTTCATAATAGCCTTGCATGATTCAGCATGTCTCGACCACCTGATTTCAGAAAGACTTTTCAGTACAAGGTGTTCCCCAGTGGAATCCATGCTGTCCAGAAGACATTTCCACCGCTTGGGGGAGGCAACAAAGAACACGTACAGTCTGAGTGACACTGAAGAATTTGGTGGCCTCAAGGCAACTGTCAACGCTACATGCGCCAACTAAGTTCAGTGAGTGACCAGCGCATAGGACGTATACTGACAAATTGTTGAGTTGTTTGATTTGTACTTGCAGTCCTTTGTATTTGCCTGACATGTTACTCGCGTTGTCATACGCTTGCCCCCTACAGTTGCCAACTGAGATGCCGTTCGTTGTCAGTAGGGACATCACGGTATCAAGAAGGTACAAGCCAGTGTGGGATTCAATGGGAACAAACCCCAGAAAGCGTTTGTGCACTTTTGCATTTAAACAGTGCCGTAAAACCACTGACAGGTGATCAACGTGAGTAAGGTCTGGAGTCGAATCAACAATTAGAGAGAAGTACTTTGCCTTTTTTACTCCGTCAATGAGGCTGTCCTTGACAGCCTTGGCCATGAGCTCGATGGATTCGTCACGAATTGTTTTTGACAAGTATGATGGGTGGCCTTCCCCCTTGTTCCCATAGTGTTTGATGTACTCCTCCAGGAAAGGATCAAACTGGGCAATGGCTTCAAGTACTTGGGGAGCCAAAAACCTCCTCGCTGCCCCTAAACTCTAGGCCACGCTCAGCTAGAAGCTTCATCACCTCTGTCCAGTAAGTGGTCTGAGTGACCAGGTGTTCAACCAGCTCCTTGTCATTTGTGCTGCTCGAGTTAGAGCAGGTTAGCCATGCTGCCACGCAGTTCCGGTGTTCGACACTGTTTTCATGTGCGCAAACCTTTCCTTCTCCTCTTTTCCAATCAGAAAATCTGCGCGTGGTGAAAGAACTCGGGTTGCTCGAAAAGAGCCTTTGGACTTCGAATACATTAACCAATGTCGCTCGTATGCCACCCCAATGACAGCCTTTTGCGCAAAAAGATGAGGTGACATATAGCGTTTCTGAGTTTTGTATTGTCTTTCGGAAGACGGGAAACTTTCTGCCCAATTTTGAAAATACAACGGCCCCCTCTCAATGCATTCACCCCGAAAATTATCACTAATAATGTCAGGCCACTTAGCTGGGTCACTTTTCACAATCTCGGGGCCTACCTCTTGCTGCTGTGGGTTCTGTAGTTCTGTAGTTTGTCGCCACAAGACGCCAGCTGATCCGTCCTCTCGAGGCACGTGGGAAGATGATCCGCAGTCGAGCTACTGTGAAAAAAGTCAGTGGGCTCTTTGAGTGTCGTTTGCTGGAGCTCGTCATCAGCAGGCTGATTGGAGAGGTATGGCGCCTGTTGATCAGAAGCAGTAGAAATCGGGTGGCACATAGTGGCATGGATGCTGCTTGCGTAGGGACAGGACAGGGCTTGCTTGACGTCGGTTGCTCACAGGTATAAATGGAGGAGGTTGCCGTCCTTTGCACAGAAAACGGTGAACCCAAGGGGAGTGAAGTCTTGCTGCTCACCAGGAAATCGTTGTGACGGAGTCTATAAGTCCTCCACAGAAGCACTCCCAGTACTATCAGGATTTTGAAACGAACTCATACTGGAGCAATGACACGACTTCACGGAAGCTGCACTCAACAGGTATTTCATCATCTTTGGCAGCTTCTTTTCACGCTCTTCTCTTTCTAACTTCGCCTTTCATTTTTGATGCTTTCGAGTGGGCATCTTCTCTTTTAGCTATTTCCTTTCGTTCACCAAGCTGGTGAAATGAGACTTGGATGGTGCGCCAACGCTAGGCCAAGAAAAACTCGCTGCTTCTATCTGTTGGCATCTTAACGAGACGACAGCGCCGAAGTCATTTATGTTACACCAGAAGTAACGCTATTTCTACTGACTTTACATACTATGTACATGATGTTCCAAACACTTTGCAACATAAAGAAACAAGACTGTCCTGTCCAATCGTAATGCGAGGTTTTCCCTCTGCCCTAAAGTCTGATTGGTCGATTTCAAGATGTCCAGCCCTGGTCCAATTGCACCAATCATGCCTTTCACACTGTGCCTTCTCTCACGTAAGTCCCAAGGTTCGCAATTCCTGGTGCCAACCTGTCGGGGAAATGCGACGCAGGGTCTAAGCTCACGCCGTCAAAGTGATCCGGCCTACTTAAAACGAATGGCTTGCCAATAAATAACGCCACCGTCGCTGCCTTAAGTTGTTTCTAGGAATGAGCAGGGTGTCTATTCATGGCATGTTACTGGTGCCCCAGAGCCGGGGCTCTGGCAGTCCACTGGCAATGTCTATCGTACGTATCGCCCTTCTTTGTTCCTCTTGCAGGCTGCCTTTTTGGGTTTTCGGGCACAACTGACGCGCCGCCTCGACTCTGGGCTTCTCGAATTTCGAGCAGTGGCGCAGCTGGCGCAAACAACCGTCAGATTTGCACAGTCAACGCATCGGAAGCGTACCACTCACAGTGGCTGGCCGCCCAATAGATTCGGTAACGCTGGTCGGCCACCTGCTGCGACTTTAACGGCTTCGCTTCGCCGCGTTTTCTTTAGCGCGTCTGGGTTTGTCCAGCTTGGTGAATGATGTTCCTTCCTACGACGGACGTGTCAAGTCAAGACGAATGCGGCCTGCCGATGGCAGCTCAACGCATTGCAGCTGGTGGTGAAACAGAAAACAGATGCCGAAAAAGCAAGCATCCACTGGACACAGGATGAGCCGACCCAGCTCGCTGCTTTGGCACTGTTAGGGCCCATCGCTTCGGAGGAGCGCTGCGTGATTGGGAGCTACAAGGGCAACATGTGTGCCTCCTATGCTCCGACTCGCACGGCGTGATGACAACTGACGAAAGACACGTGGAAGCGAAATTCTGTGAACACTGAGAAGCAGCAGCCGAACACCGCTACAAATCTTGCTTGCTTAGTTCTGCCCATTGAATTGTCAACTTGGCCGGCTGCGAGTTCGGTCTCCGCTTCCTGGGCCGTTCCCTTCCGCCGTCTACGGGGAAGAGACGCATGAAACAGGAGACACAAGCCCGCGCGCAGCGGCTAACCCATATTTTTTTTATAGCGGACGCCTCGAGACCGAACGATCCCCGCAGGGTTCGAAACAAACAAACAAACAACACGAGACACATGGCACTTTCGGCAATCCGAACCCCCTGGCTCGGAAACAAGGGGCCGCGTCGGAGCTTGGGCGGACAAGCCGCCGCGACCCCCCGCTGCTTTCTTGGGGTTGGCCGAGCGAAGTGGGGGCACCGTTTCCTCGTTCTGCTATTCTCCCGGTCACGCGTGTCGCTCGAAGTTCCATTATCTGAGGTTCTGTACATTAGGCCAGTCAATGTGGCCCCCTTCCCCTGCCCTTGGAGACGAGGCCCTGGGCTGCAGCCTCCTTAGCCCTCCCCTTAATCGAGCACAGAGAGGGTATGCCGTACAAGCGGTATTGGGCCTCCTCAATTATCAGTCCCAGATCGTCCGCAGACTACCCGAGACGCGATCCGGTGCTCAATTTTCCCATGTATTCCTATCGGGCTTCCGTTCCGAGAGCAGTCCTTCAACTGCCCACGGACCGTCCAGGACTGGTAAATCGAGGATACTCGTTGAATAGCAAAGACAGACCTATGTTTTCATGTCCGCTGTATTTACAATTTTTCAGTAGTATTAACTTTATGAGATTTTCATTGCCGGCCAAGAATAGAGAGAGATAATGCAAACTTTAGAACTGGTGCCAGTAAGCGTCATGAAACGTAAAAATGACGAAAGCACACACAACCGCTTTGTCAGCCGAAAGCGCATGACCAAAATGAAAGCCAATCAGAAAAGACTCGGCAAATTCACAGTTCACGGTGAATTAGTGCGTCGAGAATAGGGCCCTTAGTGACCCCTCCCTCTTGTTCTGAGTGCTAACAAGAAGTTAACGCACTGATAACTAAATTTTAATTAATTTTTTGTCACGTGCGGCAGAAAATTTGAGCGCTTTTCGATAGTTTGTATCTTTTCTTGTGAAAGCAACGTAATTGTTCAGCGAGTTACTAAAGGCTAGTTATTTCAAATTATGCTATGTTGGGCTTTCTCTTTATGGTCCATTCAGCGTCCAAAACCAAGTGTGTAAGAAGAAGCAGCTGCAGTGAAATAGCGCTGACCACCTTCGGTATCGGGCTTGCTATACCACATCAACCAAGAGGGAATTGCTGCCTGCATCCCTACCAGAAAACAATTAATCTACAAAAGCTTGTAACGTAAAGCATGCATACGCACAGACGCATGGGCGAAAAGCAGTATCATTTTATCCGCTTGTGAAGAGTAGAGAGCAGCTTTTCCTGCAGTCAGTGAACTCGAACGTCTAGTGCCCAAGCGTGGGCACACATCTCAATTCAAAAGAATACAGTCTCTCAAATTTCTAATTCATTATAACCAATAAAAAAAATTGGTTTCTGCAATTTTGCGTCCTGGTAGCTTCTTCCTGCATCCCAATTTACATTCTTTATATATGTACGAACTGGCCAAAATTGGAGCACTTTTGGGGTGCTACAAGTAGAGTGAACTAGAATTTCTAGTTCACTCTACTACAAGTACACACATTTAACGTTTGCACAGAGGAGCAATCTTGATGCCTGATTGCCTCTGCACGTCCCAAGGAGGTAAGACAAAGTACGTGCTTCAGACGTCTTGAGGCTCTTGGGAGTGCACCTTCTTTTGCTCAGTCTTGCACCCTGTTTTCTCGACCAACAACAATGATCGCGGTGTTGCTTAAAAGAAAAAGCCCCTGAATGACACTGGCCACCGCTAACAATGGATGGTCGAACTGTACGTCTTGTCGTGAACTAGTAACCACTATTTATTTTTTTCGGTTAACTTCCAGTTCTGGTTCATCCGGCTCAAAAAATAACGGTTTGGATTGAAGGTCAGTTCCGACGAAAATACCGGTTAACTTCAGGTTTTTGGTTCCCTTCGGTTCGGTTCCGTGTGAGTCAGCGAGTTGCTCCCGAAAGTAAAAGGCAGCGTCTCGTACTTCGTGTGGGGCGCCAAAGTAAAAAATTGAGCTCATTTTAGTAATATACAGATGAAACTTGCAAGTCAGAGTGTGGACGCACAAAATTTTAATTGAAAAGTGGAGCAACATTTTTGGTTTTGCTTTTATATTTTATATGCGCCATTCTTTGATGCCTAGAACGTCCACGGGCGGACGCCCTTCGGACATACGGAAATGTGTTGCAACGATAACTGGAACACTTTAAAAATTTTTCCTGAGCGATCCGCCGCTCTGTTCGCGCTCAAACTTCACACAAAGGTCGCAGTTTGTGGTCTATTTTGTTTGACACCGGGAACAACAACGGTACTTAGCTGTTTATCCTGAAAATAAATAAAAACGATTTTCGCCTATGGGAAAATGGCCGCTGATTTGAACGTGCGAGCCAGCGCAAGTTGATGTTGGAACGACGGAACCACCTGCAGAGTGAAACGCACGTTTGGGATTCACGTACGGAGCCAAATGGTGCAGCAGACGATCAGAAAATGCACCTAGAAATGAGCTAACAGACGATCAGAAAACCCGGTTTTCGGGCTCGCACGTCCAAATCGCCGCCATTTTCCCATACGCGAAAATCGTTTTTATTTATTTTCAGGATAAACAGGTAAGTACCGTTGTTGTTCCCGGTGTCAAACAAGGAGGCTATGCTCTAACGGAAGGCAGGCCATTTGTCTGTGGCCTTGCGCATGCGCACGGGCTACACCGGTGGATTGCGATCCTGCGGCGACTACGGCAACTACGGCGCCGCATTTACGTTTTTTTTTTATCCCTTGTCAACAAACATGGCAGCTCACGTAGTTTTGCTGCTGTTGCTTCCCAACCGATAAAGGTAGCTGTATATTTACTTTTACGCCAATACGGAACAAGCTATGTCTCCTTAGTTAAAAAACGCGTACGGAGTCGGTGGCATGCACATTTTCACATCGACCGTTTCTCGGTCTCTGCTTGTTTGTGCAGCGTTTGTGGCCGCTTTCGTGTTTATTCTGGTCTGTTCCGGCAGCTCGTCGTCCAGACTTAATTATCACTGGGTGCGACTAAAGCCTTCTAATTACTGGCAAAAGTTGAAGGACCAACGACTTCACAGCGACCACGCGCCTAACCGCACGCATCACGATCGGATCAAAGGCAATGCGGATACTTCTTCCGTCCGAGACGGGGACTTCAACATTGGTGGCTCGGACGTAATTGTCCTCCTGCAAATACAAAACGCTGGTGCCAATTTCTTGGAGCGGCGGTTAATTGAAGACTTAGTACTGCAGAGACCCTGCACGTGTCGGCGAGGCCGAAAAAGTTGTCACTGCTACCGACCTCGAAAACGCAGCTCCTGGCTCTTCAGCAGGTACACGCTGGGATGGAAATGCGGCGTCCATCCTGATTGGACAGAACTGAACACTTGTGTTGATCGAGTGCTTGACGAAGATGAAGGGAGCCCTACAAAGCGCAGGTAATTGTTCCTTTCTCATTATTCCTGCCTGTACGAGTGGCACGCAGTTACTGTGGCTGATGAACGTGTCAGGTACTACGTGCATGTAGTTGCGACTGAACTCGGCGATTATGCAGTAGCCCGTTTTTACGGCCGTATGCCCCAGCATCGTGTGAGGGTGCTACAGTTCTCTATGACCGTTGTTTCTCTCACGCTGTGCCCTCTGCTGACGAAGTGAGGGGGATATATAGCTCACGAGTCTCTCCACCCAGGTATTTCTACATCACTGTGCTGCGAGATCCGGTGGCACGGTTCCGCAGCGAGTGGCGACGGTTCCACCAGAATCGAGGCTGGCATGGTTCTCGGCCCCACCCTCACTTCTGCCTGGACCAGCCGGTGTCGGTGGCGGCCCCGAGCGTCTGCTTTGAAGGCAGGAGGCCCGAAGACGTGAGCTTCTCCGAATTCGTCTCCTGCTCGGCGAATCCGGCAATCAACCGGCAGACGCACATGCTGGCTGACCATGGGCTCATCGATGGCTGTCCCCAGAACGACTCTGCAGGTTTGTTGCTGACCAAGGAGGACCGCGACACAGTGTTTCTGGGCAGCGCAAAGAGAAACTTGGAGCACATGGCCTTCTTTGGCCTTGCTGAGTTCCCGCGCCTCTCGGAGGCCCTCTTTGAGGCCACCTTTAAGGTCAAGTTCCGGGGCAGGCCGCGGCCCCGGGCTTTCTTGCGGGGCCACTCGGCAGGGCGCAGCAGGGTGGCCCCTTCTCCCGGTGAAGTGGAGCAGGTGACAGCGGCCAACAGCCTGGACGTCGCCCTGTACAGCTATGCCAAGGAGCTGCTGTTTGCTCGTTTCCACAAGCTGAGCGACTCGGACCCAGCGGTGGAGAGTGACGGCGAGTCGGAGGACGGCGAGAACTGGGCCGAGGAGGAGGATTTCTTCGACAGCCTCTGATTGGCCACTGAAGGTCCTTGTGACTGGCTCGACTCAGGACATTTAGCCTTAACAAATTGAGGAGGTTGGTCTATCTGTTGTGTTTCAAAACAGTGCTGGCTCCAAGACAATGAGGTTATTTCTCCGACAGATTTGTACTGGGCTGTTGTGCCGTGATGGTCACTTGTCAGGTTGATTCAGCAGTCGAATTGGAGCACAGAGTCATCGGCCTGCTAATCAGGGTGCATGGGCTGCTGGAGCAGTTCGCAATCATTGGCCGGCTAAGTGGCGTCACAGCCGTTGGCACGCAAACGGGATATTTCTCAGCCTGCCACATATACTGCATGGGCTGCTAATGTGGCTGCTGCCCAGCAGGCTAGAGAACATAGGATCAGTCCCTGTTAAATTGGCAGTGCTTGTGTTGTGCCTGTCAGCAGTTCGGGGAACAAATGTGTCATTTATGTCCCAAAAAGGAGGTTTTTGGTGCACATTGTCATTTTTCTGAATGGATTCCCATCCTCATAATTGCTCAAGATTTGTTACAGTTTTTGGGGCAGCAGTGCAGCTACAGCCGTGGCAATCTGTGTAGCAGTGCAGCTGCTCCCACCGCCCACTTGGCTGCCAAGAGGCCTTCTTAAGTGCGCGCCTGTTTTGCAGTGGAGGGAAGGTCTGACAGCCTCCCTTGTGGAGCTTGCAATCCTTGACAGAGCAGCTACCTTGAAAGGAAAGGGGTTCACAGTGAGTTTCCACTACAAAAGCAAGAAAGCTTTGCAGTCAGTGAGAAGAAATGCATCGTCAAGCAGCTGTTCTTATTGCTGTGGTATTTTAAGACTCTTGGTGGTAGGTAAGCTGTGCCATGGACAGTAACTGTGCCATGGTGCTTGCACCACATCACATGTTGCAGGGTTTAGGTGAGGTCCTACATTGTGTGCTGCCACAAACATCTGTGCATAATTTGCTGCTTGTGGTTAAGGTTCTTCATTTGCACTGCGTTCGTTCCTGGTTCTCGTTGTACAGTAAAACCTCATTACAAGAGACACTTGGTTATAAGAGACATTTGAATGAAAACGGCTTGGTTGTTTTTGTTGTGTTCGCCATGTTAGCAACTTCGTATACAAGAGATGTTTTCCAGGTTTTTTTAGTGTCTCTTGGAATGAGAATTTACTGTATATATTTGCAGCTGCACAACAGCCACAGGTAAGCCTAATAACAGTTCCCTAGTTAAAAAAAAAAGCATCGTGGCTATGTATGGTTTTTTTGTAAAATTAGAAAGATGGCAAAGATTCATGTTCAGCACTAGAAAAACAACAAAGGAAACAATTGCTGAAGCATCCATTCTTTAATGAGTCTTTGTGGATGCATGCTTGATTTTTTTTGGCCTTGTTGCTGGCTGTAACACTAAGGGGACCCTAAGGCCTGTTCACACTGTGACAGAAGCGACGGGAATTCTGTCGCTTTGTCACAAAAATTGGTCCTGACCATTCGACAACAATGATTGCCGCGTGACAAAGCAACGGAATCCCCGTCGCTTTTGTTGTATGTGTGAACGAGCCTTTAAACAATATTACAGGGTCTTCTGGTATGCCTCTGGTGTCACCATTGAGGTAATACATTTTATCTGAAATTTCTGCCTTGGGCGCTTCAGCTGTGCTGCTGAATGCTGTTTTTTTTTTTTTTTTTTTTTTTCACTGGCGTTTTCAAATAGCCAGTGCTCTTCTATCAGACTGCTCGATCTGTTGTTTCGTCTACTGTGGCCCTCCATGTTCTGTATTTCTATCGTGGCTGCATAACCTTTTATTTCCTGCCCTGCAGGCTTAAAAAATGAATGGTGGCTTAGGAGAAGAGTGCAGAGGGAGGCTTTGCAACTGACAGCTGAGCAGCGTGGTGATTCCATTGAGCAGGCGATACGGAATGCTCACTGCCGTAGCCGAGAGGCACGTGAAAACGTGCACTGCTTCCTGGATACTGTTGAGGACACAGAATTTCCTGTACCAATGAAGACAGTACAGCCTAATGTCTGCTGCATCGTGCCACGCAGATTGTTTCATGGTGTGGTGGTGCCATCTGGTGTGGGTGCAGTCATGGCAAAGTGTGTAGGTAATGCATTATCCCATAAGCTGTCATTACTGTAGCACCAACGTGGATCAAACTAGGTTGTGTTGAATGAGTGCCTGCCAAAGAGACGAAGCACGTTTGTATGAAGGCCCAAGCTCTGCATGTGCCGACAGGTGTGTCGCATTGCTTATGTGCAATTGACAGTGTGGTAGTACAGGCATGCACGTGAACGATATGCATTTGTGCTCGCAAGTATAGGTTGGCCAATTGTATAAGTACAGCCATTCTATAAGTACGTTGTGCACGTACAGAAAAAAAACAAGAACACCCTTGTGCATTTGCTTGTCACAGACCAAAATGAGAAGAAAAAAGAAAAAAAAACCTGTTAGATGGGGTTGAAGAAGGCAATGTATGCTGAAGCGAAGTGCATTATAGTTCATGCAGAAAGCTCCCACGTGCATTCGAGCATACATCCTGTTGTCATCATAGCAGCTAAATACTCTGTTAAGAAAAAAAAAAGGTCATTAGACTGAACCGTTCCGTCCTTGTGGCTGTGGCATTTATAATTCAAACTGCCATGTACTTGTTCTTTTTTCAACCATCTGTGAAAGTAAGACCAAGTGAAGACCGCAGTGTGACCTCCTGCGGTTTATGTAAGCTGCATGGCATAGGTGTTGCTGTATGGTAACCTAAGAAGTAGCACTGTCCATCAGCTCACTTTGGGGAAAGTTTGTCGTTCCCTTGCATATTCCATGTAGCGTCTGTGCTCAGCATGTTGTCCTTGGCACCCCCGTTTGTCACACCAAGCTGCCGGCGTCACGTGCTGTGCGTCTATAGCCCTACGCACCGTACTTGTCTAGCTTGGGAAGATTCTTAATCACGTGGGTCGTGGCACAATCCAGTCAAAGGGTACGAATAAATTGTGTGCGGTAACTTCTACTTTGATCATTGCTGGCTTTATGAAATGGAGCACCACCTCCCTGCCCATGCTTCAGGGGAAGGTGGCAGGACCAAGACAAGTGCTGTTAGGGCCATTGCTTCACATACGTATACAGTAAAAACCTGTTAATTCGAACCGCAAGGGGAAGCCATCTCCTTTCGAACTAATGAAAGTGAAAGATAACCGCACTACACTGTAGCTGGGAAACAGCAGGGCATGTGAGCAATTTGATGCTGCCTCAAAAAAGTTCATTACTGAAGTCTTGGTTTTGTTCTTAAAGGTGACAGTCAGTAGTTTTGTCTCTGTGTAAGGAATGTGGCGGAACGCCCCCTTCAAAGCTGAAGAAGAGATTGGCGGAATTCGATCCGGCCATGACTTTTGAGGGGCGGACATCACCGCTGGTGTGTCGTCTTCCTCTTGACAGGTTCTGCGCTTGTGACCTGCACAGACCCTCATCTGCCAGCGCACCACATGTGCACATCACTGCAATCGCGTCCACATTGACATTGACCGCAAAGAATGCGTCTTCCAAAACGCCTGCCATGGGGCTGTTCTACAGGCAGCGCAGCCTGGGACCGTGCAGGCGGCAGCGTTCTTCTGGCCATCCTCCTGACTCCAACACGCGCGGTTCGAATTGGTGGAACCTACAAGCTAATGGGCTTTTTAACAGATACAATTCTAGGGAGCTTGGCCAGGCCAAGTTGGTCAGTTTATAGAAATTCCAATTTGCGAGCTTTCACTGCACACGCGGTTCCTGCATTGTTAAAATTTGGAATCTGAAAATAAAAAAGGAGGCTCGCGTACTGCCGCAGAAGTGCAGTGATTGTTTCATTGTCAAGAGATTGGCAGGTCCAGTAATTGATGTATGCATTGTAGCGTCAGGTGCACTGGAAAGCTCACAGATTGCATGAGAGTGCGTGATGTTCAATTGGCGCACGTAGGGTAGCGTATATTTTACGCAAATTCGGGCCACGCGTATGCACGTGGCTATCATGAACATATCAGTATACTACCGCTAAATAAGAATTTTGGATATCTGTATTTGGATTTGGTACATGATTTTTCGTCGACAGAATAGCAATAAAGAACCTTGCAGTTGAAATGGCGTTTGTATGTCTCGCACACGAACAAGCGACATGCTCCGAGCGAGTTCAAATTTAAAGTGGCAGATACGCGGTAGGGTGCTTCTGCGCATTGTTTAGGTGAACATCTGTCCTGTGAATGACGGGCCGCTTTCCTTCGAAGTGCTCCACATTGGCTCCGTCAGCTCCGTGGCGGCGCTTGAAGGACGGATCACGTGCTCGGGATGCGGGGAAGGGATCATCCTGCCAAAGATGGACGACGACACGTAGAGTGCCGCCGGCGAGCTCCTCCGACACGAATATGTTCTCCCCTCACTCCCGTTGTTTTCTCTTTTGCACCCTGCTCCGTTAGCGTTTGGTAACGCGTTAAAGCACCCCGCCTCGCTCAAACGTTTCCTCCGGTATACGGTATGCCGAAACGCAAACTCGAGGAGGATCAGCATGAACCCGACGAGCTGTCAGTGCCTCTGCCGATACAAACGTTCCTTTGGCGACAAACAAGGTGAGCAATTATTGTCTTTCTTCCTTTTACGTGAGGCGGCCTGCCGGCAGCATTGGCGGGGCACATCTGCGAGAATCGTGGCTTCGTGCTGTGTACATTTGCCGTTCCACGTCATAGATACGGCTTGGTCATATGAGTGACAACCCAAAGTCTCGTGGCATCTTGTAAAACCGCAAGACAGTGCGTACAGCACATTTAATGCGCTTAAATGGGGACCGTCATGCGCGACTCCTGCACGGACGATGTGCTGCGAGGTGAAGCCGAACGATGCGCCATCAGTGACGCTCTTTCCAGCGCGGTCCACTTCTGGCTCCCCGCGGGCTGCTGCCGAGGCCGTGTACGTTCGTTTTTCTCGGATCACAAGCCACGTCGCTGAATTTTGAAGTGTGAATCGAGGATCGGGTTCATGTCTGGCGTCCTCCTAGCTGCGTCCGACTAGGATCCTGTTTGTTGGGGCGCCGAAAACGCCTCAACCTTTCCCACGCCCAGGGGATCGCTCAGGTACCGGCACGCACGGATTCGATTCCCGTGCAGGGGAGGCAAATCAGTGCGCGCGCACACTCCTCGAGCCATTACGGCGTGCCTCGTGTACTACGGTGTGGCTTCAGATGCGCCAATTGTTTCCTGCAGATTAGTCAGAGCGCGCTCTAAAGTAACTGGCGGGTAGCTGCGATTTCATGCCGCCTTTTGTGTCTTAGCTCCCGCCACTATTTCAGCTTGGCCTTTCCGCATAGCACCGGAGCTGTGCAAGGAAGCCATGCAAGGAAAAGAAAGCGCCACTTATCCCTTTTTAATGCAGTCGTTGGGCCTTTTCTGCACTCACATCAGCTGTGTGAGAAGATTTTCCGGGTGTATCGTTCAAATATTTGCAAGATTGTTTTCATAGGAACTTTTAACAAGCCCCGTGGATTCACCTTTTGATTACAGGTGTCATAAACTGTAAAGAGAATCATGATCTGTGCAAATGATACCAGCTAGAGCCACTAAATAAAAAAAAGGCTTTATCTGGTGACACTAATGCTGGCCTTACAATTTTCATCATTTCCATCTTTATTGCAGCTGTTGTCGCCAAGCGTGCACTGTATGGGGCATATATCAAGAACAAAAATGCAGAGGAAAGGCCCTCGCAAAGTGCAAACAACACGTCCAGTTAGTGTCTGTATTGGGTTACACAAAATTCGTTGTGCACCTTTATTTGCAGCGCAACATCTGTGCTTTGCACTACATGTGCCAGATGGTTGTGTTTTGTCTTCTTGGGTAGCCTGAATCCATCAATGTGAGAAAAGGCCCTCACGCCTATGCTTCCAAAACAGTGGCATCAGCGTTAGCACTGTCGTTCCGTAACGCAAAGCTTTACGACAGTGTCAGTGATGTTCTCCTTCTTGAAAGAAGTAAAAGGTGCAAAATATTTAAAAATGCAGCTATGGTAATTTAATTGCAATTGAAGGGAAAAGAAATATATTGTATGCGTTAATTTTACATGCCAAAGTCTTTTGTGGTGTTCCTGCTCATCTGGTTATGTTGTGTGCTATAAGCACAATCCAATACTTCCACAAATCTCTCAAACACCTATTCTGCATGATTTTCCCAAGCAGTGTGGTTATTTCACGAAATGTCTGTAGCAAATTTTTTTATCTGAATTCAATTATTTCACTTACTAATTCTGATGGCAGTGAGAGAAACCAGTGCCAGATAACTGGAACGGCATGTGAACGCACCATGTACCGCCTTGGAAATTGGCCCAGCAGGAACCACAGCACATTTAATCACTGATAGCCTTTGCCCCAGCCTTTTTAAATTTCAAACTTCTTTTTGGCTGAGCAAAAACTGGTTGTCCCTTCTCACTTGGTTGTTGCCATGTGCACTGGGTAGTACTGTGTTTATCTGGGAAACAGTTGCCAACCAAAAAAAGCCACTTGCTCCTCAACAGAGTGATCCATTCATTCGTTCCTGATTTCTCAGGCGCCCCTTTACTTGTGTTAACGTCAAGAATTACACCAAAAATTTGTGAACCATGATTTGAGATGCAAGTTCCAAACTTTTTACATCATAAATTTGGAGTTTCAGGTGCTGGTACCCTTTGTACGTTTCAAACATTTGCATTAATATATGTGGCCATTTATAGAAAAAAAGAATGTTTCCCATGAAAAATGTAACGAAAGTGTTCATTGAACACTTACCTCAGAGCAGGCCCCCACAGGGTACCCATGATCATTGAACATGTGTTTATACTCATTGTGGTTTAACTCACACTTAAATTGTTCCAAACTTACAATTACCTTATGGGTACCCACAATTGCGTCAGTGATTGTTCATTGTCAGCATACTTGCCTTTTTTTATCTGGCCTCTACAGTTACCTCTATGTGAAAGTGTTAGTTTTGACCTGCCTTCTTTCTAAACAAGAGGCTGGTATTTGTTGGGTGTCTTCTGCACTTTTCCTTTTCTTCTTTTATAAAACAACTGAATGGATGCAGCGCACACTGCAGTGCCAGAGTTGGCCCTTCTCTGGGCAGTGGGGGGGGGCTGCCAATAGATACGGCACCGAGAAGCTCCCAGACCTGCACAGAACTGCCAACAGTGCTGTTGGCAAACGTGGTGCCAAGAGTGTTCTCTCTTGATGCCCTCTTTGGAGTACAGTGTTCAACATACAGTGGCACATGCAGCTCAACAACCATGGCCCTTGTGCATGGGCTGGCTATTGCCCACAGAAGCCTTGCGGCATGTGGGTGCCCTCCAGTTGGGGGGGGGGGGGGGGGGGGGGGGGGGGAGGGAGCCTGTTGCGGCAGCATCGATGGACTGTCCTCGGCATGAATTTATGTATGAACTTAATTTAAGCATGAACTTGAACTGAAGTCTGCCTTCGAACCACTTGGGCATGTTGAGGTAACAATTTTGATTGCTGCTCAGTCGGCACATGTGCTCGCCAAACTGGTTCATGAACACATTGTGGCCCAACACATCCAGGCCATGGTGGTCAATCAAGCTGGTTGAGCCCGGAAGAGGCTGAAGTGTCACTGAACTTGTGACTGGGGTGTTTCTAGCAGTGCCTTATAGATGGCACTATATGGGCTCCACTCCATAGGGAGTGGAGCCCTCCTTGGTAAAAGCAATAAAGGACTCTGGTAGTCCACGTAGCGTTGTCCTTCGTGAAGTGCACTCACTGGCGGACTGCTTGATTGCCCAAATGCTCCCAGAGCTTCGACAGATGAGTTGCTATGCATATCCATGTTTGTGCTTTATGGCTACAGCCTTAATTGTCAGCCATGCCAATTTCTCGACTGGTAGCCAATTGATGGATTTCATTGCTTTCCGTTTCAGCCCGTTCATACGTCCAAAAATTGGCAAGGGCCACGATGCATCAGCAATGGTATGCCTTCATCTCTCATCGGGCGTGTGCGATTGTCCCTCTGGAGGAAGGGCCAAGTAACTGCTGGGGGGCGCAGTGTGCCACATGTGCCACATTCAGGGCCTGTTTTTCTTGGGAGGCATGCTTGTAATGAGATGGTGCAGTCCTGAGCTGTGTGCAGGTAAACACTTGTGGCTCCCTGTGTACATGGAGCACTTTTTAGGGGTGCATGCGCACAGTGGTGCCACTGAGCAAGCAGAGCTTCCACTCGTGTGTTGCCTGCTACGGTCGGTGGCAGCTGCGGCTTGTTAAGGGGGCAATATTGGGCACCTGAAAGATGGGGCAGCAGTTGCGCTTTCACATGGGAGCAACATGTGTTTAGAAATTTATGTTTGTTTGTCAACTTGGTTCGCTCTTCTGGGAGGTTAACGTGCTGTTGAGGCACAGCATGTTCATCGTAATGTAACATTTGCTCTTGTTATTCTGATTATCGTAAATGCAGCAACTTGTATTGTTTTGATGCAGCTTTTACTGATAAAGGCCAATGGCATAAAAGACAGGGCAATGCCCAGCGGCACAGAGTCCAAACAAGCCACCATGCACTTGCTGTTAAAGGGGTTGATTATGAGTGCTTCCGTGGTTGTGGCAGACAATTTGGTATTGGTGATGGGGAGCATGCCTGCTCTGTGTACAGCTGGCTTTTTGTTGTGTGCTGTTGGGACAGTATGCCTGCTGCCCGCCAGGAAGATCTCCATTTGATAACCTTTCACTTGATTTGGTAAATTTGGCATTTTTTTTTGCTGTCTTCTTGAACACAAAGTTTAACGGCAGCATACTTTTTGGTTTGTGCGCAACAGGATGCTTTGTTCTGTTGAAACTTCTCCCAGCCTTGTGCTGTCAAACAAAGGCAGGTTTTCATGTGTTCTCCACCAACTGTGCAAGTATTGGTGCATGTGCTTGAAATAGGACGTAAAATGAGATCTGAATTGGTACGCTAACGAGTGAACGAGGAATTCTGGTGGGACAACAATGAATTAAAGCAACAGCTAGAGATAAAAAAATAGGTCAAGTGAGAAAACAAAACTTGCACTGTGATTGACTATGGGCTGACATGAGCTTCTTGAGCCTTCTGGGTGAGATGTGCGTGTGCAATGCCCATTCAGTGTCCTGTGAGTTGCACCACGCATTATAGCTGTGAAGTACTTCCGATACTGGGTAACTGCATTGTTTTTTGTGTATGTTTTGTTGTATTGCTCTTTGCATTGTACCATGCCCTCCTGCTTGGACCGAAGTGTGGTCTGCAGTTTTTATTAAATAAATACACCCCTCCACCACAATGCACAGCAGCAGGTCTGCTCTGCTGCTGTGCATTGTGGTGGAGGGGTGTATTTATTTAATACATACTGCAGACCACACGTCGGTCCAAGCAGGAGGGCATGGTACAATGCAAAGAGCAATACAACAAAACATACACAAAAAACAATGCACAGTTACCCAGTATCGCAAGTACTTCATTCGGTTATCTGGTTCCAGTCTGAAATGGTGCGCGGAAAAAACGAAAATTTGAACGTGTCCGTTCTCGCGAAGTACGGAGTTAGTGCGTTTGTTTGGTGATGTCTTGTCGGTCTTGTGTTTAATGGAGAAAGAAAAGGGGTTGGATCAAGGGCGAGTTTGTGATTATATAAAAGAGACAGAAAATCGAGGCGGGACTTTTTTCTACGATCCTGAAGGGAAGGAATATTATTAGCTAGCATTAGGTTTGTGGGGAAGACCGTTCGCAAAAACCTAGAATAAACAAACCGAATGGCCTTCCGCTGAATCCTTTCAAGTTTCTTAATGTTTTGTTTAGTATGGGGGTCCCACACAATACTCGCATACTCCAGCTTCGGCCTAACGAAAGAAAAATAACTAAGAAGCTTAACGTTTGGAGGGGAATTTCTGAGCTTATATCTTAGGAAGCATCATTTCCTGAGGGCAGACGAGCAAATATTATCTATGTGCAAGTTCCATGATAAGTTGTTTGTTAATGTAACGTCGAGGTACTTATAGCTGTCAACCTATGTGAGTGAAGAAGACGATCCTAATTTATACACGTGTTCACTGGGGTTTTTCTTTCTTGTCGCACAAAGATATACACTTTTTTTCCAAATTTAATTCCATTCCCCCTTCTACACACCACTTACGCACGTTTTCAATGTTTTTGTCGAGTTCGTTCTGATCATCAGTACTTGTGACTTCCCGAAACAAAACACAGTCGTCAGCGAACAATCGAATTTGAACAGTAGGGTCAACAACAGTTACTAAATCGTTAATATACAACAGAAAAAGCAAGAGAGTGGTTGTAGAGAGTGCTGTAGAGAGTGCTTGTACCAGTGTGCACTGCAGTGTTGGGGCAAGTGTCCTGGCCTTGCACATGTGGAGCAAGCCCTGAACAAGCGCAGCGGCTGAGGTCTTGGCACCGCACCCCCCGGATGACACCTTTGAGCTTGGCCTAGCGCTAGTCCCCAGAAACTACAATGAGCAGGACCTTGTATAAGGAGCAGTGAACTTGTGAAAGAACCAAGGCTGGCCTGAATTAATGCGCAGCCCTCACTGCCTTTGCACACTAAGTGTGAAAGACTGCACCTGACATGCTTGTTCTGCCTCGTGAGCAGCGGATCTGTTGTGAAATGCAGCACCTGCCTTGGTGGTGAGAAGCGCCTGTGCACGGAAAGGAAAAGGAGGCCCCCTCCTCCTCTCAGTGGGACACTCGGGCAACACAGCTGGGTGGCGCCTTCTTTGCACAGTGGGCACATGCATATGTTGTGTGGCCTGCACAGGCAGTGTTCCACTGTCAAATTGGAGCTGCAATCTTCTCAATGGTAGCGATGTACGGTGACAGCCGTTCGGGAGCAAACACAGCATGACCTCGATAAGGGACAAACTTGTTGTGGACTGATGCTTCTACTAAATTATCAGACAAATATGTTCACTTCAAGCACTTGCAAGCCACCAAACAGGACACGGCATTCATTGATTGTCCAGTGATTGAAGAGAAGAAGAAAATGAGAATTGTCGTGCCTTTTGTTCTGACCTGTATCCTCACTCACTTTTCAGGAGCAAAGAGAGGCCTGCAAGGTAAGAAATCTATCATTTTGGAGAGAATAAATACCCCAGGTTAATTATGTAGATAAACCGAACATTACACCGCCATGTGAGATGTGTGAGCATTTGTTTCTCAATTTTGAAAAAAATGCGACAACAGGCCCAGTGTTGCTCACACTAGACCAGTTCTTGTGTGCCAGCACAGCCTGCATGCCCTTTTGTTCCAATTGCCCTCCCTCGCAGGGACTAGAATACAATGGTGGTGGTGGTCACTCGCTCCTTGGGAAATCGCAATTAGCCAGGGTTGAGCAGCATGCATTGAGTGTTGGCGATCTACGGGAAAATGTGTGCAGTTAACCTCAGTGGTCACAGCTGAGTTGCGGGTTTTCCTGCAATGTATAATGTGATAACTTCGTGTGGGACTGATTCTTGAAAGAATGTGTGAACGTTGATTGTTGTCTTTTTTTCCTTGCAGTCCTTTGAAAAAGTTTTGGTGCAGAACATTCAGTTTGGCTTATCACCCAGTCTGACAGTTGCCATTAAAAGCATCAAAAGGTGGGTAGTGCTTCTTCTCTTTGTTCCCTTCTCTACGCACACTTTGCCACGGGGATGCTCGCAAGGGCCGCACATTTGCCTTAACTGACCTCTGCTGTATAGCCCCATTGTCTGCAGTCAGTTCATTTTTTGCTACCGCAAAACCTAGCTATTCCTAGTATGTATAGTTTGGCTTAAAAGGTAGTCCCTTCAGTTTTGGGCATGCTACCTATGCTGTTCTAGTTGCATCAGCCACAGCATAGCTTATATTGCTGCCCACCAGATACAGGCTTAACAAGGTGCTCCGGAAGCTGGCGTACTTGGAATGGAATGGCGGGTGGGGTGCATTGGTGGGTGCAGGTGGCGGCTGGTGCGGGCGGCGCTGCCCCACGTGATGCACTGCTGTGCGGCCCTGCTGTACGCTCGGAAGGAGAGCTGCCTGGAGAAGCTGGGGGCAGCGGAGACCAAGCTGCTGTACACTCTTCACTGGATCCTCCTGGATGCGGCCGAGGAATGTACCGATGCCGAGCACAGCCAGGCTGGCCAGCCGCCGCCCGACTACATCTTCCCCATCACCGTCATCCAGGTGGGGCCGCCCTCCTCCTCCGCTTCTGCTTGACGGGGGCATGGATGCACAAGTGCACATCATGGGATGGATGCAGCGAGTTAGGGTTGCCACCTGCCCGGTTTTTGACCGGCCCCACAAGCTCTTGAGACAGCGAGACGGTTTCCAGTCCACACCTAAGACCGGCTGTCATTGGCCGAATTTTTGTCCATTGTGCCGGGACCATTATTTTCTTGTGTTTTATAAGCATGAATTGATCAACTACAGCAAGCAGGATGTGTCGACAAGCTGACACACGAGCAGAGAGAACAATGGGCGAGCGCGCTCCCTGAGATGGAGAGGTTGCAAGGTGAGGAACAACACAACGAAATCAAATGCCACCGTTTCATGTGTCACGGCTGCCGCGCCATGTGTTCACTAGGAAAATGTTGGGCTTCTTTGATTATCAGTCTTATGAGAGCTACGCTTACTATCAGTACGCATAGCACTTTGACTCGGTACAAACCGCCGGCGTGCTAAAAGCAATAAATGACCAGGGTATTATGTAGCTCTCTACTCTTGGGCCAGGGTATAGCAGAGACCTGCATAATACCCCTGTCACACGGGCACTTTCAATCGCAACTGAGTCGACCCGAATCGAACTCAATACAGATCTGGAACTGCTACATGGCAGTTTCAGTCGCGATAGAGCTTGATCCCACTCGAACTCGATCCTGGTTTCCCAAGCGCTACTGAGGTTTCCAAGTGCAATCGGACGAAAGCGATGATACTCTTGTCCCCAATGATTAATACCACAGAAGTTTACAACTTCAACTAATGCCAGAAATTGTATTGAATAACTTGACCCAAATAACCCTGGTAGCGCAGAATGTTGCCCAAACGTTGCCCAAACGTTTTCGGGTTTGTTGCCAAAACGTGGCTAATGTCCGCTCTTTTTAACTTTAGTGCAATGTTTCCCAGAAACATTGCGTCAACATAATATTATTATTGCTCCAACCTGGGGGCAATGTTTGAAGGGTGTTGTTCTAATGTTTGGGTAACGTTACTTCTCACATTCGACAACGTTGCTTCACTCTTGAAGCAACCTTCCAGCCACGTGGGACATATTTGGACAACGTTGCCATAACACTTATGGTTGGTTTTTTTATGACATTGCAGCAACTTTTCACCTACATCTTGGCAACATGCATGCCACATTTACCTATATCCATTTTATTGTGACGTTTTAACATTGCTACAATCTTGTAGCAACTTTCCAGTTACACTTTTAATGTGCAGTTAACATATTAAGAATGTTGCTTCAATTTTCAAGCAATGTTATTTCATGAAGTTGCAATAACATTGCTACAATTTTGCGGCAACTTTCCAGCTATATTTCTCAACGGGGGGTAACATTTGGAGAACGTTGCTTTATGTTCAAGCAATGTTTCCTACAATGTCAGAGCTACTTTCTAGATATGTTTTTTTACTATGAAGGCTGCATCCGCGCATTGTTCATATAATGTTTGAGCAATGTTTCTCTCTTATGTCACAATAATATTGCAGCAGTGTACAAGCTACCGTATTTTCCGGTGTATAGGTCGGGGTTTTTTTCTGAAATTTTCGTAGGTGCGTCTTATCCACCAGTGCGACTTATGTATGGAATAAATTTGGTGCATGGCGGCCACGCGTGGTCCGCGCTCTAAAAGGTGCCTGTGTGCTGCGTGATGTCAGCGCACGTTAAGAGACGCAGCTCTATGGTCTAAATGAATGAATTATTTGTTAAAGGGGCCCTGAAAGGCGTTTTGAGCACACTAAATGAACTAGCGCAATCGTTAGATTGGGTCGTCAACGTCATCTGTGCCAAGTATTGCTCTTTTACGCGCAGCGGAAAGCTCACACTTTTGTTGCAAAGTTTGTCGCTTTTTTCTCACCCTTTCCTTCGTGTTTTTGGACGCCGCCATCTTCACATGTCTACATCATCGATTCCCAGATGTTCGTCATGAGCTAGACATCCTGCTATTGGGCGGCTTTTTCACGCACTTCCGCCAAAGCGATGAGTCGTCTGCTCAGCGTCGGCTCGCCGGCTGATCTGCCGGCGGAGTGCCCGAGTGCTTGGACATTTTACGACAAACGAAACAAGTGTAAACAAACGTTTAACCGTTTGTATTAAATGCAGCACGGCCATAACACGACATGGATATTCCCTTACCTGAGTACGTTCCGTAAAGAAAGCGTTGAAGCCCCGTGGCACTTCTTTCGTGCAATTGCAGAGAACGCCCTGAGCCGAATGCCCGGGTTTGACGCATACATTTTATTCTACTTCAAAACAATCAAAACAGAACACAGAGAACGAACACAACGTCACAACATGCGTTGCAAGTCTGAACCGCGATTGAAAGACGATGGGTTGCCTCCTCCTGCCCGTCGTAAATTCGGCACTCACCTCGCGCGCGGTTTGCGGGGACGAACAGCAAGTCGCTTAACTCCGGCGCACAAGCCGAGATGGCTTTTAGCCACGCACACTGCACATACCCCATGCGAAGTTGAGTCGTACGTCTCTCGAGAAAGATAACCCAGACCATGGGAAGCACTATCCACCCGCAGAAGCACAACGTCGCATTGCATCGCGAAACAAAGACATCCACAACACCACGACGGGTCGTGCACAAAGCCGGTCGTGCACAACACACAACACACACACACACACACACACACACCATCGCCTCCTGTAATGTCAAACGCATCTCGCACTTCCCAATGGGAGTGGGTGGTACGCCTGCAGTGCCCACATGTCGCGAGGTGGGGCCCCGAGCTGAACCGGGAACACGCAACTGTAACTGAGTTCTACAGTGGTTTGTGCCTTGTTGTCAAGGCAACCGATGTTTGAGATTCTCAAAGAAGTGGCGCTCGCTCCAGCGCTAGAAAGCTCAGAGCCGCGGTGGAGCATGCTTTGCCAACGTTGCCGCTCTCCACCACGCGTCGCCCCAAGCTGAACTGGTCACATGATTGAAGGGTTTTGTGCACGGGTTCTGTATCGATTTAAAATGTCTTTTTCACATGCCGCCGGCAGGAATTACGACCGCCGCAAAATAAGACCCGGCACCAGCGGGGCCACATCTGATACGGCACTTTTTGGATAAACAGTGTCGGTGCATCAAAGGGAACGAGCGCACGATCTTCCCCGTACGGCTGCGAGTTCGCCGCCGATAAAAAGTCACGTGCCACCGATAGCAACTGCACCAACGAACACCGCGAAAGGGCAAGGCCAGGCCGCCGCACACATGCGGCCAGATTTTTCGTTCGGTTTTCCAGCCTTGAGCGAAGTGCGGGATTCATGGTGTCAACAAAGCTTGCCCGTAGCAGACGACAGTAGCAGCGCAATAGCGGAAGTACGTCACCCGCGCGGAGCGCAGCATCATGGGAGGCAAAGCTCTCGCGCCGTCAACAGCGGAGAGTAAGTCGAAAGGAGGTCAAAATTAATCCGGAGCCCTCCACTACGGCGCGCCTCATCGCCTGCGTTGCGTCGGCGCGTTAAACCCCACAATCAATCAAATCAAGTCGAAAGGAGGAGGAAACGCGGAGCGACGATAATGCGCGGTTTTTGATTTACGATTTCTCAGCTAATACTTATCGCTTTAACAAAATTCTTGCGGGAGGAGATTGCAAATACATTGCTTTATTTGGGTACATGTACATCCATGCATCGGCGGAAGGTATTTCAGGACCCCTTTAATGAGTTGGAGGAAGAAGGCTTCGATGGCTTTGTCTAAACGCCATCTGTAAGTACATGCAGAGTCCTTCAATGCTTTACTGGTCACGAAACTTCGGCGCTCGTTTCATATAGGGACCGTGGGCGCCACTACAGGTGCCACCGCCGCACGAAGGCCATCCAGCCGTTGCGCGTGCGGCATATTGGCCAGCTCTTGGCGTGCAAACGCTCGCTGCTTTTGGTGTCTGCGCGCTGATTAAGTGTGCTATTTTTCGTAGTAGTTAGCGGTGAATCGTCAAGTAATTGTGTAAATCACCTGCCTTCAATGGGGTTTTATTTTTCCAAGTAAATTATCGTAGACTTCGGCTGCGAACGACAACGGCTTCTGTGTCCTCTGGCACAGGCGCTGCGCCGTTGTGTTTACGAATTTTTAAATCTGTATTGCTTCTTTTCTTCAAGTAAAAGTTGTAAATACCACACATACGGTAGCTCCGTAGCCACGGACTGCTGTGGACCTATCGATAATACAATAAAAAAAAACTGAAAGAAACCAATTACGCGTCGTTCAGACTACGCTTAAGGAATCGGTTTGATTGCTCTGGAATTCAGAGAACGCTAAAAGAGATAGCCCAATGGTATTGTCGTTTTGATGAGTTGGGTACATACTTGATTGAGAACATCTAAAAACGCTGCAGAAACGCGAAGGATCAAAACACGAAGAGATATATGTTGCACTGTGTGTCTTTCCGCTTCCACACTTTGCAATCCTTGCAAAAAAAGGAAGCGAAAAAAGAACAATAAAACTGATTTTATCACGCGCAACAAAAAAATTTCAATATTACGAAGGGAGACAAAAGAGCGTGGTCCAGCTTACAAAAAATATTTTTTTTTTTTTGCGCTGCGATGTGCAGCACACGGAGGAAACAGAATATTGCCACGTAGCCAAGAACGACTCAAAGCTTTTCTGAACGAAGTTTATTAAGGCAGCCTCCTGCTCTACAAAAGACTACAATGAAACACAAACGTCGAAGAAGCAGTCCGCAGTGTGATGTGCACAGATGAATGTCGATAAAGTGAGTTGCGCGGCGTTTGCTATGCATGCATTACTCTCGGAACGTTATTAATTTCAGATCCATGAAAATAGGATCGAGAACATTGTCGAAGAAATAAACAATCAAGTTAGCGACAAGGTGACACCCTTTCCATATCAAACAATATTGCCCGACGGGACATGAGACAAAAGAGCAAACGGGCGCTCCGGTTGAAACGCCAGATAAGAAAACCGGAAGCGGCCATGCGCGGTTACAAAACAAAAAAAAGGAACCCTAAGGGATAATTCGCGGAAATGTGAAAAATAAAAGCACAAGGGCGTCCCAAAGCTTTTTTTACATGCGAGGCTGAGCGCAAGGCAATACAAGTTTGCAAACAGGTAATGAAGCACCGCTACTACCTGACTGATCTGACAAAAATCAGGCTTTAAGTTAGCCTTGTACAATTATAGGTCCAGGATGCTCTCAAAAGGGTACATTGCCTTTTCATTCTCACACACAGTGCATTCCCACACCCTGTCACACTCATACTCGAAGCTGAAATCTCCCGTTTCTTGCCTTGGAATGGTGCTTCTAAAGGTGCTTCTACAAAGAAAACTCTGGCAACCATGGCAACAGGAACGGGATGAACAAATCCTTAGTAAATTACATTTAATAAAACCACAGTTGGGTCAATATACTACGGAACGACAGCAGATTTACTGAAATATCTATGTGCAGACTGAGAATTGGCCACACGTATGGTACTTATTCTTATCTATTAAAGCACACAACCACCAGTATGCAACAGATGTGGAGGAGGGCTCTCATTTCTCCATATCTTAATTGAGTGTTCAGGATTTGAGCATGCTAAATGCCGTCACTTTCCCAAGATTTAGCAGGTGAACCTATGTTTCCCATGAATTGCCTCTTAATTTACATTCATGATATTGAATTTTTAAAACTTATTACTTACCGCTCGTAATTCCAAGGTGGTAAATGCCAGGATCTTTGAAATTTTTCATAACGTTTGAAACTGAGGGCCTCACCAATGACCCTCACACCAATGATTTATTTTTTAGCTTCCTCACGTCCTTTATTTTTTAGCTTCCTCATGTTCTTCATTGGTATTTTGCTGACTGAGGTGGTACCATTCACTCTTGACATAATGCTCTTTGGCCTCGATGCCCTTGTGCCATAAACACATACATACAACATACATACAATATTTATTTTTATTTATTTATTTATTTATTTTCATTCCCTGAGGACCCGAGAGTGTATTACATGGGGGGGTATTAGGAGGATATTCAAAGTGCACAATACATTAAATGCTGCCACACATCATTATATAAAGCTTAAGGAGAACTTCACTCAACAGAAGTGATTAGGGAAAAAGGCATGCATATAAACTGTGTACAAGCACAGGTACGTTAACAGCAATACAATATGCCCCAGGTAATAAAGCTTAGGCGCAAATAATACACACAAAACAGTCAAATAAATAGCATCAGCAACACCACCGCATAACTACACTAATCAATTGGAATTTCCAAAAACGCTTTTAATGCTGTAAGAAAGGATTAAGACTCTGTTATGGAATTCCATTCGGTTATCGACAGGGCTGAAGGCGAGTTTTGGTATTTTTTTGTTCTCGGAAGAATGGGATTAACTTTGTTAGGATGATCAACACGGGCAGAAGGGTGTGATGGTGAGACGATATGATTGCGCACGAATGGGGAGTTGCTGTGGAACAGTGAGTGGAAAAATGATAGTCGTGCAAGTTTACAGTGCGTGGCAAGGGAGGGCAGATTGAGCGATTTTTGTAAGGCAGTCATGCTTTCATAACGCGAGTATGACAATGTTGTGAAGTGTGCAGCTTTGTTTTGAATCGATTCAACCAGGTTAGTTAAACTTTCAGTGTGAGGATGCCATATGGTTGAAGCATATTCGAGCGGTGGTCTTATTTGGGAAGTGTATGAATAGAATCTGGTTTCTTTGTTAGCAAGATATAGTCACCTTCTTAGGATGCCAAGTTTTTTTATTGCTTTAGTAGCGGTATGTTGAATGTGAATGGTGCAGTTTAGATTGGCTGTGAAAAACACCCCAAGATATTTAAAAAATAGCACTGATTTAATTCGGGTATCATTTATGGTGTATGTGTTATGGGAGGGGATTGAAGCAGAACTAAATTGTAAGTGCTTAGTTTTTCCCACATTTATTTTTATCTGCCACGTGTCGCACCACTCAGTCAACTTATCGAGGTCAGATTGCAAAATGGTAATGTTGGCAGGGCTAGTTATTTCTTTGTAAATTACACAGTTGTCTGCAAATAGGCAAATTTGTTGCGAACTTATGTTGCATGCTATGTCATTAATGTATACAGTAAAAGCTCGTTAATTCGGATCTCACGGGACCGGGAAAAATTTCAGAATTATTCGAATGCCGAATTAATGAATGAACAGGAAAAACAACATTAAAATCATGTTGGAGAAGCATACCTTTATTTGCTGAAGTATTTTGTAATAGTCGTCTGCTTTTTCGCGCAGATTCAGGCTGACATTACAATTTTTCTTAACTCTTTCAAGTGCAAACAGCACGCAAACTGTCGGAACTGCTCAGGCAAACGTCCTCCAATATCAAAAGCGCCTCTGAGACTTCTCGTGAGGAGCGATGAGGTCGCGGCTGCACCTCCTCGCATGACTCTTCGTGAGAATCGTGGCCTTCCTGGGCGCCCGTGACATCATTAATACAGTAATTTCTTCATTGGTCAGGCGACCAGCATTGGTCAGGCGACCAGCCGTCCGAATTATCCGAATTTCCGAATTAACGGGTGTCGAATTAACGAGCTTTTACTGTATTAAAAACAAAAGAGGGCCTAGAACCGAGCCTTGTGGAACACCGGATAAAATGCTAGTATGGTTAGAGACATAGCTATTTAGTTTTACAGATTGGAAGTAGTTAGTAAGAAATTCCAGGATCCATTGTGTTGTCTTATTGTCAAGCTTGAGATTGCTTACTTTAAGTTCTAAACATTTGTAGGGGACCCTATCAAATGCCTTAGAGAAATCAATAAAGATGGCATCGATGTGAAGGTCAGGTACTAGTTTGAAGAATTGCGATTGACATGAGAAGTTTTGATGAAAACCATGTTGGTTTTTTAGGAGCAAGTTATTTAGATTGAGATGAGCCATTATATTTGTGAAGAGATTTGTTCGAGAAGTTTAGAGCATATGGATGTCAAAGAAATTGGTCTGTAGTTATTAGGCTGTGCATTATCACCAAATTTAAATATTTGAATTACGTAAGCAGATTTCCAGTCCTCTGGCAGACAACGTGTATCTAAAGATTATTGAAAAATTAACGCGAGTAAGAAGGCCGAGAAGTGGCTGGTTAGTTTTAAAAGCTTAGTGCTAATACCGTCAGGGCTGGAGCTGGTTTTAAGTGCTAAACAATCAGTTGCACAAGCTACACTGTGTGCAGTAATTGTGATAGGAGAAAACTGATTAGGGATAATTAGCTGTGGCAAGGTTAGGTTGCTATCAAGCAGTCGCTTGATAGTGCACTTCAGAAAAGAATTGGTTAAGTTTTTCAGCGCAGTCGGCTAAGCTCAAGGCGTTGCCATCCTCTGCGCAGAGTGCTGGCACTGAGTCGCTTTTCTTAGGATTAAGAGTGCTCCAGAACTTCTTAGGGTCATTTTTGAACATGTTGGGGAGTGTCATTGTAATGCTTATTTTTCGCTTCAAGAATTGCCTTTTCTGTTTGTTTGGAAACGTTTCTAAGTTCTGCCAATCATCCGACGCATTTGTTCTCGACGCTTTAGTGTACGCTCTTTTTTCCTTATTAAGCCATCTTTTGATGTCATGGGTGAACCATGGATCGTATTTGATCATTCATACTGTCAGCATGCAGCCAAGACGGAGTTTTCATCATGAAACAAGAAGAGTTACATCAAGCAATCAAATTTACAGGCAACAGGGAAATGAAGAAGAGAGGCGCTTGAAAAATTTAGCATAGGCATGCCATAAACCACATCAGCAGCACAGCCATGTGTGTATTCACGGGTTCGTGAATAATAACAAAGGAAACGAAGGCAATATTATGGGCCGACGGGCAGCAAGTTGCTTAATGCAGCTTCAAAGTCCTTGGCATCACTGAGATTAACAACTTCGTTTGGTAGCGAGTTCCATTCGTCAATCATTTTGACGAAAAACAATTATTTTAGACAATCGGTTCTGTATTTCAGCGGCTTGATATGTTTTGTGCGTTTAGTGTGTGCAGGTGAAGTTTCCCATGTGACGTACTTGTAAACGAACTTGGAAATATTGAAACATTGAACCGAAACTTCTTGCATGGCTTGAGTTTTTCTGACTACTCGCTCGCAGTTTGTTTCGATTAACAACCAAAACTCTAATAATACCTTCGTTCAGTCCGGTGTGCCACAAGGTTCTGTTCTCAGCCCTCTGCTTTTCCTAATATATATTAATTATTTAACGTCGTGCGTCTCATCTAATATGAATTTATTTGCTGACGGTTGCGTGGTGTTCCGAGAAATAATCTGTGACGATGACCTTACCACCCTTCAAACTGACCTAAATTCTATAATGGCTTGGTGCTTAAAGTGGCGCATGGAACTCAATGTTAGCAAGTGTAAATTTATGCGTGTATCTAGAAAAAATAACACATTACCTGTTTACTACCTTGATAGCATCGCCCTAGACTCTGTTTCTTCTTATAAATATCTCGGTGTTAACATCACAAGCAACCTCACCTGGAATATTCACATTGAACATATTATTAACAATGCAAATCGCATGCTGGGTTGCCTAAGCGTAATTTTGCTAAGGCACTATCTTCCCTTCAACTACTGTTGTACAAAACACTTATTCGGTCTAAATTAGAATACGCCTCGTCTGTTTGGGATCCTTCTTTTAACAATCTCATAAACTCACTGGAAATGGTACAAAACAATTCTGCACATTTCATCCTGTCGAACTATAACCGAACCGCCAGCGTAACAACAATGAAATCTACCCTTAACCTTCAATCCCTAGCAGTTCGACGTAAAATTTCCCGACTTTCGTTGTTCCACAAAATATTTCATCACCAACATCTGCATGAAGAACTCATTTTTCCTCCATTGTACGTTTCTTCTCGCCTTGATCATGCTCACAAAGTCGGTATAGCATCAAGCCGAACGACCTCTTTTTCTCAGTCGTTTATTCCCCGTACGTCATTGGAATGGAATTGCCTTCCCTCTCCTACAGCAACCATTGTAAATCGCACGCTTTTTTAAAAATGCCATAGTCAACATTGTGTGATTCATTCTTTGTTGTGTGCAGTTATGCTTGCTTGCTGCATTTGTTGTATTGTTGTTTTGCCTAATTTTGTAGAAGATGTTTCTTGATATGTATTTCTTTTGCTGCTTTTTTTTCGTTATACTTATGAATGTAACCACTCCCCTCTATAATGCCATTGGCCCTGAGGGTATTACTAATAAATAATAAATATCAAGCCTATAGTGACCATGCAATATCTGGAAAAAGAATTTGAGCCTGTTTATATTCATTCTGTGGTGAGCAGTTATCATTCCAGCCCGTTCCCGGAGTTGTGATGTCGACTGCATTCGATGATAACAGTTAAACACGAATGTTTTTTCGCATTTCCTTATATCGTTTTCTGTGCACGGGCTCCAGATGGGGCTGGCGTAGTCAACTAGGAGCATTATGGTAGTTTTGTGCGCTAGAAGTTTCACTTCTGTCGTCGCATCAAGCAGTTTTCTTTGCAGCGCCCACAGTTTTTTTTTTGGGCTCTATCACCAATCTAGTCAGCCTGTGCTGTCCAGTTTAAAGTACGTGTAATATAAATGTGTATATGTGTACATGTATGTGCATGTACATGTGTATATGTACACCCTTTGTCAGAATTTTCTAGGCCTTGTCGACCATAAAAAATTCAAACAATAAGCTTTACCTTTAAGTGTGACAAAAATAATTTATGAAAGTAACAAAGAAAGTTGTTTTCTCTAGCTTTCTGGCATAGAACGTTTCAGCCTCACTTGGGACATAAGCTTGTACATGGAATTTTTTGTGGCCTGCGCGTTTCTGGCTTGGCCTAGAAAATTTTGACAAAGACTGTACATGTATATATGTGTTCATGCGTTGGTTGTGGTTGTGGGTCCTGGTGACTGTCCTGTCCCCAGGCCCTAGCAAGTAGCCAAACTGCGGTGTTGCCCATCATCAGGCGCAGCCAGTAACCGTCACAGACTCTGGCATGCCGTTAACGCTGTCGGAAAGAGCAGGGGTGGTGTATCAAGTGGCCCCATGTGTGTGCGCAGGTGTTCGTGTACCTGTTTGCCCCGTTGATCCCGTTCCTGAAGCAGTCGGACTTCGTGGGGAGCTTCCGCCTGGAGAACGGGGTGCGCATCTGGGAGCCCCTGTGGGAGCACCGGCACCCGGCTGTGCCCTGCTTCACGGCCCCCGTGCAGCCCCACGGACACGCGATGCGCACGGCCCGCACCAGCCGCGGGGGCGCAGCGGCTGACTACGACCTCCGCCGTCCCCACGAGTACGGCGACGTCTTCCTGGGCACGGGCGTCCCGGCCAAGCTCCGCAAGCACGGTCGCTCTCCCTCTTCCTGGCTTTCTCTTTGTTGTCGCTGCTGTCGCGAAAGATGGTGTGTGCGGAGTGTACTGTCTGTGCACGCACGAGAATGCCTCTTTCAGGAGCTCTCTCTCGGTTGCTTCCCTGGAACCGTTGCGTGCCTGCGGGTGGTTGTTTGACTCCCAGGTGGTCCTAAAGGCACTCATGTTATCTGCCAGGCTGCTGTTTGAAGGCACAATTCCCTCAAATCGTGAGGAACTCTAGTTTCTCTCATTGGCCACTGCATGCAAGGTAGGGGACAGCACTGGCTGTGCGACTGATGACGAGGGCTTGGACGATGCAAGTGATGTCTTTTTCTATAGGCCGGGGCGTCTGTGGATGTGGAGGACCCAGCGGGGGGTGTGCACAAGTCGAGGCGTCTGTGATCTGCTGTTATCTTGTCCAAGGGCGCTGATACTTGGTACACACTCGCAAGATGTCTCGACTCTCCAGTGTGAGGCACATTTTAGTGTAATTGTATGGAGAAGGGTCGGGTTTCTTTTCTCCGACTTAGCACTTAGTTGTAGCTTGGCCGAGGTGGGCTGCATGCTGCGCTGTCCGTGACGGTATTTGCCCCCATAAAGGATGTTGTCGGCATAGGCAGCATGGTGGTCTCTGCCCTCCATTGCCGTGAGTTGTGCAAGAACTTGGGCCGTTGCTGCGTGCAAAAGTTTTAGCCTGCTCGTAGGGCGCTGCAGGGAGGCCCTAGCGTGCATGGCGGTGCACTGCCTGCAGCAGCCGATGTCGCTAAGGCTGGTGAGCCTGCAAGGAACCTTCCACCCGCTATCTCGACGCAGAGCCTGCTCACTTTCGGCACCCAGAGCCCGTCCTAGAGTTGCCGGCCATCAGAAGGGCATCTCTGAAATTGTCCACAGCCTGCCTGGAGGGGCCGATGGGGCTGTTCGGGAGGCTCTCTAGGGGGTACGAGGAAATGCGGATAATCTGACCCACGGTCTCGTTTCATGAATGTAGTAAATACTAACTGCAAGGAATGCGGCAGGAACTGTGCCCAGAAATCTTAAGTTGAAAGTGAAATACATGTTCATAAAGCCTCGCCTTTAACCTAGGTAAAGAAATGCTTGAAGGGGCGGATAAGCATAACTATCTTGGGCAAGCCGTCTGTACTGACTGAAACCATGGGGAAAGGAATTCGGCCTAGAATCAGTATGGCCTGGGGTGTATTTGGCAAGCACTTTCGAGTACCTTTGTCATTGAAAAGAATGGTATAGCACAACCATTGCGTGCTACCAGTGCTGACAATTATGGGGCGGAAACTTCGCACACTAATGAACACCTTGAGACTAAACTTGGGTCAGTCCCACACGTTGTGCGAAGAAGGATGATAGGAATAGCTGTTAGGGATGGGAAGCGAGCATCTTGGGTTAGGGAGCAGCAGAAAGAAGGGGAAGCGGGCGGGCAACTGGCGAACCACCAGGATAACCAAGAGAAGCACAAGAACAGGGTGGAGGGATGAGATGGGGAAATTTGGGGGCAGAGAACCGACATCACAGGACGGGAGAGGACTTGGAAGTGTGTGAAAGGCCCTCATCCTGCAGTGGACATGACGGAATGACGATGGTGGTGGGAGTTTGAAGGCGAACATTTGAAGCCAGAAGGTGGAAGTTCAAAGTTTGACACCAGCCATCAGGAGCAAAGGTCACGTCAACCTCTCGGCTGATCAAATCGCTAAAGGGACGTTAAAGGCTGAGTAACTTATTGTTTCAACTGAAAGATTGTGCGTTATGTAGCCCTTTCACTTTTTGTTTGACAGCCAACGATGCCTTGTCTGCTGAGAAAGAAAAGCTGGCACATCTCTCAGCTGTTTCCCTTCCATTTCTTCGGGATGTTTCTAAGCGTGTCACAAAGGGGCCAGGGCGAGCCAGGCTCGACCGCCGCCATCTTCCCGAAAGCCTGGCCTCGTTGGCTTTCAATTTTGTCGCAGCCAATCGGGAAGGGTTTGCTTGATGCCATCCTGGTGTGGCGGCGTACAGCAAGTTCAGCTGCCAAGCCCCCGCTTTTTACTCGCAGGGATGGTATTTTGGGAATGTGCCCAGGACATGCCTCCACCTGATAGGAGGTGTTCAAAATACATTTAGAGTCGATAAAATAATTTCACAGCTGTCTCGTTTCTGGTCGATCACACCGTTTACACCTGCTTTTTCCTCTGGCTAGTAGTCAATAGGTGCAGTAGGCTGTCGCGTTGACCCGCAAGCTTGCAGGCAATCTGAAACCCGGCCTGCCACCTGGGATGTGGCAACATATTTTATGATGTGTGCTTGCTGGGGTTTGTCTTTTTAAAAGCGCATTACCATCAAAGGTTCCCACATACATTTATTCTACATTTGCTCGTCCCTGCTGCCTGGGTGTTTCTTTCAGAAAACGCCTAGGCAAGCCCCACCGATCCTGTTTCATCGTGCATTTGTGATTTGTGATGCCATGTAGTACGGAAAAGTGTGTGGGGCAGCAATAACCTGTTTTTACATTTTTGGCATTTCTGTGTTTATAATCAACAGCTGCCACTGCGAGTGGTGTATTGGTATTCACAACGCTCCAATCTACTGACAGGCAAACTTGCCTTTACACTTTAGTGTCATTTTAATCCGGAGTGCAGCTCTTGTGATTCTGCTTTTAAATTAAGGGACAGACAATAGATTATTGTCTAATATATTTTTCTATCCCAAATGAAAGGGCATCACTTAAAACACCTTAACCTGAAATGGTTTTGCTGATAGTACCCTAGAACTTTTGAAATTGGAATTTTTAGTTCTACCAGCCATGCGTGTCCCGCCAGAAGGAAGGCTGACAACCATGACAGTGAGGTGTGCGGCAACGCACTTTTAACCAGAGTTACTCAATATAGACAGTTGCGAAACTCCGCTTCAGAATCCGGGCGGCGCTAGCCCCCCCACTCCGTGGAAGCTGAGGGGCAAGTCGACGCGCGCGGCACCTAGAAGATAAAAACGAAACTTCGCTAAACTAATATTATTCAAAATTCTTCTGTAAAATAAAGATTGCTTTTTAAATTAAAACACATGAATTACGTAAAATTTACTTGTGTTTTTGCGGCTTTTCTTTTTATGACTTACGGCAGCAGCCGCAAGCACTTGAGTACTGCTTCAACGTCCTGCCGACAGACGACAGGCTAGTCAACTTGCCCCGTGCTTGCCCCGGCGCAGGGGGGCAACCGAAGACCGGCTTTCGATACATGGGGCCTATGGGGAGTTTCGCAACTGTCTATATCCAGTAACTCTGCTTTTAACTGCACGTGAGGCGAAAAGAGGTCTTTAAACACTTGTCCTCGGCCAAAACCACAGTAATGTGCAACCTTTCCTATTCTTTTGTGCGGCTTTTGAATCACACATTGAAAGCGATGAAATTGTTTGGACACGTACGGTGGTGTCACGTTTACACACTACATGGTGCCACCTTTTGGACTTCAGAAATTTTAGTGCGAAATTGACAACATTTCCGTCTGTTTATTTAGAACTTCCTTGTGGCTACCCCAGTATATCAAACGCTGGCTTTAATATGAGCTGGAGTACAAGCACACCCGAAAAGCAAAAATGCCCTTGGGTTTGTGATTTCGGCGCATGTTAAAGATCCCCAAATGGTCAAAATTAATCCAGAGCCCTTAACTATGGCGCGCCTCATCACCTGTGTACTGTGTAATCAATCAATCAGTTAGAGGACATGCACTCCACAAAAAATCAGTTGTCTGTCCCTTTAACACTTCTGCCCACGGAGCAAGATAAACGGGAGTGCCGACTTCGCTCTCTCCGGCGGGCCCTTAATGTCCTTCACTCGCGGAGCACGAATAGATGGCGCAGCGAATGGGCGGCTGGTAGAGCCACTAAATAAGCTACACTCATCTAGTGGCTCTAGCGGCCGGTAGGGTGCCTGGATGCGCGCGCCCGCCTCCCCTAGCGGCCGGTTGAGCGGCTGGCGTTCCCCGTGCGCCGGCGGGCGCGTTGGCGGAACGTATTCCGTCGGCTTTTGTCGTCTGCTTCGGCTACGGTAGTTTTGGGCACGGAGTGCTTTGGGCCTGCGTTGGCGCCGCTTCGCGTTCATTGCGCTCCTCCTTCGCACGGCTTGATTAACTTGTTTGACAGCACCTTCTGGGTAACCCGGACCCGAAGGAATTGAGTGGTCGCACGGCAAAGATACGTTAAGGATTGGTTTGCAGGGCGGGAAAACAAAATGTAGGACGCACATATAGACATATGGCTGCTATACAAACACTACCTTTTACGCAGTGCTTGCCAAAAATGTGACTCCATTTTGTAAATTTGTTAATACCAATTCGGCTGTGTTTTAACAGGTTTTACAAAAAACATAAGGAGCAACTGGTTCTGATCAATAGTGATTATAAAAGTTCCCTCAGCTTTCTCGCAGTTCTCCAACTTACGTCCAAAACAGAGTGTGCCTAGAACACGGACCGGCACTCACGCGCTCAGAAAAAAACAGAAACGCGATAACATCACCCGCGACTGCCCGCGACGTAGCAATCTGCTCAAGATCAAGGCCCTGACAGTGCGGTCTTTTCACAAGCCTTCATTTCGCGATATTTGAATTCGTCCGGACCCTATATCTCTGTGGTGATGACTCGCCGAAAGAAAAGGTTTAACGAGCTGGTTGTTTTGCTGGTCAGCCGCTTAAAGAACGAAAAAAAAAAAAAAAAAAAAAACGCCGGGAAACCTGGTAGGCCCAAAATTGCAGCCATACTAATCGCAGCATTTTATTTGGAGTCCGCAGTGTTATCGACAAGATAACACTACTGCAAAGTGAAAGTGAACATCGGGCAGTAAGTTGTTGCATGAGTTACAATGAAGATTGCGTTTGATATTCTTGGGTGCCTTATCAAGCTGACAGTGTTTTTGTATACTTAACAACAGGGCAGCTGTCCGATTCAGTCATTGGCACAGAAATGGGTGTATCATTGCTGTTTGCCGATGGAGACTCCGGGCGAACCTTGTAAGTGTTGTTCGTGCGCAAAAGCAGCATAAATAATTAAGCACGCGGATGGAGAGCGGGCTAACAGAGGGTAATTCTTGCACTGCATCCATTTGTCGTAAGCAGAATCACGCTAGACAATGTTTTGGTGTTCCATATTACTCTTGCTCATTCTTTGGTGCTTCTGAAGTCGTCGTTCAGTTGTGTCTTACATCTGCTGGGTTAGTACAATATTTTTAGCGGGTTTTCATAATGTCAGAATAAACGCTGTCTGATAGGGAATATGCGATCGCCATGTATGCGGTGGCGTGCGATTATCTGCGCCATTGCGGCTGCGCACGAGTGTTTAAATTCCGCGCGTGCACGCATTCCTCCTGCATCGTAGGACAGGCAGAAGACAGACGTCGCTGCGAAAGAAAAGATGCCTCTGGGGAGAGCGAAGAAGGGAAGAGCCATGTACAGAGGCACAGCGACGAGAGGGCGAACGAAGGAGGACGAGAGCGAAGGGAAAGCTGGGCGGCCGGCGGCGCGGGGACATTATCGGCCCGAGCAAATGATTTTTTCTGGGCCACAGTCGGCGCTCCTCTTCATATCTTGCTCCGTGCTTCTTCCCCACCGTGCTCACGAGTGCTGTCACCTGGACTGTAAGTGAAAGGCACAGAGCAGAGCTAATTTTCCTGTTTATCACTGTATGTCAGTGAGAGAGTGTGTATTTGGTCAAGGTGATCTCGGGGGGGCATTTTAATGTAGGTATGTTTTGATGTGTGAAACGTCATTACATAACGTATTTAGTGTCACGTATTTTTAGGTCCTGGTGTGTTTTAACATGGTAACATTTCGATTCAACATATCAGCCTAGCAGAGCAGTGTATTTGATGCATTTTAACATACAACTCTGCCATGCCGTCCAGATGTCCCCCCACAAGTGGGCACAGAGGCGAAGGACGAGGGAAGCCGGCACGGCTCTCCTGGCACGACGAGCAGGGCACCGTCGGCTGTCGTGAGTGAAGGGAGGGTGGCACTGATGTATGAACGGGGGACGGGGCCCACCATCAGGCGGAAAAGGCCTGTCTCAGAAATTTCCCATAGAGAACGTGTCCAGCCAGGGGTGCACTTGTAGTACCATCACATGCTACAGTGGAACCTCGATACGAATTTCGGGATGATACGAATTTTTGATAAGTCCTGGTGAACTTGCATTGCTTGCAATGGGAAAAGTTTTGGCTCTTATGAACGGACCTGCGGGGCCCGGCGGATGATACGAACGAACCGGCGAGGCGCCCGACTGCTGATAGAGCAAGCTACAGTGATGTACGGGCTCTCTCCCCCCTCTTTGTTGCCCTTTCTCCAGGAATGGCCGGGCTGCTGTTTTCTGCTCGCAAAAACGCGCTGCGCACTCCACGGGCGAGCTGACGCAGCCGCGAAGCCACCCGCATGCTGTGCGCGGCATGGCCGGCGGGAGCAACATGGCGGTGGCTTCGGTCGCGAAGTGGTGCGGGCCGCTTGAGCGACCGCTTTTAACTAGGGTTGCCATCTGCCCAGTTTTTGACTAACCCGATCAGTTTTTTAGACTAGACAGCGGGCCGATTGTCGGTCCGTTCTTAAAACCGGCCATCATTGGCCGGTTTTTTGGTCATCGTGCCGCAATTATTTATTTTTTGGAATTTTATAAGCGTTAATTCAGCAACTACGGCAATAAATAGGTGTCGGTAAGCTGCGCAAAGACACGCGAGCAGAGAAGATATGTGGGCGAGCGCGGGCGAGATGCAAAGGAGAGCTTTTAATGGACAAAGTATGTGCGTTTACTTTTCAGTGCATCACATTTGGAGCAATAACAAAAATTTCAGTAACTTTCAGTACAAACGTTCTGTTGATTCCTCTCTAGGAAAACGCTACAATGCATATGGCATTGCATGCCATAAAACATCGATTTTTTTTTTCTTTCACCACGAATTCAACCTTCTAAATACCCTGCCCCCCCCCCCGTTTCCCCCAAAGGGCCGTTTTTTTTTTTTTTCGGGGAAAGGTGGTAGCCAGGCCTACTTCTAACACTTCTTTAAAATGCCGCTCAAAGCACGCATGAAGTTTCTTGTGTGGTAAATGAGGTAATAATTAGGGTGAAAACGGTACTATAAAACATCATCCACACCGCTAGTGAAAGCGCCCACGAAAAATCTGCTGGGGTGGTAAGCGTAAACATCTCCGGCGGAGCCAGCCAGCTTTCTCGAGTGCTTCGAAACTGCCACCATTAGGCGCACGCCTCCCCATTGGCACAAGTCATCAGGCTCCTTCCACTGCCGCGCGCGTCGCGTGTCCTTTTCTTACCGAGGCACAGGCGGCCGCGGGCGGGGAATCGCCGATGCGGGCATGAAAAAATAGCACGTGCAACACCGATGCGCACAAATCGCGTGCAAAAATGCGCCATGCGGGTCACGCCTTGACTGTTGCGGCGTATAGTGAGCTTGTGCACCGCGAGTGAGGAGGCGAAAGTTCAGAAAGGACCGCTCGGCAACATGGAGGTGAAAAAAAAAATCAGAAAACGTCACGGATTTCTTCACATGAAAAAAAGAACAGAAGTAAACTAAAACTTTTTTTAGGGGTTAATTTCTGGGTCTGTATTGGTTCATACGAATTTTGGATGATACGAATATTTTTCGCGGTCCCACGAGATTCGTATCATCGAGATTCCACTGTATTAAAAAATCGCACTGCTTATGCCTACCCATTGCGGAAAGTGGGCGTGGCTTTTAAACAGCCTGTTTATGTTGCAATTTTCGCTCAAAATAAAAGAATGCAACTGATAAAAATGATTTTTTGCTGTAATACTGCAAGAAAAGGATAAAGGATTACTTAGTCTGTGTATGTCAGTAGTTGGAATTCAGGTTGATAGTGGCATTGCAACGCGTACAGAAACAGCAGGAGTGTGATGTGCATTTGTTTTTGAGTGAATGCTGTCAGGAAATGAACTGTGGATCCATTTGATTGGCTTCTGAATTTCTGTTGACTGCAAATGGTGAAGGAAGGCAAAAGAGGTGCCGTGAAAGGTTTCAGAAAGGCATCTGATGCAAATGATGTTCTGAACTCAACAAGCGAAGTTTCTGAAAATACAGTTCGACTTGTATGAGGGTGGATGAAGGTGTTTCTAAATTTTAAACAATGATTGCTCAGTGGTCTTTGCAGAGACTGAACCAAAAACGAAGTTTTCTAATGAAAACCTGTAGTTGGACTGTGAAGATGTTAAAAAAAATTGTATTTCAATAAGGCTATGAAAAAGCTTATTTCTTTTGGTTTAGTAATAACTAGAGTTGTGCAAATACAGTAAAAGCTCGTTAATTCGGATCTCACGGGACCGGAAAAAATGTCCGAATTATCCGAATGCCGAATTAATGAATGAACAGGAAAAACAACATGAAAATCACGTTGGAGAAGCATACCTTTATTTGCTATTGTATTTTGTAATAGTCGTCTGCTTTTTCGCGGAGATTCCGGCTGACATTACAATTTTTCTTAACTCTTCCAAGTGGCCAACAGCACGCAAACTGTCGAAACTGCTCAGGCAAACGTCCTCCAATATCAAAAGCGCCTCCGAGACTTCTCGTGAGGTGCGATGAGGTCGCGGCTGCACCTCCTCGCATGACTCTTCATCAGAATCGTGGTCTTCCTGGGCGCCCGTGACATCATTAATAATTTCTTCATCGGTCAGGACACCAGTCGTGGCGACACAATCATCAATCGCGATGTAATCACGATGTAGTTCGGTGACGCTGCGATCGCCCCCACTAGTTGATGACGATGGCGATGCCTCTCAGGTTTCAGTTTCACTCCAGTAGTGCCAGCGCTGCCAATTTACCACACTTTTGTGTAGCGGCAGCCTTCAGCATTTGTCCGAATTAAGCGGTGCGGGGCCGAATTCTGACGAATTAACGAAGGTTTGGTCCCATATAATAACATGCGCTTTGGCTGGGACCAATAGAGCCGTCCGAATTATCCGAATTCCCGAATTAATGGGTGTCGAATTAACGAGCTTTTACTGTACTCGAATATTCGAATATCAAATAGCACCTCCGCAAAACATTCAGTTCGCTAATCGAATATCTACTATTCGGTTTTTCGAATAGTCAAGTGGATTTTCTGAATGTGGCCGGCCCTGTGAAAGCGGGAGACATCCGCCCACTCTAACGCACTGGTGGCACACCGCCTGCTGGGCAAGTTTCATCCAAATCGTGCTTTCGACGAGCGTGTCTTGCAGAGGCTGTAAATTTTATCCCGCTGAACGGAGTAGTTTATGATTGCGTCGATGAGATACTTCCGTTGTGCCGTTGCCATCAACTCTGGCTGCCAATTTGAATACTGCGACCGGATGTTTACATGTTATGGCAGCTTCTGGTAAAGCAATCGCCACCACTTTTGTTGTTTTTGAAGGCGCCCCCGTTAATATAAAATCAAAAGTGCTTCTGGCTTTTTTTGATGCGGTTGGTGTATGTTTATTACATGTTTTTTGTTTTTTTAGACCAAAGAAAATAGCGCGGGCTCTTGCACGGCGACTGTAGTGCGAGTTTTCCTTGTGCAACATATTGTTCATGCTCCCGATGTGCTGCCGAAGTAGTGCCTCGTTGCGGTTTGTGATTGTAGCTTTGCCATGTGTTCACGTCATAATGTTCATTCCTGCAAAGTCATTGCCTGTGATTGCAGCACATCTGCGCCAGTGCAAGTCGTCTTCTTTTTTTTTTCTTCTTTCCTAATGCGTGTCGTGCCCATTTCGGATTACTTTGGTACATATCGCCTCATAGTGGCTCGGCGATTGAACTGCTGCTAAATAAGAGTTGAAAAGTGCGTTCTTTGGGTCGAAAAAAAACTTCATGGCTCCTGAACATGCGAAGTAGCTCCTGTTTTTACGCAAAACCTATAAAAAATTGACGTCTGTAAAAAAAAAAATTGATATTTGATATTTGATTCGGTATTCGGCTTTTTTTTTTTCGAATTCCATTCGAGCTTCGATTTGAAAGTTACTATTCGGTATTCGCACACCCTAGTAAAAACCTCTTGTGAGGAGCACGTCACTCTGGAGAAAATCGTTATTTAATAAGTGTTCTTTAACTAAAGTAATAAATTTGTTTTATCGTTTTATAAATTCCAAACTACTCAGTTTTTTTCTGATTTTTCTCTAATTTGCTAGAATTTTTATATGGAAAAAGCAAAAACAAATTGGTGTGCCTACTTGTTTACGAAAAGTGAAAGTTGAGATAACTGCCAAAAACAGTTGAATCATTTCTCAGGGTACTCTCCCTCTCGCAGAGGTGTTCAAACGGAGGAACTTTTTTAAGCAGCCTGAAGCATTGCTGGGAAATTTGAAATGTGTGCGGGTCAAAAACAGTTGTTCAGTAGTTTTGTGGACCGTCAGTGTTTAGCGACATTTCCATTTCGCAGAATGAAGCTGCTGACTCAGAAGTGAAGGCCCCACCAAAAGAAGGCGAGTCCAAAGTTACCATAGTGGAAGGCTGCCGTCCAAGCCCCTCCAAGTCCCAGGTGAGGAATGTGATCTGTAACGCTGCTTCAACGCTTGCACTCCGGGCAATATACTGATTATCAATATTAGAAAGCATGCAACATTTCTTGCAACTAATTTCATTATTGCTAGCTACCCAGCACGGCAAGAGACGGCTGTCACGACTAGAGTATTTCAAACGTGCCGAGATGCTCATTCCTGTAAGCTCTGTTTCTAGTTCCTTCTTCGTCCTACATGTGCTGCAGGGGTTCCCGTGGTCGGTGGATGGCTGTGCATGGGTGTTTGTGGTGTCATTTTAAACCTTTTGTGTGTCAGATTTGCTCGTGGTTTGCCCCTAGGAGGCCTCTTTGACCTTGAGTGGCATATGCGCGGCTGTGTCGCATTCATTTTCTTCAATTTTTGTTTTTTATTGCGTAAGCAATGGATAGGGCACGTGGGCAAAAGTTTTTGCCGTTGGTCCATGGACAGAGCACGTCAGAAGGACATCAAGCAAAACAGCTTGTGTTGACAGGGGTGACGTCGGTGAAGTTGGCTGCGGTGCCACTGTGTACGGCCTCTGGCGGCTCGGCCGATGTGGCCGAGGTCAAGGTGGCGGCGACTCAGGCACGGTTAGCGTTTCTCAGCGTGTTTGGCATGGCTCGCGTATGTTTCTTGCAAATGGGGTGCGACAAATACGGCATCTTATTAATTTAAATCATATTATTGAACATCGAATTCTGCAATTCATAATTTGCATGGATTCTCTCAGTGCTGTTCGTGCATTACCATCCAGAAAGCGTTGCAGGCTTCCAAGGTGAGAACAGTCCTTGCAACTATCGACTCGAAACACCAAAAAGGCATATATAACCCAAAAAAGGAATTTTTAGGCGCTAAAAAGCCCTTGTGGGCCCATATAGTCAAAATAGGCACTTTTAGGCGCAATAAACTATTGCTTAAAATGATCCTGTACCCTCAGCTCATGCTTATATGTTAAATAGGCTTGATAAGGACACAAGGGAAAAATAGGCATTTTGTATAAACTTCCGGTCTCTAGTTATAACGCATGCCACAGGGAATGGCGACACAGTCGGAGGAACCTTCTCTTACTGGCAGACATACTACACCATGAATACTATCAAGCCATTGACTACAACCTCGACACGCACAAAGCACGGAACAGCGTATGACTACTGCGGCCTAGCTGGTAGCTCGCTTAGTGCGCTATAGGGCTGCAGCTGTAAACAGTCACACAGTAGAATTCAGCTGAGTGTTGACATCATGCGTGCTTTTTTTACAAGTGAAACACCTTCACTGCTCAAGCAGAATGCACCATCACAGCACGAACCCGTACAGCCGAGCTCCGTAAACAGCACTATCGAGGGGAGGAAAGGGAGCGAAGGAGAGCTACAAAAGTTGCACAGTTTCTCACTGAAAATGTGATTTTATTTAAGGCTCACACGCAAAGCTATTGCAGGCTGTTCATGCTTTGCTGTTGTGTTTAATTCTATTATCATGCTGCAGCTCCATTATGAATGGCTGTTCTTTTTTTTTTTTTGAGTTCTTGATCACGATGAAAAACATTTGCTCTAACGTGTCTGCGCCGCTTTTTTGTAGTCACTGCGCCAACAGCCAACTTAGCAGACTATCTTCCATTCACACCGCACACTCAGCTACCCGATGTCTGCTCAGGACAAAAATCCGGCTGCAGACAATCACTCCCGTCCATTTTTGTGGACGTGAGGGAGAAAAAAAAAGCAGCGCTACCCAAGAAAAACAAGCACGTGCCTACAGCGCACAACGAAAGTAGAATACTGCGATTGGCTGCAGCCATGGCTGCAGCATCAAGTATGCCTAGCTGCTTCCAGCGGTGGCGTTCTCCAAACCCTTTCCACCTTCTCTCCCCACGGCTCATGGCTCCCCGCGGCACAAATCTCGGCTGAACAGGCACTTGTTTGAAGCTGACGGCGGGGTGGCTTTTTCGCTGGTTTGTCATTGCATGTAGGTTGTCTGTTAACGATGAAATGGCTTACCAAGTCAGCATAAGTCTGTGAACTAGACTGCTCGGGGCAGGCTAGTTCGCAGTCTTATCACATGCTTATTGAGAGTCTCATTCACTGTCTTACAAGTTTCCTGAAAGCGTTTAGTAGCCTAGGGGAGTTTAGAGCTTGAAATAGTCCATCAGTAAAATTAGACTGCTGATAAGTCTGTTTTATTGCGCTTCGAGTAAGCGATCCCCGGTATTTCTTTCAGTTTGCCACCTTGCTTTAAACTAAACCAAAAGAAAGTTTTATGCTTTTGTTATTTTTGTGTGAGCTATTGGCTCAGTGCAGCAAGGTTTCCTGCATTGACGAGGCAGTGATGAGTGCTTGCATCAAACTTGTGTTTCACAGCCACGTGCAGAGAAATTCCAGTTCTTCCAGTGCCCTACCGAGTCCACGTGACACGCCATGTCGGCCAATTGTGCGCCAGTGTGTCAGCTGCGTGGTTGAAGCTTGGGCGTGTTCCAGGGCGAGCTGGCTGCAAGGCGGCCCCCCCGGGAGGCGGCGGCAGCGGAGTCGAAGGAGGCCCTGGGAGGCATGGCGACCTACCTGGACGTGTCCGTGCTGCGCTGCCTCTTCATCTCCCAGTGGCTGGAGGAGGGCGTCCACTGGGCCCTCCAGTTCCTCCTCAACAGGTGCGCTCTCTCCCCAGGGGGCCCAGTGCAATTCTGATACAAATTCCAATACACGTATAGGCTTATTGCCACCAATCAGTCTGTATTACCGTATAAACCGGATTATAGGTCGACCCGGTATATAGGTCGACCCCCTACCTTGAGGTGGGAAAAGTTGACAAAAAAAATAATTCGGCACAGAAGCGCACTCACAATGTCTATATTTATTTCGACGCCCGTCCATCACTGCCACTCACTATGCCTGCCGAAGTCACTCGTCCGAGCTCTCAGAGTCGTCCAAAGATGACTGCTTCGCACTGTCATCTTCCATGCCATCAGGCGCGTTGCTGATGGAGCACTTCCTGGACGCTCGTGTAATTATATCGTCGGGCAGCGACTGCCCAGCGAAGGACACCTAGCTTGACACGGTTGCAACCGGCCCGTATAGATTTTTATTGTCGCCGGCTATCCACTCATTGTACAGTTCGCGGAGCCGGTCCGCGCATGGCCTCCGGAGTGATCGTGAGCGAAGTTCCCGGATAAAGTTCCCGGACGAAGTCCTCCACTTTGTTCTCCAACTCGGGATGCACCGCTTGACTGGCTTGACGTCCACAGAACGATCGGTTTCGGGGATTGCACGCGCACAGCTTAGCTTTCTGGCTCCGTCAGTACCGCACACTTTTCTCTGAAACGCCTAACTGGCGTTACGCCGCCATATTCCCATTCTGCTCGGTGACTCAATCGCCGTCAGCTTAAACGCCGCGGTAAACTGGCGTCGACTGCCGCCACTTATCTCGGAACAGAGACGTACAGAAATGTACGCACGCACGCGTAATAGACGAGTAAAAGACGAAAAACTAGAGATAAGCGAAATCAAATAAAGGCCTGATAGAGCGAGAGAGCAGTCCGACACGAATGGTGATGGCGATTGGCGACGGACTACGCTTGCACATTGTTGCCAGACAACGATTTACATTCTGCCAATGACCGCTATATAAGACGGGGGGTGACTTTTGTGCGGATTTTTTTGGAAAAAAAACTCGACCTATACACCATTTTCCATAAGCAGCCGGGAAAGGAGAAAAATACTCTCAAACCAGTTCTCTCGGCGGCCGACCAGCGTTGCCTGTGCGCGCTGGGCTGCTAACATCGCTCGGCGCGGTGTGCTCCGCTGCGTAGTTCAGGAGTATTTCGCACCGTGTGCTTAGTTTTTGCGGAATTTTCAACAGTTTTAGCCAATGCTGCGATGCCGTTCAAGGCGCAAACGTCGCTTGGTCAGCACTGCACGGTGGTGGGTTATTGAACCACTAGAGAAAGCGAGAAACAGTCGCTGACAGCACGCATGTGCACGACACTGCCTGGAGAAAATGCAGTGCGGTTGCGGCGTGTTTTTGCTGCATCGCTTCCCAACGCACACCGAGTTGAGATATCGGCGGATTCCTTTGATAAATCGCAACGACTTTGTACCAACGACCAACTCCAGCGTTTGTTGGGTGCACTTGGACGGCAAGCAGACGGAGCAAAATCCATTTATCACACCAAAGCTGCGACAGGGAACGGAACCCCCTGAAATGTTAGAAGCAACTTTATCCTTTACAATACAGCATTGATTGATTGGTTGATTGATTAATTGATTCATTATGGTGTTTAATGCCCCGACGCTTCATGGGTGACGTGGCGCGCCGTAGTGGATGGCTCTGGGTTAATTTTGACCACCTGGGGATCTTTCACGAGCGCCGATACAATACAACATTACAATAACTTCTGGTTCCTCGTAGTCAATTTAAAATACCATATATTGTTTGGTCATTACAGCCGATTGGCATTAAACAATCCCCTTTTCATCTAATCTAACCTTTATAATCACGGCGTTTTAATTACCTTTTTTCAGGCCAACGCATTAGCCCTCATTCACACAGCCGTCACCTTCTCCGTCACGGCACCGTCACGTCAACAAAAAGCGACGTTGACGGATCGGAGAAGTGTTCAGACTGGATCTACACGGGAGCTTTCCGTCAGATTACAGGGTCGTCTGCCTAGTGATCAGTTTAGCCTAGAATTGAGCGTTTTTAATCTGAAAAGTAAAGAAAGTGGTTTGTGCTCACTTTTCGCGAAATTTAGCCGTAAAAATTTGTTTTCTGATTAGCTGGTTTAGCGCGGGGCATGGTCCCGTCACGTTGACGTGACGGAAACATAGAGCTCGGCCTCCCGTCACCGTCGCACCGTTTTCGGCGAAAAATCGGTCGAAAAACGGCGCCCATGACGGAAGACGGTGACGGGACGGTGACGTGACGGGGTGAAAAACGGCTGTGGGAATGAGGGCTACACTGCCAAACGATATGAAAGGATATGAAAGGATAACTTTCTCCATCGCACACTGCTGGTCGATAGCAGGATAAGCAGGCAGACCGATGTGGAAACGCAGCTCGAGATACGCGTGAACGCTGCATTTGGAAAATAGCTCAACCTGTTCACAATGCGGTCAAAGGAAAAGCTTCTAATCCTTTTGCGTTGTCACAGTATCTAAAGTATTGCCATTACAAAACAGTTACTGCTGGTAGCGTAAAGCATTTGTGGTGCAAGCAGCGGTTTCACAAAGGTGGGCTCAGAGCAACAGGCCGCATGCGCTGCGCATAGTTAGGTCAATCACGATCATGATCAACCAACTCGCCCGAACGTCGACCTTTCTGCTCAACCTTCGAATAGTAATTTGACTGGTTATGCGGTCGTGTTATTTTTCCGCCCAGGTAATTTCGTTTCGTCAGTAACCGTCATAAGTCTAGTAAAGAAAGAATATATTACATTGCAATGTCAACAGCGTAGCAATCGCCTCGTCGAAAGTCCATTGCGAGCACGGATCACCGTGACCCACATGTGCTGTGCGCGCTCCGCATTCGAAGTCCGCGCTTCCGTAAACATGACTAATCGGTGAACGTAACAAGGACGGTGGCATTGAAAACACGTATTTACTCCCCGATATCGATTTCTATGTCATTCGGTGCCATACCACTAGCGTTTGCATCGCGGAACTGCGGAGCACCACCAGCACCACCACCACACTGCTACTGCTGCTCGCAACAGCCGGGGTCGGCATTTTCCGCTCTGGCAGCAAATTAGGACCTAAAATCCGTCCGCAGATGATGAAAACAAAGCAGAACACACACACACAAGCACTGCAACCGCTAACTTAACGCTAAACCACTACGGTTCACTCGGTAATGCACGGGTACCGAGCAGACGCACGGAAAGAACGGAGGACTTAACAGCCCAGTGTGGAGGTTTCGGCGGCCGCTTCATAGACGGCGCTAGCGTCCGGTCAGAAAAAGCAAATGGCGGCGCCCACCTCTAGCAAGGAAAAGTGTGTATATTCCGGTTTATACGGTAGTCTATTAGATATATCAGTCTGTATTAGTTTTAGGTCTATCAGTGTGTATTAGTCGGGTAGGCCTATCAGATTGTATTAGTCTGATAGGTCCAACGTTACTAGATAGGTTCAGTTGTAAAACTCTCCCCATGCGCCGTGCATCGCCGGCGTCTCCGTTTCTCGGCGTGCCGCGAGAGGGCGGGACCGCCGCATTTTGCTCTACCCGGCCGCTGCTCGTCGCGTGCAACGGCGCACGGCGCCTCTCCCAACGCCTCTTCGGCCTTCTCATGACGTTAGCGCGCAATAATATTAAAGACTACCCGCTACCCGCCAAGTTGTCCGCGTCCAAACTACATCTAGGCCGGAGTACTTTCCAGTAGCTGCTCAGGATCGCTAATGTAAGGCGTAAAAGCCGTTCGTTACGGCTCATTGCTTTGGTTTCTTCAACAGGTCAGCCGAAGCGCATCGTAGTTTGCGCGCGCTTGCGTCGGCTGCTCGCTGGCAGTCAACCACGAGCGTGAACGGTCTGCAGCGAGCTGGTAGCATAGAATAAGCCTCCGTTAAAGCTTAGTTTGATTGACTCTTCCGAATTTTATAAAAAATCATGAAACCGCTCATTTTGTTTCCAGCCAAAGAAGCAAGGTCAGCATTGGAGCTGCGTCACTTAGTGGCTCTAGTAATTCAGGCCACTCGAAGACGAAACTTCCTAATTTTCTCGACGTCCTTTTTAGAATAGTATCTTTTCCATGTTTTGCCCTGACAACAGTTAGCTTTACCAAACGTCACTAAGAAGTGACATTTCTGCAAAAGGCGAAATATCTCTAACTGAAAGAATTATTTAGTTAATTAACTGACGAAGTTAAACCAGCTTACATGTCAATAAGCGTAAAGTTCTTTTCAGCAATTCTGAGTACACAATTTACGGCGGACAAAAAGTAGAAAACTATATCCAACGCTTTTTTTTTATTTAGAATCAACTCCACATCTTTTTTGCTTAAGGTGAACATGGCTACAATACACCAAAGCACGTTAAGAGAAACAAAGTAAGTAATGAATAGAAACATGCAAGCATTTTTATTTAGAAATCAACTCCACATCTTTTTTGCTTGCGGTGAATATGGCTACAAAATACCAAAGCATGTTAACAGAAAAAAGTAATGAATAGATACATATGTATGCAAGGTTTTTCTTTTTTCATTTACAACAAACTCCAACTTTGCCAGCGTGCTTGCAGTAGCTTAGCGCGTTTGCGCGCCGACTTAACCTGCACATTCCAGGGACGTTCTCACTGAAGGAATCTGGAATAGAAATGCATGCGCGTCACCAAATACGATTTGATGACGCGCGCAGAGAATTCCTCAGAGTGAACGTCATTTTGTGTACGTACCATTTGTCGATGTCCTGTACGTGAAAATGGCAGTCGCACACTTTGGACTTTGTCGAAAGCTCCTTATCCGCACGCGGGATGGCCTTGTGCCATAGCGAGCGAAGCGTCGCATCTTTGGGAGCCGAGAAGAAGTGCCTGTCCGTGTTGCTCTTAATTGTTGCTGCTGGTACACCCGGGAACGAAGCAGGTCGGCATTGTCTGCCTCAGCCTCACATGCAGAGGCCCACATCAATGGAATACAGTCGCTGGCAAATCACTAAACGTGCCACTCGAACGGCATCGCGCATTCAACACTACGGAGAACGACCGCGCGAACAAAAAACGCCGGAGACCGGGGCACTGAATGCGCCGGCTACTGCGAGTACTGCTCTTCGGCAAAAAAAGGACCCGGAAGAACAACACAAGCGGTGAAAAAAATGTCATTGTGTCTGCTGTTTATTGTAGCTATTTGCTTCCGAGAATGTAAATAATTACCAGATGTGTGCGCCCACCCACGCGCCCGCGCACGCACGAGAAAAGTATGCGCCGAGCGCTGAACTAGGAACGCGAAGGGAGAAGCATAAGCGAAACCGCCTGCGAGCGCCCCGTCTACCGAGCCGGTTGCGACTGGAGTGCCACAGAGAGAAGGATCGGTGGTGGTTCCGGGCAGCGCCGCCCAGTTTTACAACTGAAAATAATCTAGTAACGTTGGATAGGTCTACCAGAGTGTACTAGTTCTATCAGAACCAGTGGCAAGTTTGAACAAAGCAGTGAAACATGGCAACGCATTTTATTATCAGGGTACACAGGCAAATTCCTCTCACTGACAGAAATCTGGCTGAATAATGCGAATGCACAAAATAGCTGCAGCATGCAATCAAAAAAGCTCACGTCAAACCTGTATGGTCCAGCCATAGGTGAACATCGAGCGCATTAATGGCCTATTGAACACCATTCCCATTGTGATGTAACTTCAAAACGGCAGTCACCCTTCCGCAACACGCGATTAGAATGGAGTCTCTTCGTCGTGAGGCATTCCCTAGAGAATGAACATAGGAGTCCCAGGGTTCGTACAGGCTTCAAAAGCAAAAATTCAAGGGTTTTTAAGGACTTTCAAGGACCAGAAAACACATTTTTAAGGTCCCCATCTAATGTTTTATCTGGGATTACTTATAACTAGGGGTGTGCGAATATCAATTTTTTAATTTCGAAGCGAATTCGAATAATAAAAACAAAGTTCGAATCGAATCGAATATTTTTCGAATATTTTTCGAATACGAATACTTATTGGTTTTTGTAAAATTAATGTTTTCACCATCTAGAGACACAAAAACTGCAACTTTATTGCACAACAAATCACACAAAGTAAAATTAGGAATTACACAATACCATTGCACACAGCAGGTTAAGGTCTGCACTCACTTAAATGTTAACATGGAGAAAGGTTAACTGCTCGACATGTTCGGGGAGCAGTGACAACCTCCTGCTCGTCACCACTTTACCAGATACCGAAAACAGCCGCTCACTTGACACTAGTAGCTGGCATGCCCGAGCACATTGCCGCGCGCTGATACAGGAAAATCTTGATGATACTAATCTCGCGGGACTGCGACAAATATTCGTATCATCCGAAATTCGTATGAACCAACACAGACCAAAAAATTTAGCGCTGAAAAAAGTTTTCGTTTATTTCTTTTCCTACTTTCGCGTGAAGAAATTAGTGATTTTTTCGGCTTTTTTTAACCCCCGTGTCGCAAAGCAGTCCTTTCTGGAGCACGTAAAGCTTCGCGAGTCCGAGGTGACTTTTTGCTAGTTCCTCTTTGATTTACGCGCTCCAAGTCGCAGCGGCGCGGGGCAAGCAAAACACTCCTCCTTCTCTCACTGTTTTTCCCACTCTACCTCTTCCCGGCGCGACTTCAGGCGCGCATGCGCGACAGCGGGGTAACGGTCGCCGCAGCTGCCGGAGCAAGCGGCGTCGGTGCGCGGGAGAAGCCGCGGGGCTCGCCGTGGCACGCGTGCGAGTCGTAGCATAGCGGAAATATCGTGACAGCGTTCTGAAGACCACAGAAGAGCGGTTATAAGCCCCATGCACAGGGAGGAAGCGCAGCAAGAAGTGATTTTGCTTCGTGTTAGCAAAAGGTGAGACACTCGTTCGTAAAGCGTGAATTTAATCTGAACGATAGCGCCGGTGTCGTGAGCCGTGTTCGATGTCAACTTATGCTATGCCGTGTCGAACATCAGTGCTTATCACGGCACGTTGCGTTTGTGCTCGGTCGTATCTTCGTAACATGAATAAAGTGTTGAAGTGCGATTTCTGCTGCCGTCTTACTGTCCCAGCTGCGTACGTACGCCTGCATGGAGGCGGGCCGGTCTCGGTGAGGCCACAGAACAGGGAGGATTCCACAGAACAGGGAGGCGAGGCCTAGCGGGCGGCGCGGGGCCGGCAGCGGAGCGGCGGGAAGAAGGGGGGAGGGGAGGAAAGCATCAGCCCTCTCTCCCCCCCCCATTTTGCGCCTCCTCACTGTGTTGCCATGACAATTAGTACGCCTCCAAGCTCAAGATGGCGGTGACGTTGCTATGGCAATTACAACTCACTTTTGCCCGCCCAGGCTCGCCAGGGGAGGATTTGGCGCTACGACCACAATTAGGCGGGACGCTGGGTTGCAGGCTAAGATGCCGCGGACTCTTCGCGCTCGTCTCCTCACTCGCTGTGCCCAAGCTCGCTACACGCCGCAACATCCAAGCGTGAACCGCGTGGTGCGTTTTTGCACGCGATTCGCTCGCCTGAGCTCTGCGAGCGCTGTATTTTCACGCCCACATCGACGATTTCGCGCCCGCGGTAGCGCCTACCTCGTTCAGAAAATGACGCACGGCGCGCGCGGCAGAATGGAGGAGCCTGACTACTTGCGATGAGATCGAGACAGCCGGCTTGGCTCCGCCGGAGGTGGTTAGGCTTAGCACCCCGGCAAATATTTTATGGGCGCTTTCACTAGCGGCGCGGATGATGTTTTATAGTACCGTTTTCGCATGCATTATCAGCTCCTTTACCGCACAAGCAACTTCATGTCTCCCTTGAGCCGCATTTTAAAGAGCGGTTAGAAGCGGTCGCTCGAGCGCCCGCGCCACTTCGCGGCTGGAGCCGACGCCGTGTTGACGCCCCCGGCCGCGCCGCGTGCAGAGTGGGGGTGATTTCGCGGCGGTGTCAGCGCGTTGGGCGTGCGCAGAGCGTTTTCGCGAGCAGAAAACAACAGCCCGGCCGTTTCTGGAGAAAGAGTGACAAACAGGGGAGCGAGAGCCGTCACTTGCTCGTTCGGCAGTCGGGTGCCTCGCCGGCTCGTTCGTATCTTCCGCCGGGCCGCGCAGGTCCGTTCGTAACAGCCGAAATTTTTCCCATTGCAAACGATGCAATTTCGCCGGGACTTTTCGGAAATTCGTATCATCCCGAAATTCGCACCCCCAGAATCGTATCATCGAGAGTCCACCGTAAATAAACACCGATACAGACGCGCTCTGAATTTTTTTTTAGTTTTGTGTGGTTCGAATATTTCGAACAATAAAAGTGTCGTTCGAATCGAATCGAATACCAAAAAATTCGAATCGAATATTCGAAGTTTCGAATATTCGCACACCCCTACTTATAACTTTTTCAACAAATTGCAAAAGTTTTTTATTGCACAATACCTTAGCACATTAGTGCACATTTAGATAGGCACGGGTTCGTAAATGCTCCCCCAGCTTTATTTTTTATTTCATGGTTGGTATTTACCGGGTTTTCTTTTTTCTTGGTGTTTTGCTCAGGCTGTTTGATTTCAAAACTTGGTTGATGCTGCCTGCATCGCCTGCTTTGCCAGCAAGAGCATCAGCTGGAATTAAATCTGCAAGTGTGGCTGCAAGGCAGGACGAACTAAGCACACGTCCACCATTTGCACGTAAGAGCAAATGCAGACGGGAGCGTATGAGGCACAGCACACATGCAATGAGCAAGCGTCCACAGACTAGATGGAAGATGCAAGATAGAGAACAGAAGCCAGCTTTCACTAGATTGTATGCTGACATATGATTGGATTGTTGCCTCGTAATAATGAAAATCCACCAAACTTGTAATTTCACGCAATACACTGAAACTTAATTGTCACTGTTTCTTTACATTTGTTAGCACCTAAAATCCACCTAAAAAAGACAAGTCCATTGGTTCTCTGCAGAAAAATCAAGGGGTTTCAAGGACCATTTAAAAATTCCAGGACTTTCCAGGCCTTGAAATTGACACTTCTAAATTTAAGGGTTTTCAAGGTTTTCAAGGACCTGTGCGAACCCTGGAGTCTGAAGCGGCGAGGTGACGGGTAAAAGATGGGTCGGGTGGTGACCGCATCGTACCTGTCAATGTTAGGCGGGCGCTAGACACATCGCCAACACTTCTCGCTGACGTGATGCACACGCTTTCTTCGATGTCAGGCATTGCAGCATAGCAGAAGGAGCAAAGATGTCCGAATCGGCGACGTGGCGGGTCCAAGATAGGTTGTGCTGTGGCCTGGTTCATACTTGCCAAAGTTATGCGGGCGTTAGACACATCTCCAACACTTCTCGATGATGCGATGTACATGCGTCTGATGTGAAATAACGCTACAAGTCGCTTGCTTCTAGCCGTCTTCTTCCCGAACGTACACACACGCCAGCCGCACTTTGATGTTGTCGCCATATTGGCTACCCAACGAAGACCGTGGCATGGCTTGGCTTGACTTCGTTGCAGTCTTTCTGGCTTCGTTAGATTTCTCGCTCTTGCGGCCTCGTAGGCGCAGCACTCGTAGCTCCCATCAGGGGCGGTATTCTCGTATCGGTCACTTTTGAAAACGTTCCTTTTGCGTCCCTTTCATCGTGATGTACTTCCGGTTAAGCAGGGGGCGTTGGCAGTAGGTTCTCTGTGCTTGCATTACGTCACTTCCGGTTGTTTGCTTTTAGCCAATCAGGGCTCGCCAAAAGGGACACTTTTGAAAGGGACTCAAAAGGGACAAAACTTGAGAATACCGCCCCAGCTGTCTTCATGTCTGATAGCAGCACATTTTTTTGGAGCGAAAGTGAAAAAAAAAAGAGTTGACCTATTTTGCATCATAATTTGCTTTGAGATTCATGGAGATTTACTAGTGAACAAAGCACTTCATAATATTATACCAAATAAAAATTATTGCTTAAGGGCCTTCATTTCAACATTTTGTCGTGTGATTTTCGGGAAAAAAATTAAAATGTAAGAAATCGCACTTTGTGGGTCCATTTGTATTAGTAATTTTTATTTAAACCAATACGTCTCTATTAGTTTGTATTAGACTCATACAAACTAATAGCTCTGAAGTCTATTAGTGGTCTATCAGATCTATTTGTATTTGTAAACTAATACAAACTAATAAGTTGATTTGTATTAGACTAATACATCTTATACATGAAAGTTATGAAACTGATACAAGTTTGTATAAGACTAATACATTTCTTATACACCCAATACAAAAATGTATAAGAATAATACAACTTTCTATCAGAATTTTTGCTAGGGGGGACACTGCCCCGCTGGTACACGAGAGGGCAGATAGGCAGGGATCAGCTAAAGTTTCTTAATATGCGGCTTGGCAAAACGCTCCGCAGGGTTGACCCCAATTTACCCTGGGATTTCAGTTCTTGCGTATTGGACTGCAATCTGTTGACAAGAGGTATAACTAGCTATTGATGCACCTGTGGAATTTGGCACATTACTGAACTGCTTAAAACTGGTGTGCAGATGAGGTATTGGCTAATACGCACCAAGAAAAGCAAGGTTAGTATCTGTTCCCATTTGCAGTGGCTGTCGGTGAGCCAAGGTGCTGCCTCATGATGTGCCATTTACGTTACATGATTTCCAGGTTTAAAGAGCCATGTTGTGCCTCTGTACAAGACACGCCTCTGGCATACCTTGCAATTCAGCTGAATTGCAAGCAAAGAAATGGTTTCTTTGGGCTCTTAAACCAGGGGTGCAACAGCTGTGCCAATTGCGCCATTTTGATACAATTTCATCTTTGTGAGACAAGCTGTGCCGAAACTGTAAAATTCATTCAAATTGCGCCACGCTGCGCCATAATGCGCGATTGAGTTGAAAACTTCTGTTTTGCTAATTTTAACAGAGAATAAATGGCACATTGGCAACCTGGGGTTTGTACGTCATCCAGTTTATCTAATCACACCAAGAGTCGGGAAGACAGCCCTTCATATGCAGTTCATAATGCCTGTTCTAGTCCACTGTACCTATGCTGAAACTGAACTCGCTACAAAGTATGTGAAGGGACTTTGGCGCAGACTGGGGCTTTGTGTGCTTGTGGCGTGTTTGATAAACCAGTCCCCATTGAGACATTGTCACTGTACTGTCTGGTGGCGCACTGTGCACTGCCTCTTTTGTTGTAGCAGATCTCACTTGCACACAGGGTCTCTAATACGCACCAGTTTTCAACCTACTATTGGCTGAAATGCAGACTGGTCGACTAATGATTTTGACTTTGGCGCAAGTACAGTGACCCCTGTACCGTTAAGCATGGGAAAAAGGCAAATGGCGAGCGCGTTAATACGGTTTATCGCCGACAACCCAATCTCGATAAACTTCTTCAGCTATCTGCTCAGAAGCGCGTGCGGCATTTCGCTATTAGTACTGCTGCAAACATAGTGCACGCGTTTAATAGGCGACAATCCATATGTAGCGTTCGCTGCCGCCACGTCCTTGCGCATGACTGCCAAGTGCACCGCGGGGGCGCAGAGTGCATTTCGCTTGCGGTAACGACAGCAGCTCGCTGTATATGTGCAGGCGGTCAAGAGGAGCGGGTGCAAAAATCGGGCTGGCACAGTAAATGCAGCAAGTGCCCCGGCAGTGATGGCGTACGCTTAGTAGGCTCCAGAAAATAGAGGAAGCAGTCGAAAGCCTTGACCAGACACTTTGATAGTTAATGAACACAAAAATGTTGAAGGCAAAGCATTAATGTCTGCACTGGTCATGTATCTGCTGCTAGTTAGCTTCCAGTCATACGCAAGAACAACTTTGTCTTATTTATATCTACTGTAGCCAGGTGAGAGAGCTATTTGGTATACGATTAGGTTAGTGCTAGTCATGTATAAAGGCATTTCGGAGTACTAATAAAAATATCGTTCATAGTTTTTAGACCATTCTCTTTCTTTTTTTCTTTCTTTGTTTGATCTTGTAAAACTTTGAGCGTTTAGACAATCCTGCTTTGCTGGTTGGCACAAATATACCACGCCTTATGGCAGGAGTCGTTGGTCACTTTTGAAGGACCTTGGCCACTGAAGTGTTAAATTGTTTGCACATGGTTTGTATTAAACTGCTCCAAATTTGGAGTTTCCTGCTCCAAAACCAAAATTTTCCTGCTCCAACAATTGCTCCAAATCCTATTTGGCCTGTAGCACCCCTGTTAATTACATAAGCGTCTTTGTGGTCATAGCTTGTGGGGATAATACTTTCCCAGGTGCTTGTGGTGGGATGCTAATCATCGCCCGTTAAAGCGCCTTGCATAGATGGGATCCCTAACTCAGAGGCCGCCGCACCCTCCTGTCCTCTTCCCGCTTTGCAAGGGCTTCCCTTCAAGGAATCTCCCTCATTGCCCTTTTTGTTGGAAAGGAAGAGACTCCCACTTTCTCGAGTGAGTGTGTGCAGCCGTAAGGAGGGCCTTGAGTTTGTCATGGGTTTAGAGGAGCTTGAGAAACTCTCCCCTGGCTGCAAAAACCGACCCCCTTTGCTTTGGTCGCCGTGTGCTATGTACATGAGGGCCAGGGCATGGCACTTGGCCAACGTTCTGCATGAGGTGAGCTTGGTAGCCCTCTCATGCACGTGTTTCTTGCTCCTTTTTAACAATGCACAAATGGAAATACCTCCTCTGGTGTGGCCTGATGTTGCTGTGAGCCAAACTTGCCAATGGAACCATTCCGAGCTGGAGGTGGTCTCGGCTGCCGGGTCCAAGTCCTCTGGAAGCTGTCCTGTGGTAACAAGGAGCCAATGTGTTACGTTGCTTCTCAGATAGAGGCCATGAAAGGCTTCATAAGCTGAATCAGTCTGCTGCAAGACAGTGTTTTCTTAACTTAATGCCCTGCCTATGCCGTTTGAAGTCCTGGGCGCTTGGAAAGATCCAGTTCGCCTTTCTGTGGGAAGCATCGCAATTCGAGATTCCAGCCATGCTGCCGTTGCAGTTGAACACAGTATGCTGTAGGTGCTCCGGATGCCACCGCAGCTGTTCGAAGCGTATCGGCCCCGGTGTGGTGGCGGCGGCGGTTCATTGGACGTGCGGTGTGGCACCCTCCTTCGTGCAGGCTGCGGGGCATAGCGGAGGAGCAGTCGCGGGAGGTGCGGCCGCGCAAACGTAGCAGCTCGCTGCCCGTGCCGCGGCCGGAGCCCCCTCCACCGCCGTCACCGAAGCAGCGGGAGCAGCCGCCGCCCCCCCGGCCCCTGGGCAGCAGCAGCGCAGCCGGGCGGGACTCGTGCCCGAGCCCGTTCCTGCGCGGCCTGCCCCTGGTGCACTGCCCGCCCAGCCACCACACCAGCATGCAGGAGCTGCGCCAGCCACAGCCCCCTGCCCAGCCACAGCCCCTGCGCAGCATCGCCTCGCCCGATCTGCGCCGGTACGCACCAGCCACGCGCGCTGTTGGGGGGCGGAGGGGGGAGAGCCCCACCAGCAAAACTCTAGAAAAGCCAGCCTGTGCTGATACGCTGCAGGGACATCGCCTCGGTTTTCAAACGTGCAGCATTGCTGGACCCTCAGCATTTTCCTGTCGCATGCCCAGTGTAGTCTCCGTGGAGAGGAAGTGGCATCGCGAGGGAAGAGCATCATCAATTACGTTTGTGGAATATGTGGGGTTCTTGGGGGCGGCTGAGCCAGTTCTCTGGTGTAGGCCACCACGCTAGCTCCCGCCGTGTCAACCACGTGGGCCCTTGCGCCTATGGCAGCCCAGCGAGGTTCACCCATACGAGAACACAGTGGACAGGAGTGGCGAGGCACAGCCGTTTATTTGGGAACCCCCAAAGCATGCGAGCACAAAGCTCGACGGTGTTCATAAATCACGCCATCCTGGTTGTGATCACGAATGAGAGGCGGGCACTCGCGTCGCGTGACAACAGCAGTTCCCGCCTGAGATACATGGTCTGCTGCTGCCGCCGTGCTGTCCCGCCGATCCCACCCAGACCGGACCTCCGAAACTTTGCTGACTCTTCTCGTGCCTTTAATTGGCCGTAGGTTTTTTACACGCATAACAGTTAGACAGGCATATGCAGCTTACAACTCCTGTGAAGCGAAGTCAGCCAACATCGTAAGCCAATATATGTTTTGTGCATCTGCTAGTCTGAAATTATTTTGACTTTATCGACTTTACTGAGCTTAACGCATTTTACAAACTAACAAAATAAAGCCACAATCTTATGGAAACAACTCTTGTCGGGACTCAGTTTCCACTGCGAGATGACCCGCTGGCGACTGGCCGACAGGCTGCAAAGTAGGTGCAATCAAGGCTACCCGAAAGAGTGTGTCATAAGCAATGACATTGGAAATTGGCAAGGAGGATGCAGAAAGGAGAATAGCACTCCTAGGTTGATTTTTCTGCTAAATAAATTCACAAAAACATACCCAGAGTGGCCGAAACTTGACCCAGGGACTCCAGACTTTAACCCGCACAAGCAATCTCACAATTTTACAGATTACTCGAGTGTCCCTTTAAAATCCTCCAAACTGATGACTTGGAAACTGGTACCTGGGCATCCATGCCTTGCGTGCTAACTTGACGGTTTGTGGCCGCAAGTGCAAGAACAGCCGTGTGTTGGTGGGTACCCAAATATGGAGTCCTGCGCCGCTGTTTCTTGTTAAGTTGCTGGTTTGTCTCAGGTTTCCATAATTTCCTCCGATGGTTGTCGATGTGTTGGCTCTGCCACCACACTGGAGTGCCTTTTTCTGGTTGGCATTTGCAGCTCCAAGGCAATGACCGTGTTCGCCTTTTGCTCCTTAGAAAAATGCACGGCAATGGGACGTTTGAAGCTTCGATCTGACGGTGTCATCTCTCGTCTGTTAGGACAGATTCTGCAGCAAAGAGGAGGAACGAGCCACGCGTGCAGTCTGTCTACGCGAACGTGAACCGCTGTCACAGCTCGTTTCCAACCGTGGCGGAACACAGTGTGTTGCTTCGGCCCGGGCACGCATGACGGGTGAAGCATCAAAGGGCTACTCAACTGCTCCCAAAATTGGGTGAAGAGCTATGTTTTACAATTAATACATTGGGCAGTTTATGCCTGTGAACATTTCTCTGGAATTTTTAGCTTGGGGACAGCGGTATTCGTCGGTAAAGTTGACCCTACGCCCCGCCCACTGCTCACTCCCGCATCGCAGGAGGAGTGAGAAATCAAAAGGCGACGATCAAAAGCAATGCCATATTTGGAAGACGGCCAGCGACATGTGCCGCCGCTTCGCTGCTTCCCAGAAAACTGGGCGGCAGCGAATATTATCGTTGTAATATTTTGCTGACGTTATGATGGAAGTCATGAATTCAAAATCGGCATTGAATTTAAAGTCCTCGAGACTTGTTATTCAATTGTACATTCCACTAGTGTTCCTTGAGCGTGTGTCGTGCCACCTCCTTGCCTGTCAGGCTGCAGGTCAGGTGTTGCGGCAGCCGTGAGTCGTGCAGCCTGCCAGCTGTTGCTGGCTCCCTTGCCGTGGGCAGCGGTGGGAGCCGGGAAATGGGCCGTGCACTGCTGCCGTAATGCTGCTAGCTTCTGTCGGGGGTTTGGGGCAACGTGGCTGCTGCCCGGTGTGCGCGAGTGTTGCGGCCCCGTTGCAGGAACAAGCGCCTGAATCGAGGCGACCTGCGGGCGTTTGTCGAGGAAGGGCTGCGGCTGTCCGAGCGCATCCTGGACCGCCTGGGGCGCGACGACGACGACGGGGGGAGCCAACGGCCCACCGGGGACATTGGAGCAGGCGGGAGCAGCAGCACCACCACCACGAGCAATCACAGCGGCAGCTGCAGCGCCCGAGGGGGAACTGCCGCCGAGCCCCCTGTGGCCCCCGTGGCCCCCGTGCCTCCCGTGCCTCCCGTGGTGGCGCTTCCGCCGCAGCTGCTTCCTCCGCGGCCCAGCTCGGCCCTGGGCCTGCTGCGGGACCCCGAGGAGGACGGGGAGCAGGCCCGGTCACCAGGATTCTCGGCAGCCGCCTTCTTTCCCGAGGTGATGGTGCGCGGCAAGAGCCTGCCCAGCATCCACATTGAGGAGACCCCCGCCCCTGCTGCGGACGGGGGGGGCATGGCCACCATGGCGGTGCCGCCCACGGCCACCCGCAAGCTGCCGGCCGTGCACACGCACAGCGTGCCCAACCCCATCATCACGGTCACCGAGCACTCCCCCGTCGCCTCTATCCAGTTCTTCATCAACCAGGTCAGGAGGCATTTCATTCCTTTGCGCTTCTCCTTACTTTAAAAAGGGGGGAGGGGGGGGACACCTCTCTTTAAACAACTTCTTCTAATTTTCAAGTAAACTCTGCAAAACTTGTCATTCCTGCTGCTTTTTTTCCACTGATCTCAAATAGGCCATTATTTTTTCAGTTGGTCAATTAGTTCCCTAGATAATTAGAGATAATTAACCATTTTTGGAGGAACAATGGACAAAACAGTGTTGGCCATAAAACTGTAATCTTATGTTTTCCAAGACTATGAACCCTGGAGAATGCAGTGAGAGAATTGGTTTTTTGAAGCGCTGCTTGGAAGTAATTTTTCAGCTCATTACACTTTGGTGTTTGAAATAGGCATTGAAAGTGGTTCCTTGCCACTGGTGCCACCAAAGTGTAATGAGCTGTAAAATTAATGCCAAGCAGTGCATCAAAAAAACCGGTTCTCTTATTGCATTCACCAAGGTTCATAGTATAGGAACATATAAAGATTACAGTTTTATGGCTAACACTGAGGCTCTTCTATTTACACTCTCGGACTCACCGTGGATAGTCCACAGGTAGTCCGAGGATTCCCCGTAGCCGTAGGGATACATGGGAAAATCAAATACCGGACTGCTTCTCGAGGAGTTTGCGGTGAGTCCGAGACTGTAAATCGAAAAGCCCCACTGTTTTGCGTACTTGTTCCTCCAAAAATGGCTATTTATCTTGCGAACTAATTGACCAACTGAAAAAATAATGGCATATTTGAGATCCGTGGGAAAAGAAAAAAGCAGCAGTGCTACAAGTTTCACAGAGTTTACTTGAAAATTAGAAGTTGTTTTAAGAGCCGTGTCTTTCCTCTGTTTGCTAGGCTTACTAATTCAATGGTCTGAAATGCGAACTTCAACTTATGTGGTCTTTGGCTGTAATGTATTATACCGTAGCATAGGTCCATGCGGCAAGTTCTGCCAATACTTACATTTCTTCATTTTAAAAATTTACTGCTGTAATATTTGAGAAGCACTCCGTGGGCAAGTAGGCATCATACTTTCATCATTCTTGATGAGCTTACTATCTGCATGAGCTGCAATAAACTTATCAGCAATCTTATGAGCAAAAATAAATTAAGTTGGGTTTAAGAGTGCCTGCTTAGGCCCTGACACTGTTGTGAAGCAATGGCTCCAGGAAAAAAAAAAGCCTTTGTGCACTTCGTGGGCTGCACTGTGTGTACTGCGAGGCGAAGCACAGTGTAGGGCACGTGTCTGAAACCACAGCACTAGACAGTTGCAAAAAAATGTTACAATTTCTGCAGGGCAGAGCCAGAGGGGTTTCCTTGGCAAAGTGCAAATTCCCCAATACCTGTACTGGCCGCGGACCCCCACACAATTGCATTGGCTTTGATGCCCTCACGGCTAGGTTCCCTGCACCTTGGTTTCACAAAGCAAGGTTGAGGTGTGGCCTTCCTCTTCCCACTCGCAGGATTCTGCTGAGAGCCCCAAGGAGGAGAGCCCTCCGAGCCCCATCTTCATGCCCCTCTGCCACCAGCTGTCCATCACCCGGAGCCAGACGGATTCCAACATCATCTACAGCAGCGACGACTACAACGAGGCATCTGGCTCCACCCACTACATCACTCCTGACGGGAGAATCAACCTCCAGGTGGTGCTCAAGGTGGGCGACGCCTGCGCCCCCCTTGTGGAGAGCAGCGTCACTTTGGTGGGCGTTTGAATTGCTACTGGAAGGGCCGCCACTTCTTCTCATTCACCTACGAGGAAGATTCCACCTCGCCTGCTGAATGTCAACAGTCACTTGAGGCTCCTTACTGAGTGAGGTTACAGCAAGGTTAGAGTAAAACACTGTCCCGAAGGAGAGTAAAAAACACTGTCTCTGAATTGGTGCTACACTGCATTCTATCAGCTACTGCTGAATGAGAGAGCTTGCAGTTGGCACTCTTGAAAGGATGTTGGGGTGCTGACTGTTCCTCTAAAACGCTGTTCCCATTGCATTATGGTGACAGCTTGTGTTGAGTCTCTTGCTTGGGATTGGCTCAAATGTTTTCTGCGTTGCAAGGCTAGCCCATAGGTTGACATGGTTCGTGCCACAGGCACTGTTGACATAGAGCTCTTCTCCAAGTTTTGTCAGAGACACTCAGAACATCCCATACGAGTCCAATTAAAATGACACACATATTTTGTGCACTGCACTTCATAATACTGAGGCCCTGCTTGCGAATTTTGGTGATTTGCGTCTGACCTGTTGCACTCGGGCGAAAGGCCACAATCATTAGCTATTAATTGCTGCTGCAAGGGGGAGTGAAACTTTATTAATTGCGCTTTCTCTGCCGGTGTTTGGTGGAAGCTCCCAAGGTTAACGACGTGTGCGAGCTCCAGGATCCATGTGTTGTCAGCTGTTGCCAAGCTTTGCGAGCTCAATTGCAACAGCGCCGCTGCCCATGCTTTGGCTTTGTGGAGGCCTCAGAAGATGTGCCACCACCTGCGAGGCAGTGTCTGTGACCCGAGGCCTGTGATGAAGCTGCAGTGGGAGGCTTGCGCCAGCAGTGGCCAGTGGGCTGCAGTTGTCAGGAGATGGCCCCTGGCTGCTGCAGGCGGTGCACGCGGTGACCCTGCGGGACACGAGCTGCTCCCTGCGGGTGTGTGGGACAGTGGTGAGCACGGTGGAGCTGCTGCTCAACCTGGGCGTGCTGCCCACCCGCCGGGACGACCCCTGGGGAGGGGGCCCCGACGACCTCCGGCCCCCTGCCGCTGCTGCCAGGGCTGAGCTCGACAGGCGCGCCGATGAGCTCTCCACACACAACCTCTTCGTCGACAGTGTCGTCAGGTGTGCCCTCGCTCGCCTGACCTTAGTGGCCTTAGCTTGCTCTCTCTTCACGCACTGTCTCTCACGCCTAGATCCACTGTGCGAAGGTTGAAGGGGGCAGTGGACTTCTACTGTTGCACTGCTCATCAAGTGATGCCGCTCTGTGAGGGCATCTTTCCCTTGTGGGAGGGGGGAGTAATCAAACAGGTGGTCTCTTAGTTTAGTCAGGGCTGCGTACTTTACATAATTCATACCAACACGCCTGAGCATTGCTGTCTAAGCTGTTCATGCAACTGTGACAGAGTCCTAGTGTTGGTCGTTCCATTGTGGCAGTGCGAGAAGAGCAAGCACTGCTTTGGTTGAAGCAGCCGAGCGCGCACGCCCGCAGGGTGATCAAGCACCTGGGCTGCCCGCACGGCTGTGGGGAGGGCCACCGGTCGGCCACTGCCGAGAGCGTGCGCCGCCAGGCCCACGCCTGCCTGCTGCGCCTGCACCGGGCGGACGAGTCCCAGTTCCGCCGGTTTCTCCGGGAGCTGGTGCGAGAGCGCTCACTGGCCGAGGTGGTGGACATCTACCACGCACTTATGGGCTTCTGCGCGGAGACGGGCTCCCTGCTGTCACCCACAAGTGAGGGCACCATCCGCGCTGCGGTCTGCTGCACGCCCCGGGGGGAACACTCATTTGTGCTCGATTGTGGTCGGCGCAGTTAAACACCAGGATCGGGGATTGCATATACCTTGTCATCAAAACGCACAATTTGTGTGCCTTCTGTCGTATTTACTCACCTAATGAACCCAACCCCACTTTTACTCTTGCGAATTCACTTTTATGTTACCTTGCATAAAAAATGGGGCACGAATAGAAAACCTACTGTTTAATATATCTCAGCATGATTGCTGAAGCCGTCGACAATCGCAGTAACTGAATATCATGCCATAGTACTGGCAAAAACGCTAGAAAATTATTCTAGCGGAAAAATTCTGAACACTAGCCGGTGACGGGAGCACAAATACGGTGGCTCACAATTTAATACTTGTGCACTTGTGGAACGTCATCTGCCGAGCACAAAACAAACCTTCTTGCGTATAGTGCCATAGAAGTGGGGCAGTGTGCGAACAAAGCGACAAATGTACTCCGCACTCCCCATTTCTTCCCTGCTTTGTGCCTATCTGCGACCTCACCATTTTCTTTGTGCTCCTGGTGCGTGGCGTACGGTGGGCCGGTACACGAGCTACATGGCCGGTTTTAAACTGAAGCAGGTGGTGCATGCATTGAAGCATGCAACAGCTGGGCGGCACTTCAGTGTTGACCCAGTGCGTGTTTGCTACTGGTGAAAACAAGAAGAGAATCTTCGGATGACAAACAAGAATCACCGTGCGTTTTTTGGGCCCAAAAAAACTAAGTTTTCTGGTGTGGGAAAAAAAAAAAAAATTGGACTGCATAAGGAGACTCCAAAGTGAAGGCTGTGCCATGTTGCACGAGTTGCTGCAGACTCATGCACGGGCCACTGCCAGAAGTCACAGCATGCCTGCTTCCGCTTTCAAAGCAAGCGGTGGTTGGACGACGCGGTTCATGCGCTGAAGCAGGCTATGCCTCCGAAGGCGAATGATGTTGTGCCAGCGGTTGCTGGTGGACTGTGAGGACAAGGTGCGCAATTTTCATCACTTCAGAATCCGGATCTGGAGTGAAAAACAGTTTCTTCCGTTTCAGATTGGCAACCCAGATCAGACAACCATAAACTTTGATATGCCTAGAAGCACCACGGTTGAAACGAAAGGTGCAATAAGTGTGCACATAAGAACGACTGGCACTGAGAGGCCACGATGCACTGTAATGCTAGCTGTGACGGCTGATGGCAGAAAGCTGTCCCCCGTTTGTCATCTTTAAAAGGAAGACTCTTCCCAAAAACGTGCTTCCCACTGGCATCCATGTCCGTGGTCAGAAGAAGGACTGGATGTCGGTGGAGCTGATGGTTGGCTTGCTCAAGATAGTCTGGGGACGGCGACCGAGGGCTCTGCTCCTGCTGCGGCTGCTCGTCGTGGACAATTTACGCAACCATCTTGACAAGGGTGTTCGGCGCTGAACGCAGGATATGCACACTGATATCGCCGTGATCTCAGGTGGCCTGACCTCCATGTTGCAGCCACTCGACGTCCCGGTCAACAAGCCTTTCAAGGAAATGGGCAGTGGCTGTACACGCAGTGGATGGCCGAGGGGAATCGCAACCCGACCCCAGCTGGGAAAATAAAAAGGCCCCTCCATTGACATGTTCTGCCGATGGATACTGGAGGTGTGGGATGCGATTCCCTCCGAGTTGATCGGCCGCAGGTTGAAAAAGACGAGAACTTTGAACAGCCTTGACGGCACGGGAGATGATGCGCTGTGGGCCGACGATGACCAGGAATTTCGTACGTGTTTTCACTCATAGGTAAGGTTTTGATAGTGCTTTTCTTTCTTGCCATATTTTCGGGAAAAAAAAAGAAAAATGGGTTCATTACGTGAGTAAATATGGTATGCTGACTGCGTTTACAGTGTTGATTTCTCTGTCAGTGTGAACTGGTCGCGCGCCCCTTGGAAGTGCAAAGGCGAAGCACCTGTTGGCATATAGTACACAAAATGCGCTTCTTGAGAGTGGATGGCGCCTTCTGCCCTTGTGCCATTGACGCATGGGTTTTTGCAGAGGTTGTGAGACGGGCCACCTGGCCTGGCTCTCTGGCAGAGGCCACCTCCACGGTGCCTTTGTAGCTGCATACGTGGCTGTGCAGTGAGGCTCGTTTGTTTGGGGCCTCCTAGCACGAGCTTGGGTGTGCTCACAGGCACACTCAAGGCTGTTGGCTCCCAGCTGAGTTGCTGTCTCTTGTGGCAGACCTCTTGTTTGCGCGCACACGTGGAGCGGTGGTGACGCTGTAGCGCAGCAGGGCTGCCTGGTGCCATGTGCGGGATGAAGCTGGCCTCGGGTTGCCTTCTGGATCAGGAGAGCTGCCCAACGTTGTGCACCTGCAGGTGCTGTTTTCAGTCCTCTTGGTGGCTCGCAGAGGCAACAGGTGGCAGAAAGATGAATAAATGGCAATGGGCAAGGGACGAAGAAGGGATTCCACAGATGCACGCATGGGCTGCTACTTCAGAGAGTGGCTCAGGAGCAGACTACCCGGAGCGGGGCTTCCTTGCCAGCAGAAACGTGGCACTGCATAGTTGGGATTGCAAGACTCCCAGTGTGCCGCAAAAGCAGTGCAGCTCAGACCTCTGAATGAGGAAGAGCCAGGGCGGTGGCGTGCGTAAACGGTAAGCCACCACAGGGCGACCATGCCCAAGGAGGGCCGTCGCCACAGAGAGCGCGTGACCCGCCACGAGGGAGAGTAGTGGCTGCCACCAGGGGGATGCTACAGGAGGAGGGAGGACCGTCACAGGACAAAAATTACATTGTGCATGCTGCCAGGTGCACAAAGGCTGTTGTTCTTTTTAATTGTCAGATAGTCACATTAGTGTTGTTGCTGATTTTCTTGTGAAACCAAGTAGGCCGTAAGATGCCATCTTTGTGTGGAATGTGAACGCAAAGAGCAGACAGTGCTAAAAAAACAATTTTATTGTTCTTAGTAGTTCTGCAGTGCCCTGTACACAGCATTGCTGATCTTATATAACGTAACGTTGCAGAGCGTGATTGTGGCTTATATGATGCTTTCAGCATTTATTTAGATTTGTTCAGATGGGTTCTCTAGATCAACGGGCTCAATGTCAGAAGCCCTGCAACACCAGTGCTCTTGAATGTGCCCCTTTCTTTTTGTGCGTGCTTTGCCACAGAAGCATGAGTGACCGTGGTGGTGTGACCCAACAAACAAGGGAGGTTGGTGGGTAGTGTGAAAGTGCTTGCCAGCTGGATGTTTGCAAACCTCAAGAGCTTTTGGCAAAATTAAGGAGTCAGTGAGAACATCGTACAACTCTGCTTGTGTTGAAAGATGCTCGTGTTAAAGTGACGAAAAATGGCAAGTTTTAAGTAAATGGCATTGAATTAGGCACATATGTAATTAGGGAAGACGAAGAGAGGGTGGCTGCACCTCAAGTGCTTTCTCACACTTGCCCAACAATGTTACTAGCCCAGCTTGTATGGGCTAATTGGGGCTGTTAAGAACGGCTGCAAATTAGAGATAATTATAAGCTTGCAATTGGGAACATCTTCTGTGGAAGTTCCAAATAGCTTTTTTAGGGACACTGGAATAAACAAAGGTCTGTGGGGGGGAAATAAACATGATTTGGTTGTGGCACAGCTTAACTCTTTAGTTATGGTGGAAAAACGGCCGATTTTCAGTGCTTTGACAAAACTATTTTTTTCTCTTGAGCTAGTGGACACATTTAGCATTGCTATGCATGTAATTGTAGCTTATAGATTGCTCTCAGAAACACATACCAGCATACCAGCAACTGTACAATTACTTACAGTTTATTGTCAAATAATAAAAAAAATGCACAAAAAAGTATACACGCAACGTTTATAGGCGATTGTAATGAGCCTAAAAATTGTTTTAGGAATTCTAAGATATAAAAATTGTTCCTACATTTCTTGGCTATGATTCAATATATATATCAACGCTGTACACAAGTTTTGTATTTTTGTGGGCCCGTCAGCTGTGCCACTCCTCGAAGCCACTTGAGTGTAAGTCAGTCATGTATCCAAGCACACTTTTTGTGTTCTGACACAAAATCCAGCGCTCTTGAGAAGTGTCGCGCATTGCTCCGTAGCGGTAATCTGACATGAGTGCCAGGCTATCATGAAGGTGATAACGCGATATGACGCGGCGCATTTGGCAAAATATCCCTACCGTACGTTGTCCAGACCCTACACATCAATGTGTAAAGCCGCAGTCGTCAGATAGGAAGCCCGCTTTGTTTATAAGTGCAGCCCAAATACAGCGGACGCCGTTTTCACACAACTCGCCACTACCGCGGGTTCAAATTTCACTCTCGGCGCGGTCTCTGGACGCGAAATATCAACAAAACATAATAAAATCGAAAAATGAGTTGTCAATAAATATGCCAGATGACGTTAGTTGTCCACCAGGCGCTGTTTTTAGCTTTCGCTGGACGTTTGAAATCATCGGAACTCCCTGTCCGATGGCCTATGGCGCCGTACGGAAAGAGTTAAGGGTTGCCTCTGTAGCAAGAGAAGTTACGTCTGAGTGGCTCTTGAAACAGTGCAGCAGCTTTGAACACTGCTGTAGCATGCAGCAACATTAAACACATGTTTACCCAGGAGGATTCAGTAGGGTCTGTGCTGTTGAACCCGTTCCTATTGTGCAATCTGAAACAGGGCCGGACTACTCCACTGGGGAAGCGCCTACAAAGTGTTTGCCAAGGGCAGTAATGCTTCCTGCTCTGGCATAGGCTCAGCATACTCGCAGCCAGTCACTGGCCAGAAGGGAGGGGCAGTTTTCAGTCGGTCCCTTTCAGGGCAGGTTTGTTGTGGTGGTGGCACCACTGTTTCCCATTGGAGCAGATTGTAGTGCGGTAACAGCTGCCGAGTGGTCCATAGCGAATGCCCGCAGTGGTCACCAGGGTCGGTCGCCCCTGGCATTTCAGCCCAGAAGCGGACCAGCACCACGAGCAGCCAGGACGGCAGTGTGCACAGTGGCTACGCCAACAACTTTGGCGCCGGGGTGTCCGGCAAGGGCATTGAGGGCGTGGTGGTCGCCTGCACCCTCAAGGCCCTGGTCACTCGACTGGCCAAGTGCAGCCGCGAGCTCAAGAACCAGGAGAACATGGTGGGTGGGCTGCTGCATATCATGTCATGCACCGTGCTGTGGAAAAGGAGGAGAAGAAACAAACAAGATAGACATCGCTTTGTGCAAACTACAGCAGTTCTGCATTGCTAGCAGCATGAAGAAAGCATACCGTCTCAATGCGTTTATAAGCCGCACATATTTTTTTAGTGTCGCTCAGATGGCAAATATATATGAGTCACGCAAATTAACAGTACATTAACAGTGTAGTGCCACTGCAACTACTTTGTAGAATAATGGAACAACCCAAGACAGATTACAAAATCCTGGGCCATCGCCACTAACACGTGAAACCCGAAGGGAGGTTTCGCCGTTGTCTTATGACATCGACGATGATATGAGACGACGGCGACATTCTAGCGCGAGATGTGAACAAGTGTCCTGGTGTTTTAGTATCGCGACTACATCGACGATGATATGACACAACGGCAACGTTCTAGCGCAAGGCGTAAATGAGTGTCCTGGTGTTTCAGTGCCGTCACATCGATGACGACATGAGATGACGACACGAGACGACGACATGAGATGTCGACAGCCCGAGCCCCTAAGGGGCTTCGCCCCTAAAACATTTTATTCAAATATACATTGCTGCTTTCATGCTTGCAACTCATGTCATAATTCAGCAGTGCTATGGGGTGCGGCCTGTGCATAAAGCGAGCACTGTGCTGTGCAGCCTTTGTCCACTGTGCTGAACAAGTGCCCTCTTCCCTCCAGTCGCTGTACTGCGATCTGCGTCAGCTGATGAGCCACGTCCACGACAACCACGGGGGCGTATTCCGAAGAGTGGCCCTGAGCGGAATGCTGGACTGCGCAGACCGTCCCAACAAAAAGAAGAACTACGTGCCGGGAACCAGGATTGTCAGGTGGTGACCGACCTTTCCCTCGTTGCTATTAGTATGTGAACAGGAGGAGCAGGTGTGCTGCTGGTGGCCTTTCTGGCACTTGCTCTCCAGAGCATGCGCTTTTCACCGCATCACAGAAGCGGTTCCTTGAAAGCCCTTTCAGATTCTGCCTTCAAAAGCTGCCTCTTAGTAGAGCAAACCTTTCAATTATTTTTGTTAACTGGCTTGCCTGTGGCCGTGATGTCATTTAAAGAATGTTTCTTTTCCCAGACATGCAAAGTCCCTGGAACATGAAGAGCTGAAGGACCCCCTGTTTTCATCTAATGTTTTCATCATCGACGAAACTGCTGTTGAGAAAAGCAGCCGGAAATCCTTCTTTCGGAAGAGAGGTGTCAGGAAGATCCCCAGTGCCCAGGTATTCTGACAGTTCCTGGTGTTGGGGAATACATACTCGTTTATGGGTACGGGCCGTTGGCTGCGTCTTTATTAAGTGGGCCATGGAGGCAACATAGACCCCTGTTTCGTCTGAAGTTACCAGCCTTTTATAAATCGCTGGGCTTGTGTACCGCCAAGGGCTGCATTGCTTTTAACTCCCCCACCACACAACACCCTCTGATGCCATAGGGGATATTCCAAAAAATGAGAACAGTGGTGTGACAACTCTGTGCTGCCCTTGCAATAAAATGGAGCCAGGGGGGCAGATGTACCATCGTGTTTGTTGGCTGTGCCAGTTGTCGACAGCTGCCAAAATCAATTGTAGTACCAGTCATCCCATTGATGTTGTGGGAGAAATGCGAGGAGGGTGAGTCTTCACTCCTTCAGCAGTCTTACTTTATACCGTCTGGCTTCATTTTTTTAAAGTTTGTCTTAAAATTAGCATTGCTCTGTTGTGTGAATCTTTCAATCAACTCAAAACTTGTATTTTGTCTTCATGGTCTCTTAAAAGTGTTCCAAGGGATGATGACCAGAAGCTCTTCTTGGCTGGGAATAACCAGGGGTGGTGTAAATAGAAGCGTGTGTCCAGTATTGGCGCCCACCGGCTCCACAAAGAGAGCAAGCACTCTAGTATACTGTGTTCCTTCCTGTGGCACCCACAGAGCATCATGGACGAGAAGGAGGATGTCTCGGCATGCCCAAGCCCAGCGCCAGGCCAGACGACACCTTCGTTTCCCCGCCAGCACCGCGCCCTGACTCCTAGGCTTAGCGTGTCGGAGGGAGATAACATCTCCCTCACTCCCAAGCACTCCAAGGGCTCCAAGTTTCCACTGGGTGCGTAGCGCCTCCCTCTCTGCCTCCTCTGTGGGCTCAAGTCTTAGCATCGCCAGGGAGGCCTTACTGCTTCTGCCTTCACCTAAAGTGCCCCCAGGAATCCTCACTAGTTGCCAAAATCGTGGCCGTCTTTTGTAATAGCTCAATGTGCGCAGACCACCCACCATGGGCAGACCGGTACCTTGTTTGTGCAAACACGTGCCTTCCGAGTTTGTCCAAGCGAAGTTGTCAATGGGCTACCATCCATGCATGTGTCACATCTTATCCGGACTAGAGTTTTAGGCTGCAGTTAAAGACAAGTGGGGTGCAGAGGCTTCACAGCTTGCATTTGGACAGGATTGTTAGCATTAACTAGGCATGCATCACACCGCAATAATGAGTGTTCGTGTGTGCTACAGCCAGGGTGTTCCCCACCGCAGCCTTGAATCAAGCCTGTTCTGGCGCTCTTTAGCCTTGCAATGCATAGCTGATAAATGCCTTACAGTAAAAGGAATAGCGTATGCATGCGGGCCGGTTGGTAGGTGTTAGTATAATTTGCACCATATCTTTTATAAGAATACATACACGTGGCATGAAAACCGCCAATGTTTAAACAAACTGCACACCTAAAGACAGTGATGCATACCAAGCTTTTTCATTGTGTCGCACCTGTCGCGTTGCTTGTGTTAAACAGGATTTCTATTTCTTTTGAATACAGTGTAATAGATTCCCTGATGATGTTTACTGCATAACCCATTTCATGCGCTTCTGTGGTCTCAAGTGTGGTTTGTTGCAATGAGATGTGGCTTGCTCTATGTTCACGTGGTGTAGATAGTGTGGCTGTTACAATATATTTTCATTGTGCCTCGCAACATTTTTGTCTACCTCACACTGCAACTGGTAAACTAAGGACTCGCTGTTTGGCTGTGCCATCTGCACAATGTCATGTGCACGCAGCATGCATGCGTGTCACGTACTGAAAGCACGCGCTCTGTTGCTCATATTTCAATGCATCACAATTTTACAACTGTGCTAGAATAAGAGCAGCAACTGTGGGGTATCTTCTGCAGCTTAGGCCTGAGTATTGGTTGGGGACATTAGGCGTAACATCGGGCTGTTGCATACCCATTTCAGCCCCTCACCTGCATGTCAACCTTCGGGCAAGTGAATTGCAAACTGTACAATACGGGAGGCCGAGTGGGTGGGCCCAAGAGTGATGCTTTGCCACTGTTGTTTCTGCGCAGTGGGATGGCTGAAAGGGGGCACGGGCCGGGGAGGCGAGGAGGGGGAGGAGGGGGACACGTCGCCCCACAGCGCAGCGGAGCGGCTGACGCGGCGCTCGAGCGGCCTGAACCGCACGGCGCCCAAGATGCCGGCCAAGTCGGCCAGCCACATGGGCCTGACTCTGCTGCGGGCCCGCCGCCGCATGGAGGACCAGCTGACCAAGCTCGGATTTGGCCGCAGCAAGAGCAAGCACGGAAGCTTTGAGGAGCCCCCCGGTGGGTGTCCTTCCACGCTTTAATCAGGGGAGGGACCGTCTAAATGTCATGTGCACAGGCATAACGCAAGGCCACTGATCCACCATGCCGGGTTGAATACCCACAGCTGCACAAGCACATGACAGAATGCACAAAAGGTTTACTCAGGGAAGGGAAGGGTGTTGAGCTACAGTTGAACTTGCTTATGACTTGACCGCCATGCTGAATATGGTCATTATATGCGAAGTCTGACGTTCGTAATAAGTGTAATAAGTAGTTTCTGCACATGAAAATGCAATGCACACATGGCGGGCGCACTGACGAGACTGCAGACATCACCTGCACAGCCTAGCAGCCGCAGTGAAGGTACGCGGAAAGTTGACCGCTTGCCCGCCAGAATGGAATTGCTGGGCCAAACAGTCACACGTGCGGAAAAGTAGCTCAGAATGGGGGTAACAATTGTGCTATGAATCGCCATCCACACTGCTTCTGAAAAGCTGCTGTGAAATTTCATCTGCGATGGAACCAGCGCAGACAATACAAAACGCAGAGACGAGCACACAGGACAGGCGCTGGTCTAACAATTGACTTTTATTAGGGTGAAAGGAAATATATAGGCATGGGAAACCACACCCTCAAACAACAACAACAACAACAAACAAAAAACAGACGCAAAAACCACTGCACAGAAAGGTATAGAAAAGCGACATAAAATAAAAAGCGGACTAATACAGGCGCCAAAAAGCAATTATGAGGCCCTCAGATATGCAGTCTCTTTAGAATGGAGCAACACACTCGCCTGGCTTACGCACGTGTCTTCCCTGTCTGCTGTGTGGAAAGCTTCAACAACTTCACGTGTAATCTGCCGACCATGTTTAAACAAAATGATAGTGCCGTGTGGATTCGGTGAACAGCCACTTAATAATACAGTGATGAAGACAAGTAAGAGGAGGGTGCACCTTTCAATGATAACTGGTGCTCCCATAAATGCACGCTGAGGCACCGGCTCGTTTGGCCCACATACGTTCGCCCATACGACAGGGGAATACTATAAAGAACACCCGTTGCGCACGCAACATAGTGGATTGTATGTTTGACACCGCAGCCTACGACTTGTTCATCAGGACTGCGATTAGACCTACTAACAACTTTGGTGCAAACTGAGCGGAGTTATTAAAGGCCGTTATAGCAACCTGCACACCATAATGCAAACCAACTTTTTTCAGCCTGTGCGTAATGCCATGAATGTAGGGAACAACATTTATTTTGTTTTTTTGCTTCATCTTCAGCATCCCGATTCCTTAGTCCCCCCTTAAACGATTTCACAAGTTTTTCACAGGTCCATGACAGCAGTGCTTCCGGGAATCCGGTTTGCCTTAACTTTTGTATTTGCCCTTTAAAACTATTTTCCATCAGATGAACACAGGACTTGTGACAGCAGAACGCAAGCATGATAAACTATACCATTCTTTGCGAGCTTAGTATGACCAGATGAAAAATGCAACAATGGCTTCTGAGATGGTGGGGCGCATATCCAAACGTACATCCCGCCAGCGTATGGCTGGTGGGTTATCCATGGAGGGGGGAGGGCGGGGTGCAAAATAGGCGTTTGTTTTTTAGGAACTTGGGATTTCAGCTGAGGGTTCAGAAATTATGCAATAACGCTCTAAATATAGTTTGTTTTTTAGGAACTTGGGATTTCAGCTTAAAAGTTCGGAAATTACGCGATAATGCTCTAAATATAGCTCTTAGCCCACCTGTCATGTGAGACCGTCTAATTGGCTGGTACTCGTACTCCGATCATACAACACCCCAGTCATAATATGATGCTTTCGCAAGGTCCCTTGAAGGTTGTATTATTGGGGTTCCACTGCAATACGTCGTAGGTTCTAGTGTGGGAAATGAGCTAGTGGGTCACATGGCCATTCCCTTCTTTCCTAATTAGTATATAGACTATTTGAGTGAAGTTTGCACTAAAAGTGGTGTTGTTGTTCTAACGAGGCAATATTTCGAATGAACCAAACTTCCATTTTGTCTTTAAGGCCCCGTTAATAGAGAGTTTCGGCACTCCGTATGCTCCGTCTGTTGCGTGGTTACTGTGTTGAGCGGGGCCCAACTGCGCCTGCGCGCGCAGGAAGGGCGAGGAGGGCACCCCCACCGTGACGAGTGCGCGGGCGTGTTCAGGGCTGGCCTGCGGAACTAATCCACCCTACCGCGACGAATGCACAAGTGCCCAGACGGGTCCCAGTCAACACGGTGCACACATTCAACACAGAGCATATGGAGTGCTAAAACTCTCTAATAAGGGGAAATGCCCCAAAGACACCCTTTTTTTTTTAAATCGTGAAGTTAAAAGGCTGAAATTTGCGCAGCTTTAAAGATTCAGATTCTCTTGTTGCATGTATACACAATCAGTTTTTAGGATAGCTGCTCCAGCAGAATTTTTACAGAGTGTGAGGTATAGAAAAAATTAATTTTTTCTTCATTTCGTCAAACCTTAGATTCCTTTTGTATGAATGTTATGAATATTTAGCGACACAAGTTGCCTAATTTAAGGGACACTGACAGAAACCAGCAAGTTGGTTTCAAACGAAAGTATGACCTTCCCATAGCCATTTTAATGTTGATTCGGTGCTGAAAGATGCCGTAATTGCTGAGAAATGGCTGATGAAATGTTGATCAAATGTGAGGCAAACAGCAACTGCAGTCGCTGTTTGTGTCACAATAACGTGTAAGCAAGCGAGGCAGCGGTGATGTATAGCGGTGTAGAATCAACCGAATACAACGCCACAACGTACCGAGTGGTTTGGTCAGTTTCGGTCAAATCAGTCAGGCTTTCCCGAACTCCCACATGTTTTGCAGTTTTGGACCACTAAGCCAAATGATCCTTCAGGGGACTTGTGATCAGTATTGACGCTTTGTTGAAGAAAAACATTGTCCTTTTGAGGCCCCACGAATGTTTGTGTCGAACCAGCCGCTCGTGTGTAGCTCGCACGCTTCCTTGGAAAGCAGTACCGCTGCCTCAAGTAAGACGAGTAGCGCCAACCAGTGGTACCCAGAAAACACGTTGTGCATGCCAGACATTTTAACACCTTGCAAGTTGCGTGGTATAGCCAGTGGCGGCAGCGCCTGTCTTCACATTTTTGCTTTTTGTCTACCCTATTTTAAAAAAAGCTATGCGTAAGAATGGTATATGCATGTTCGTGGTGAGCTAATCTATCAATTTAGAGCAGGGGCCGGCAACCTTTGAGGTGGAGGGTTGAGTTGCATGAAGCGGACATGGCGGCGGTTGGATGGCAAATCGAGGAGAAGGGGGTGGGGTGAAGACTTTATCTGGCGAGTGAAGATGGGAAACAATGCCAGCCAACTGGAAGAGATCCTCCTTTGTTCCTGTCAAACACATTTTGAGGTCAAGACTGCCACATCAATAGGAAGTGACAAGAAGAGGGGGTAGGTGGGTCTGACGTCGGGCTGGAGGGCTGCATAGTACTGCCTCACCAGCTGTAGGTTGCCGACCCCTGATCTAGAGCAACTTGTATTTTGACTTCAGTGTCCCTCTAAAGGGACACTAAAGGCTGAATGAAATTTTGTACATAAAAGATCATACGTTTCGTAGCACTCTCAGTTTAGTTTGACGAGCAACGATGCATTATTTCCTGAGAAATCCGTAAAGAAAACTGGCATTTCTCTCTCCCACTTCCCTTCCATTTTTTTCGGGGTGTAGACATCGCGTCACAAATTGAGCGAAGCACCGGTCCGGTCTAGAGTGTAAACGGTTGGCGCTAGGCGCTCTGATGCTGGCAACGGGAGCTTTTACGTCACCAAGCCATGGCCTACTAGTGAGAACGTTTCTTTGACCGAGGCGGCTGGCTTTCACTTTTTTTATTTGTCACCGATTGAACGAGAAATGCTTTTGCCGTTCCAGTGGCCATTGTGCCCACCTACACCGTACACCCAGACTTCACGCCGGCTGCGAACGCAGCAGCGACAAGCGCCGTTTCAGATGCTTGAGAGCGGCTGCCTGGCTTGGCATCTTTTAAATTACGTTAGCTCACGAAAAGCTATGATTTGCATACTTCACAAGCTCAACCACTTCAAAACTGCTTATTTCATGAAAAACATTTACAGATGCTTCTCCAGTGAGCTCAGCCATTGTGCCCCCTGCTGCTGCTGCCCTCGCACTTGGTTGCCCCTGCAGGGGGAAGAGGGTGCAGGAGCGTGACAGGCTCGCTTCGACCCCCCCTTGCAGACCTGAGCCGGCGGAACTCCTTTGACTTGGACCACAGCCAGAGGGACGGGGAGATGCTGATCATGAAGGAGAGCAAGCTGGTCAACTCCCGGCTGGTCCTAGACGGCATGCTGCGTTTCGCCTTCTTGCAAGAGGTCTGCCAGCCGGGGACGGTCCCCGACTCGCCCCTGCTGGCTGCAGCGCTGGACCTGGTGGGTGCAGCACTCCTTCGGCCGCCGGCTCTTTCGAGAGGGCCTGGTGGCTGTGGGAGGGCTAAGGACCTCGGCTAGCCTCGCTAGAGAGCGCTACGCGCCACGCGCTAGCCCCAGCGAAGTCCAAAGACTCACGCTAGTAGGACAAAGACTCACATGCGGTAGACAGAGCCCGGCTGCTCGAGGTAAGGCTGTAGTGCCTGGCAGATACAGGGAATATATTATACAACATGACTATCGCTCGTGGTGTGAAACAGTGGCCCTGTTCACTCGCTCAGACTTCGATATTTGTCACCGCAGTCGCAGGAGGCTTCTTTGCGACCGGTCGGGATGGAATCTCAGCAGAGTTCTGTAGAGCCAGCTGGGTTCGCTGTCATCGGGGCATTTGAAGTAGGCAAACCAACCGATTCCGACCAACTCGCCCAGTCGCCTCCCTGCGGAACGCTCTCACATCCCACAGGTCACTCTCCCCTTGGGTAAGGGGAAAGGGTGGGCACAAAGGAAGGCGACAAGCAGGTCCTCCTTTCGAAAGCATCGTATGACCGGGGTACAGGTAAATGCCACCCTCGTAGACGGTCTCGCACTACAGGCTGGCTAAGAACGTTTTTAAATTACTATAATGCTGCGAACCATGCATTGGGTTTGTTTATTTGTGTTTTGCTTTTGCCACCCGGCAGCGCCGGTCTGTGTTATCGGTGTTGTCCGTGTGCCAAGGGAGGCGCGTGTTCCGTTCTTTCTGTGCCACATGTGTTATCTCTTCTGATAGGGAGAGCGTTCCGAACTAACGTGAACACTTCGCTGATCTACAGTGTTCTGGATAGACTTCGACTATTCGAGAAACCCTCGCGCCGAATGATAAATTCCCGCTGAGCAGATGCCGCTGCATTCGACTCACCGCCGCTCGCCTATGCAAGTCACTTTGTTGACTGCTGCTTCGCCACCTGTGTATTCTTTGAGTTGTTAGGGGAGCACAAGTTCACTCCAATGAACTTGTTTTTCCTTGAAGACGACTGTATCATCTCTGACTTCGTGACAATATGACTTGATAGTGTATGAGTGAAGAATTTTTGTTAAATTAATTTCAAGGTGTAGTAACGGCCACAACCTCCCATGAATACGCCAATTAACCCATGGCCCTCAGTCTCCAGTGGCTATTGACACGTCCTATGTTACCATGGTCTAGAGGACAGAAGAGAACTGGGAGTGGGATTTCTAGTCAATAAAGGCATAGCTGGCAACATAGAAGAATACTATAGCATTAACGAAAGGGAAGCAGGTCTTGTAATTAGGCTCAATAAGAGGTAAAAGCTCAGGTGGTACAGGGCTATGCCTCCACATCCAGCCACGACGACCAGGTAGTGGAACGCTTCTATGAAGATGCGGAATCGGCAATGGCTAAATTAAAAACACAGTATACCGTAGTTATGGGGGACTTCAATGCTAAAGTAGGCAAGAATCAGGCTGGAGGCAAGGCAGTTGGGAACTATGGTCTGGGCTGTAGAAATAGCAGGGGAAGTGGACATGTAGGAGCCCCAATGGGGACCATAAAAATAAATATACTTCATATTATGCGATAACCCTGGCGTCGTGAAGGATGTGGAAGTGCTTGGAAGGGTAAGGTGTAGTGACCACCGTATAGTAAGATCTCGAATTAAGCTAGATTTGAAAAGGGACCGTAACAAGCTAGTACGAAAGAAGCCAATTAATGAGCTAACAGTAAGATGTAAAGTAGAAGAATTCAGGATCGTGCTGCAGAACCGATACTCAGCTCTTACCGAGGAAGCCGAGCTTACGACACAGGAAGCCAGCGACAACCTTACATGCATTATCACGGAGTGTGCAGTAGAAGTTGGGGGCACGATGGCTAGACAGGATACTGGTAAACTTTCCCAGGAGTCGAAAGATCTAATTAGGAAACGGCAAACCATGACAATCTCCACCCCAGCTGACAGAATAGAACTAGCAGAGCTTTCGAAGTTAATCAATAAGCGCAAGACAGCTGACATACGGAAGTATAATATTGAGAGGATCGAATACGCTGTAAAGAACAGAGGTAGCCTGAAAGCAGTGAAGAGGCGTCTTGGCGTGGGGAAAAATCAGATGTATGCACTTAAAGATAAGCAAGGCAATGTCATCACAAATAGGGATAAAATAGTCACAGTGGCCGAGGAGTTCTATAGGGATCTGTACAGTAGCCGGGACATCCAGGATAATGCCGAACGAGAAAGTAGTTCAGCTAGCATAAACTCCCGTCAATTTGAACAGATTCTCTGTCCCCCCCGGAGGTTGAACTGATGAGGTTTGACTGCATCATTATTGGGAGGCAGGAGGAAGTGGAAAGCCTCGTTGCTTGGGGCTGTCCTCTTAGCGTTGTTGCCAAGCGATCCCTGTGCGTGCTGTGAGTGACTGTTGGCGTGCGGGGACAATGCAGCGGGCCCCCGTGGTGTCGCGGGCGGCGCTGTACCTGGAGTGTGCGCACTTTGTGCACCGCTGCAACAAGGGCCAGTGGCCGACGTGGATGAAGCTGAACCTGCCCGTGTTCCGCCCCTCGGGGCCCCTGGCCAACCGGGGCACCCCCTCGGGCCTGCACCGCACCCACATCCTGCAGCGCGCGGCCGGCAAGCTCTTCTTCCACTGGGCCGAGGTACGGGGGCGGCATGCGTGCTCGGCAGTGAGGAATGTTGCGGGCAGTTACAAGTGCTCCCTTTTTGCTCGTGCTTTCCTAAATTGAAGGCAAGTTACTCGATAGAGCTGGGGTGTCACCAGTGGCTTGCCCAATTGGCATAAAAATAACCTTTTCTTCATGCAGGAAATATATGTACAAACACGGTGTGTCTTGTTGGAAGACGTATGTCACATGAGCAATGGCAGCAGGTCTAACTGGGAAAAAAATGCCATGTTTCATCACAATAGTTGCGGCACGTTCAACAACTGTGCAGGCGATTGGAGCCAGGCTAGAAGAGATGCTCCAGAGTGAAACCCACGACCCCCTGGAAATTGCTGCCATTGCAGCAGACGAACAAAAGCGCCGGCAGTGCAGGATGGAAGATGAAGAGGAGGACTTCTTAGATGAAGGTGAATGGCCTGCTCTAAGGACCCAAACCTGCTCTCTAAACCCAGCCCCAAAGCAAATGGAGCTGGTGCATGTGCGTTTGGCATGAGCAGTGCAGTGTGCTGTTAGTGGCGTCCCTGGCTAAGCTTGCGCCCAGGGCCTAGCAAGTTTGTTACCCCTTCCTCCTTTGCCTCGGGTCTATTAACTCTTCATGCGACGCACATTATTGGATATCCCGAGACATTCTCGCATGCCAGAGTTCTCCATGCCTTCCCCCATTATACTTGGAAGGAAATCTGAGAAGGCTGCTGCGGTCTTGTGTCAGTCGTCTTGCAGTTTTCACTGCGAAAAGACACACCCCCTTCCCCCTTCCGTGCCCAGGGCACCCTTGACAGATGCACTAAGGCACCGCCTGCCACCTTCCTGAGCAGTGCGAGTGCACTGCCCCTGATGTTGTCTGCCCGTGCGCAGCCAGCATCAACCCGTCGGGCAACGTGTGCCCGTTTGCGCTCAAGATGGCCGCCTGCCAGCTGCTGCTGGAGATCACGGCCTTCCTGCGGGAGACGTACCAGCTGCTGCCGCAGAGGTCGGCACGCACGCTGGCCACCCGCGACCGGCCGCCCCCGGAGCCTCGTAGTGTCAACGCCAACCGTCGCTGGAGCATGGCCCTGAGCACCCTCGGGGTCAGCCAGACCTCCGCCCACAGCCTCGTCTCCCTGGCCGACCAGACCGCCGCCGCCACCGCCCACCCCGGTGCGTGGTAACTGGTAACACGGTGGGACCGAGCAGGGCAAAGGAAGCGTCAACCAACTGGGGGAGGGAAAAAGAAACTGTTCTCCGCTTTTTGTTTATTCTGCCCTAATCTGTCATGCCCACGTTCTTTTGTGTGCCGCTTCATTTTTACGCAGGCTCAAGGGTCATTCTTAGTATTCATTAAAGGGGACTCCGAAGTGATTTGCAAACATTGCGGGATTACTAGCGCAAGGTGTAGTCTGGAGTCTCTAGGCCATGTTTTGACCACACTCGCTGCGTTTACGCGACTTAAGTAGAAAAACCAATTCGGAAGTGCAGTCCTCCACTCTGCATCCTCCTTGCCGATCTCCTGTGACATTTCATATGATGCTTACTTGAGAAGGCTTGGCTTGAATGCACTACTGCACAGCTCGCCGATCCTCTAGAATCAGTCGGCCCAGCATTAACTCTTTCGCTATTGCCGGAAAATTGACTAATTTTAGGGGTCCAAGAAAACATTTTTTTTCCTGCTAAAAAATTGGTTAGGCACTAATTGCAGGAACACAAAATGCAGATTATTTAACGGCCTTTCCAATCACACCAGTTTTTTAAAGGTTTTTGTATATCTTAGTTGTAAAAAAAATATCAAAATCAAAATTTTTGTCAAGTTGTCGAAAAAAATGATAAAAAAGGAGTTGTGTTTATTAAACCACCGGTAGTAGAAAAAAATTAAAATATACATTTTGTAGGGAAACATTTCAAAAACACGCCCTAGAAAAAATGTCGACTTGCGCGGAACAGTTTGTCAGATATTAAAAAAAATGTTAGCATGCACGGTGCTTGTGTCATGCGGTGAAGCCCAACCTCCAATTCAAAATGTGCAATTTCGGGTGGTTTCCTGGAATAAACCTGGCGGTTTGTCATTATCAGAGGCACCAATTTGCCCCCACATAATGTAAAAACTTTTCATTTACAGTGAGCACAATATTTGGGACTAGCACGTGATGCGGAAAAAAACATGCATGAAGTTGAAAACGGAACGCCGTGGCTGATGCTTGTTGTCGTTCACGGTCAGTTATCTCTCAAAACATAAAGCTGAGCTTTATTATCATCTTCTTACTCGCAATTGTAGCCTTGCTCGCCTTGTAGCCTTGTAGCTAGAATCGTGCCCTGCGATCTTTGGCCGAGTAGCAGTTGCGCGATAAAAAAGATCAGCACAACGAGCCTCCTTTATTGCAGCGCCACCTAACATTTTTCTAATGAAACAGTACAAAAACTTATCGGAGACTCCGTCCGAATAGACAGTTCAACTAAGCAGCAACATTAGACACCCGGATATACCCTTGCATGGAAACGAAACTGGAAGTCGAACAGCTGGCAGTGTAAGGCCGGTTTGAAGCGCTGTCGTCGGCGGAACAGATATCTGGCAACTGGGTGTGATCTTTTGACTTGCATCTGAAGTTCTTATCGCAGAAATCGGGTTAGGGTGGGGGAAATCAGGAGCGCCGTGCTTTGTTCGAGGATCAGTCACGGACGCTCCAGGCGCCATGGCAGGTAGCCTTGAAGTTGGATAACTGCGTAGTAGCGCTAAATATGAATTTCGCGGTGCAGAAACGAAACCGAAACTGTTGTAAACGGTTTACGAATGGTCCTGGGGTAAGTAGAACTACCACAGTACTTAGAACAACGTGCGCAAAGGCAATAAAACTGCCTAAAATCATAAAGCAGCTTTGCAACCAGGCACTGCTTGACATTTTCAGCCGATTTCTGGGATTATTACTGTCAGAGCGCGAACCTGACGATTGAAAATCGTTTGCTAGTTCCCCATTCACGCTCTGATAGCAAAAAACAAGCGCTGGTGCAGAGTAATTACGAGTTGCACGCATTCTTCGTTGGTAGCAGTGACGCGCGATGACCACGCCCCTTTCCCACACCCAGGTGATTCAAAAGCGTGTCAAAAATCCCGTTTCCGTAGCAAAAATGAAAACAAAACTGATTTTGAAAGGCCATTTTCTGATCTAACTCCGAACAGCTTTACTTGTTCGAGAAACGCCTGGAACGCTATGAAAAGGCGCTCCCAAAAGTATCGATTAAATTGATCGATTTTGATAGGCGCGGTAGCGAAAGAGTTAAACGGCCAGCCGCCGGTGGGTCATGCATTTGTTCGCTCATTTGAAATTAAGGGGAGACGAGGGTCCTGAAATGAACTTTTTTATTAATTGGTCTATGATAATGAAAATCAATGTGCTTATGTTTTTTGTTTTCCTCATTTCAAATATGTAATTACTAATTAGTTTTCGTGTGGAATAATTATTTTTTGAGTTACAAAGGAAATACTGGAGCCTAATTAAGTAATTTCTTACAGGCCGTTAAGGGGATTTTTATTCAAATTTTGTGAAAATATATTGTATGAATGTGTAGGTTAAGACCTGCCATGCATGCTGATGCTATTTGTATTCCTGTAACGATAGTTGATTGAATAGAATTGATCTAATTATGCCAAGTACAGTTTTCAGAAAACTTTATGAGCTCATATTATTGCTTGCAACATTTAAACATTTAAATTAAAATAGCATCAGCATGCAGTTCATTTCATCCCGAATTCAACGGTATAACGTTTATAAAAATCTTTTGAAAAAAAAAACAACAAAAAAAACAACCTGAAAATCTCTGTAAGGCTAGGCACACATGCAAAAAAAAGGGAAGCTGAGAAAATACTACAAGTAACAGTTTTATTTATTGAGCATGGGAAAAATAGAAATGCTTTAGAATGTAGCTTACTTTTCACTCAATACGAGCATACCAAGTTTGGTGAAATCAGTTCATGGGAAAATTATGAAATCCTCTGTACACAGATGGCACTTGGCAGAAAAACTGAGCAAAAGCAAAGCCAGAACGTTGCTTCAATTTTTATGCTGTTGGCCACGTGCCGTCTCTCTTTGGCGACCAAGGCTGAGGTGCCGATCGTGCAACACAGTTGTAAACGTTTATTTTGTTTGCTGCTGCTTCATTTGTTGCAATCAAATTGGCTCCAGGGCGATTTGCATCGCGGGAAATGAGTTGCAACAAAGGGGCCGGTAATGGCATGCACCACACTGTTCTGTGACGTGCATGCGCTTGGCTAGGTGGGATAGGTAACTGCGTTTTCGATTTAATCTACTTGCATATCACGTCACCCCCGCACGTTGTGCACAGTGTGAGCATTTATCATTCTCAAATTGCTCATCTGTACAAATTTCTATGGGAATTTTCGCTAAGTCAATAAAATTGGTATTGTGTTAATACAGCCTTTGTAATGAACCAAGCTTGTGTTCTGTCTTCACAGCCCCTTCAAAGATAGAATTCATAATATATGAATAACCAAACAATTTGAATCTTTGGAATTTCAAATTGTTTGTGTGCAGATAAGTACACAAAAACTGACGGATGCAGGAACACACACACAGCACACCTACAGTAGTAAAGTAAAGGGAAACATTCACAGAGTTTTGTTCTGATGAGAGTCGTGGAGAAATTACACCAGGTCCCTTGTAGTCCGCGTCACCATGGCAATTGGGTGCCATGGACTGATGACGTCGCTAAGTTTCAGGGGCGCATCAGCACACAGTCCCAAACTTGTCTCCATGATTAGCCGTCGAGTATCGAAAAGAAACACGAGTACACACACACAGCACAGGTTCAATGTCCTCATTAACACTGCAAGCATGATGGGGAAGGGAGGCACTCAACGCGTCTTGTGTGAGCAGTGGCTGGTAAAAGCAACATTGGGGTGAATGCGGTGAACAATTTCTTCATCATGCTTTCCCAGGCCACAAAGCCTTCAGAAAGTGCTGGCGGGATCAGTTCTGTACCGTGGCTGGTAATTTAATTGATCTGGCTGTCCATATTGATTGTTGTAGCTGCCATGCCACAAAGCACGCGAGCGTTGCAGCATCACGTCAAGTGAATGCAATGGGGATGATGACGCTGAACTGGCTGTGGACCATGCAAGCTGCTTGGTCAGCCACCACGTTTACAATCGCCCCACAATGTCAAGGTAACCACTGTAGCACTACGTCATGGAGTAGGATGGTAGCCTGTGTATGCATAAAGTGTATTTCTGGGGCAAGTCATTTTTGTGCAAATAAGGCTAGTTGTTGAATATGTGAAAATCGCCTATCCACACGCTTTTTGCCCCAGAATGTACTGCAAAGCAGAGCACAAAGCAACAAGTTCTGAGGTCGTCGACGTTGGTTTGGGGTTACTTTGCTGCAATTGTGGTTTGCATCGATGATGCGGCCGTCACAGTTGCATTGGTGAAAATATGCTTGTGGTTTGCATAGCAATTCCAAATGGGCTCCAGGGTAAAGTACTTTAGGGCTGGAATTGGCAACCTGGATTTACGGTGACAGTTCGCCAGGCAGAGCACATCCAGAATGGGAGGTGAAGGGGCATAGTGTGCCTCTGACACAAGGGTGGTAGAGCTAGAACTCGGGGGATGTCCAGGATCCCTAGTCGCCAGCTGCAAATGTGTTCAGAGCTGCTCCTCTTTGACCAGTACACTGGGTGAGCAGCGCCTAGACTGTCGAAGGGTCCCCAGCGTAGAAGTTGTCTCCTGAAGGCCAAGACAAAACCGCAGGGCACAGGCCTGCATACTTTCTAGCAGCTTTGCATTGGTCTTGGAAAGGGGACTGAGAGCTGGGAGGCTGTATCGGAGCAGTCTTTCGCAAATTGCTGAGTAGAGACGCAGGAGGGGCCCAACAGAACAGAGCCGCTCGACAGCATGCATAACACCCGAGCAAAGGAACCCAGCTGCTCCGTCAGGAGAGAACGTGTGGGGATCACTTCATCGACCTGTCAAGTGTTAACTCAGGAATTGGTGAGAGTTCACCCAGGGTATGGGGCCCCTGCCACTGAAAGCTCGTAGCGGGAGACATCAGGCCTGGTGAAGGCTATTGCCACACAATTCCTGGCCAAGATCTCGAGGCTACGTCTTGCCAAGAAGTCCACTACTGAGTTGATGATTTTGAAGGCGAGCTCATTAAACATGCATGTTGCAGCCAGAGCTCCAGATGCAGATGTCATCGGCATAGAGTGAAGTTTCAGCACTTGTTGCTCTTGAATATTCAAGACAGTTCGGTTCTTCTTTCGCTTTCAACTTAGCCCCACAAGCTTGATCCACTAGGTCTAAGCCAAACTGACTTCCACTTTCACACGGAAAACAAGCGCTAAATAAAAACACGGGACGAGGAGTAGACGGGACAAGCGCTGTGTCAGCGCTTGTCAGCGCTTGTCCCGTCTACTCCTCGTCCCGTGTTTTTATTTAGCGCTTGTTTTCCGTGTGACGATGAACCAACACGCCCAAACCTTTTCCCTTCTGACTTCCACTGACTGCCATTGCATAAACTGCCATGTTGGGAAACTTGCTGTTACTTTGGCCAGAACAATTGCACAGTAGGCATTTACGCTCAAGGAACCGCACCGCCATGTTTACAGCTGCAGCACTGCAAGGAGAAGAGCTGCCTCACTGCATAAGTCATTTTTACAAAGCCTAGCTCCACTTGTCATCTTGTACAAGTTTTACAACCTCTAATTGGCGCAAAGATTGGCGTGAGGCATTGAAGTTTGTTTCACTTGTTGGTTGCACATTTCTAGCACTGTTTTTAGGTGACAGAATCTTGTACAGAAGCACTCAATACAAGTGTGCACGTGCTTCAATTGAGCTCACACGTATAATCCCCGACTTGAAACGTGTAGGGTGAAGCCGTGCCAGCCGTGCCACAATCTTTTCGGTGTTTTCAGCCACGTGCGGTATGATGAGGCGGCCGTGCTGTCTCATTACTCTGCTGGTCATGGTGGGCCGTTTTCTCTGTTCGTGTGCCTCCTTGCAGCAGTTGTAGGAGAGAGAAGGATCAGTTTTGTGCTGCACGAGGCAGACGCCGAAGGGGAGTCTGAGAACAGCAGCAACAACACGGTGAACGTTCAGGAGGAGCTCATTCTTCCTGACGAGAAGAGAGGTGGGTGGCGCTGCCCCTGTGGTGTGATGTGGCGGCAGTGGCCGTGACGCCTGTTGGCCCCCGTTCCCTCCAGGCCGCCGCATCGCCCAGGGGCGTCCCCACCTGCTGCGCAGGACGGGGGGCTCCACAGCGGGCCACAACTCGAGCTTCAAGCGGTGTAGCCTCAAGCTGAAGAAGCCCGGCGATCGCAAGTCTCGGGCTCGCTCCTCCACTTTTGCCGAGGACGAGGAGGAGGGAGGTGAGTTTTGTTCCCCGGGTGCATCCAGCCAGCCCATTCGATGGTGATGGGAGGACATCCCCGGTCACTCTACCAGGGTCAGGTTATTGTGCTGACGTATTTTCCTTTATCTGTTTCTTTTGGGCTATCTCTAATGCATGGCAGCAATTTCTCAAATGCCACAGATCGCCAGTCCAGAAGGTTTTGCGGCTTCGTGTTTTTTATTTAATGAGCGCCATAACAGCCTCTCGGAAGCCGCCCTCCGCAGTAGTTTGTTCTCATTTACCAGTGGCCATACGTGTTCTCAGAATCAGACCGGGAAAGAGATGTCGCACTGCTGCCGGATGTGCAGGGCTCCGCCGGACGGAGAGCATCAGGTCCCGGCGCAAGGTGAGCGCGGTCTCGGACCGCAGTGACACGAGCGAGCGGGCCGACGTGAGTGGGGAGGAGTCGCCTGGCGTGCTCAGCGACGAGCCGGCACCAGAGAGCCCCGTGGACCTGCTGGACGCGGGGGACGACGCCATCGCCACCCGCATGCCCTGGCTCCGGGTCATCGTCCGACTCTGCGGCACCCTGCACTACACCTGCTCCCACCAGCAGTGCTGCCACCACACCTGCTACCGCCGGCAGATGCGCGCCTGCAGCCGGCTCGCCAAGAGCGTCCGCAAGGTACGGCCGGCCGGCCTGCCAGCGGGGGCGCTTGCCGCCGACCACCCCTTCCTCTCCTTCTCCTCCATTCTGCGCAGGTTTACGGAGATGACTTTGGACTCATACAAGACATGGGCAAGCAGCAGGAAGACAAGGAGGGGGGAAAAAAGGACAAGAAATTTAAGAAGGTGAGGGCTGTCCCAGTGCAGAAACCCTTTTTTTTCCCTCCCTCATTGATGTTTGCGGGGCAACACATACGGTACTATGCCAGTAGATGCAAGGGTTGCCTTTGCATTGAGTCGTCTTTTTTCAAAAATTCCTTCGTTTCTTCAGTTGGGGGGACGTGGCTTTCAAAATCAACTTTTTTATTTCTTTGTGGATTTTGATGAAAATTGGCACAGCAACTGGAAATGCTTCTGTTATAAAACCATAAAAATTTCAAGGTAATATTTTGATAACTTTTTTATTTATTAAATTTTCTTTCTGTTCCGCTTGTACCGAGCTTGAGCGACTTATAAAACATGATAGAAAACTTGTTCGGAGTGCTTTGCATTCCCAAATGAATGGACGAGGTCGTGACAGTTTTAGAATTTTTTTTACAACACAATGTTTTTTAGTTTTCATTTTTTTAGAGGTTAATGAGCAACAGGCATGTCGACTGTGAACGACTATTTGAATTAAAAAATCACAAAAAATAAATCTGGAAAACCAAAAGTGTCACGACCTGAACTGTTCATCAAGGAATGTAATGCAAGAAACGGAATCAAAATAGACCCAGCGGTCACAAAGAAATCCCTGGAACAAGCGTCACAGGTCGCAAAAAAAACTGTTTTGAGAAAACGGCTTCCGAAGTTGCAACATAGGTTTCACTTATCAAAAGTCGTCACGGTTGTAGCCTTTCATGTCCTTTTGAACATGGGGCTTCTGGAAGGCCTTGCCTTGAAATTGGAGTGCCTTTTACAGCCGTTCTCTTTCCACAAAACATCATTTTCAGCTCCTCTGTGAACGGTACATAGCCCAGTTAGCAGACCAAATGGTGGGGGCGATGGCTTTCAATGGGCTTTCAATGCAAAGTAGGTTAGCTGGTTGGCAGTATTGCACTGGACAACTTCCCTTTGCAGTGTTGTCTCCATGGCAACAAGTGAAGCATTTTTTTTTACTTAAATTGGAAAATTTCTGGCTTCTTTTATGTTTTATTACTTTGCCTGGCACAGCAATCTTATCATACGTGCAGGTTTTCATTGCCAAAAGTTTGCTTACCACAAGGGTGCAAATGAGCTACTTTGAAGATTGGTATAATACTGTGCATAACTCCAACTTTGATGGAAGGGGTTTTTTTCACAACTTTTGACTGCATCCAACATTTCTCACAGCACAGTCAGTATGCCCTAAGCCATATATGATTATATGCATTGGTGTCAATAATTTCCCTACAAAAATCACTATTAAATGCTGCGACAGTAAGGTAAATTTTTAACGCAGAGAACATATTTTTATTCCTATATTCCCAACTCAAACCTGTTTGCATGATTATTAGAAGTGCACGGGAAACGTTGCGCAAGAAAGGCGATATGGCTCGCGCGCATCGCTGCGCACGCTTACCGCGACATATCGTACTTTGATTATCCCTGATATGGCTTGTCAGGTCGCTTTTAAGATTAAATCTAACGTCGCAGGCATTAATTACAACTACTGGCGTTCAATTGTAACCGGTTGCGCAGACGTGATGCTGCAATGCGCGTCGGCTATACTGTGCGCGCCGCAGCGTTTGACGCGTCGACCGTTTCTTTCCCAAGGCTAGCGAGCCCACAATCAAAACACAGCAATAACTAAGCGTGTAAACATCGCAAATCCGACCAAAAGTTCACTTCACGAACCGCTATCGCAAGCGCGCACACCGCGTCACCCTCTGGGGTCTGGCGACAGTTGAGTCACGCGCCCCACGAAGCATTCGATGACCTCCGCCTTTCGAGCCACACAACTTCCTGTAATCAGGCTCGTGATCTCAGGCATTCCTATCGCGATAACGTCCGTGTTGAATACCACCGATTGAATAGAAACTTGGCCGAGCGAAGCACCGAAAATGAACTCGAACCGCACGCTACGCAGTTCTGGCGGCCGCCATCTTGCATTGCGCCGCGACACCCAATCAGGAGGGCCGTCTTAGCGCGGCCCGACCGGAGGACGAATAGCGCTTCAGCATCTATTTCTAGCTTCGTTTGTGCGTCATTTCTTTTCTGCCGTTCGTGCGTTTGTGAATGAACAAAGATAAAAGAGACGAGCGGAACCGGAAAGACGAACGCTCGGCCGATCTAACGATATCAAAATGGCCGCGCCCGGTGGCACCGTTGCGGAGATACAGCGCTCCGAAAATCGCCGTTTTTTTGCCCTTTTGCGCTGATAGTTTGTCACCGCGCCTGGCAAAACTATTTTTTTATGCCACTTTGCGACGCTTTTCAGTGGGAAAACTTCACAGACATACTGATTAGGAAACATAGAAGCCGAATATGTGGCTTTCAAAAAAACGATGTTTTGGTAATTTTTCTGAAGTTGAAAGCCGCGTCCCCCCTTAAAGGGACACTGAAGTGAATTTGTCAAGCTCCCGTTTTTGCTTGCACTGCGTAGACTGGCGCAAATTAGCACACTTTTCATCGTTTATCCGGTTGACAAATCGGTAATTATTTTACAAAGGGCGAAAGAAGAAAAACTACCATGCGTGGTTTGCGGCGGCCGAACCAACTAAGCTGTGACGTTGGGAGGAGGGGGCATTGTGATTGGACGATGCCCAAGGTTAGCAATCAAAGAAGTTTCGTTTTCGGTTTCGGTTCTGTAAAACAATATGTTTGACATCCGATGGCGTCGTTGATTGGGCATTCTCAATATCCCAGTAATAGTAGTACCGCGCTTCTGCCATGTTGTCAGCTGTAAACTGCATAACATAAGCCTCCCAGGACGGCTTGGAATCGTAGCATTTACTAGCCGAGGCCTACGATGTGCATGAACGCCCTCCGCGTCCCCGCAGACGCTCAAATACATGCGCTTTCCCCCCATATTTGGAGCTTGCCTCACTTAGCCTGTATCGTAAAAAGCGTGTTCGCACCAGGCCAAGGGTCTGTTGATTCTGGCCTGTGCCCACTGCCCGCAAGCAGTCGGTGCTTACGGCAACAGCACGCCAACGAGAACTCGCTAGCGCACCGGTGCCAGCCTGCGCGAGTTCTGTGGACTAGTTCGTGGAGCAATGAACGTTGCGGGCCAAAAAAAAGGTGAACTCAGTATAAAAAAACATCGCGAAAAACGAAAAAGTTAACTTATAAAAAAAAAAATGCACCCGCGGGGATTCGAACTTGTGACTGGCAAAACATTTGCGATGACATACATAGCGCTCCAGACCACTCAGCCACGGAACGCTTTTCTTTTTCTTTCTTTATTACCGGTTTCAGACATCACAAAAACGTGCTACAGATAAAAAACGCTAGCTTTGCCTAAGCCAGCGTATTATGTCTAAAAACGGGGCATAGACAACACTTTCTCTACTTCCTGCAGCCACTCGGGTGTACAAGGTTGACCCTTCCACATTTATACAATGCAATGAACACTTTCACAGAAATACTGCCTCGCGGGCCGTCCATCAACGTCCGAGTAACGAGCTGCCAATCGAGACCTCCATATTCCGTGGAGGACCAGCAACATCAATAGGTCGTAAGGCACTCCATTATCGTTCTCAACTGCCAGAAACCGTATACCATGAGGGTCCAAGGGGAGTTCCTTTTTCAAAGTTCTCTGAAGAACATCCCACAAAAACACCGCATCCCAACAGTCAGCCACGGAACGTGCCGTGCTGCCCATGCAAATATAAGGTATATAATGTATAACCAGTTTACACTTTTATTTAGTTCTAGTATTTCAAGCAGCTTAGATTGCTTTTTGTTGTATTGCGCTCGTGCATTAAGCGTCCCCCGAGTTTCCACAATAGCTCACGTCTAGCAATTGCATTTCTTAGACGGAAAAGCGTTCGCAGATGCGTAGTCGGGCTGCTGACCGCTGTGCTTGTTCGCTCAGCGCAAAAAAGTGCTTCCCGCACCCTAGTTTTACGCTGTACGGTAAAAATATCAGTTGATTTTATTTCCTTAGGACATATATTGACTTCGCTGACTCTTCTCCCCCTTCAAGATGCCTTATATTTTCCTACTGGCGTACCAGACAGCGAAGCGCATGTGCGCTTGTGCAGCGCTTGTGTGAAGCGACCTTCACTTGGAGCTCGATACAGTGTACAAACTAACGAAGTAAAGAAAGGCACATTCTTCCATTCACAAACGTGTTGTGGCTTAGTTTCAACTGATCGAGCGAATTGTGACGACCCGTCGGCGGCTGGCGGACTAAACGGTCGCGGAAGGGCGGAAAGTCGGCGAGCCGTGCAGTAGCGCAGCCAATTGCCAGCTCCTCTCCTGCTGACGTCACACGAAAACGCCACAGAAAATGGGCGAGAGTGCAGAGAGGAGGACAGCATTTTCGAATTGATTTTTCTACTAAATAAATTCGCGTAAACGCGCTCAGAGTCGTCGAAACAGGGCCTAGGGACTCCGAACTACATTTTGCGCTCGTAATCCCGTATTGTTTACAAATCACTTCAGTGTCCCTTTAAAGGCTTGTCAATGATGCTATTCTGCACCACAGGGTGCTCATGTGCCGGGATATATGTTTTGTGGGCCTCTGCGTGTGTAGGAGCAAAGCAGGACTGAACTCTTGCTTTCTCTCCCCAGCCTTGCATTTTTCTTCAGTATTAAAGTGCAGTGCACGAAGTAGACGCTTAATGCATATGTAGTTTGATTGTCCATGATAATCCTGCCATCATAGGTTGACAAAACAAAGAACTGAGACTGTGTGTTTTTCTCATTCACACTGTACTCACTGAAACACAACCTCAAAAAGTTCTCGTGTTCACGATATCATTTGCATTCACCCATCACATACTCATTTGTAGTTTTATGCAGCCATACTCAAACTCATAAATCCTCACGAGTACCCATGCTCAATCGGTACCCACATGTACTCAACTCATCTGTCTTCACCTGTATTTGTATTCAACCTGTACTCACTTTACCTCGTACTCAAAAGTGCTTTTACAAATTTGTACTTGCAATCAGCCTTTTGCATTCATGCGCTGAAATAGGTCTATGGACTTGACTGAGCAATGCAAGAGCAACCACCGTAGCTTGTGCAGATACTATGCTCAGCAGTTTGCTAAGAAAGGCTGGGGTGGTTGTGGTGCATTTTAATGTGGTTAATTATCAGAGTAAAAAGCACATCAAGGAGTGCCTGAGTGTTTTCCTTTCTCAGTTCGTGCGTGTGTGGGCTGTTTTGCGGGGTAAATTTCCACCAACTTGCCCAATTTGCTACTGTACTCGTTACTCGTTGTTTTACACATCACACGGAACAGTCAGAAAATATCCCTCCATGCCTCCTCGCAACCCCAAAATTTTCTGAAGGGCAGTGATAGGAGAGCAGCTGAGGCACGCCCACGTACAAGCAGTTTCGGCTACAACTGTGTATAAGTCACCTGCCGTCGTTGGGTTGTACGGGTAGCCAACAAGTGCTTTGCCAAGAAGTTGCCGGAGCCTCAAAAGGTCAAGCTTGCATTTCACACATTCAGTGAAGAAAACTGAATATCACCGCTAATAGAAAACACCTTTATGAGGGACATAAAAGGACCCATAGAAATGTCTTTCGGGCCTGGACAAAGCTGAAGCTTCGGGCACTGGAAGCTGTATCCTTAAGGAAACACCCGTGTCAGTTTCGGTCAAAGGAACCTTGCCACCAATTGCCAGCAACAATTAATGCACGAACTATTGCCTATGAGAAGATGCGACAGCACCATGCAAGCTCTTGCCAGCACATCTGGAGTATTCACGCAGGGACGAACACACTGTAACACATTTGTAGGCTGTCCGTGGTGCAGACCGTCCTGGCAGGGCAATAATAGCAGGAATGGCAACATGCTCCTTTTGGGGGGGGGGGAAAGGGCCGCACACTCAGCAGCAGGCGCCCTCTGCCTCTGGCTGTGCAGATAATCACAGGTCCGAGCTCCCCGTTGAAACGCAAGGCGAGCCTGGCGCACAACCTGGAGAAGCTGGAGAAGGCCCTGGACGGGGCGCGCTCCCTGCACAGCTCGGCCACCTGCCTGGTGCACGACCTCGAGGGGGGCGGCCCACAGGAGCCCAGGCCCCCCCCCACTGCGGGCAGGGACCAGGGCCCCGCCCGGGAGGAGCACCCCATGCTCAAGTACCTCAAGACACAGGTGGGTGGGCCACAGTGCTAGCAGACTCACTGAGGATGGGCACAAACAGCTGTTTCTGTGAGCTGCAAGTGCTTCCATTATATGGTATGTGTTGCCTTCATAAATTGGCTCACTTCGCCAATTTTGGGTGTCGAGATTTCGCTGCATGCTAAGAATGCCCCAGTGGGTCTGATTTAATCCGTAGCCCTTCATTACAGCTCAGGCCCTGGTGTAGCTTCAGCACAAAGTAAAACCCCAAAACACAAATTATTTTGTTCTGTCAACTATCATTTTTGGTGTTTCATGTGCAGTATCCTGGAAGTTGTCAAGTGGAAAGAACAAGGGAGACTGCCTCTGTCCACTTTTCATCACCTCTCTGCAGAATAGCTCAGACCGTGTAGTAACTTTAAGGGGCTCTCGGCTTCCCTGTGCTTCGCACCATGTACATACGGAGCTACATTGGGGCTGCCAGTGGCCAAGGCCGTTGTCGGCATGCAGCGTCTGCGAGAATGTGGTCGTGGCTCTCACTGCCACTCGAGTGGAAGGCTGCCGTCACTCCAAGTGCTCCTTGTTGCAGGTGATGAGCCTGTTCCACAGCCCGCTGTCGATGCTCATCAAGGGCACAGTGGTTGCCTCAGAGGAAACCTTCACGGAGGCCATGCCGATTGCCTGGGAGCTCCTGCTCGAAGGCGACCAGCAGCTCAGTGCCGTAGCAGGTGGGTGCTTGCTGCTGCTGCCTCAGCGGCCATCTCACTCTTTGGCACAGTCCATAACCTACCATACAGGGCGGAATATAGGTCGAGGTTTATTAATTGAAAATTTGCCTAAAGGTGACCCCTTCGACCTATATACAGTCAAACTTATATGTAACATAGCCAGTAAAATTCACAGTTTACTTGTTACATTGAAATTTTACTACATTGAAATTCGCAGTTAAAATGAATGGTTAACTGTGTGAAGCGGTTCCTGCAAGCGAAAACGTGGCACACATGTACAGCTGCTGCGCTGACATCAGCACGGATACCACCTGCATGATGCGGCAGCCGTAAAGTGAAGCAGGTGTCTCAAACTACTTACGATTGCCATAATGGGACTCTTCGCTTAAAAAAAAAAAAAGGCAACACATCGTCGGAGCTTAATTGTCTACATGGGCATTAGCGTGAACCGCATGGAGCATTTTCTGCGCGCAAGAACATGCCAGGCAAGCAACAGGCACGCTGACGCAACCGCGGCGACCACTTGCGCGGTGTGCGTAGCTCCAGCAACCACTCCTAACCGCTCGCTGAAACGTAACAAGACGGGCAAGCAAAGTTGTACATGCCAGAAATAAGCTGATGATGTGAGCGAAACCTGCCCTGTAAAATGTCATACGCGCCACTTAGGAAAGCGCCCATCAAATATCTTTTGCGGTGCTAAGTCGAATTTTCTTTGGCAGGGCCAGCCAGCATCCGTGAGCGCTTCGAAGCTCCCGCCTTAGGGTGTGCGCCTTTCCATTGGTGCAAGTTGTCAGGCTACTCCCACGTCAGGCTCCCACTGCCGCGTGCGGCGCAAATTGTTTTCTGGCCGAGGCAGAAGCCTGGTCGAGGCAGAAGCCAACGCGAAATCGTAGATGCAGGTGTGAAAAAAATGTGCGCAAGGCTCATAGTGACCAACGAATGCTTCGTCGCGATCTTCTACAAAAGAAGTACGGTGGATGATACAAAATTAAACCCGGGGATCAGCACCGGGGATCAGCACCTGTCTTGTCCTGAGGTGGGCGCTCGCAAACCTTCATCATCTGCTGCATATATCCTTCACGAGCAGCGTGGTACGGTCTTGTAGAATAAGCCGCGTCCGCGGCCAAACGCTTCTTGGAAACATCACTATATGGGTGCATTCAAATTTTCCCTTTAGACGGCTTCGTTGCTGTCTTCACGGACAGTCCGCCATGTTAAGCCCGTCCCAATTTGAATGAGGCAGTCAACGAAGACTGCTCGAGGAGACAGCATCGAAATCAGCGACGATGCAGGCTAACCTCCTGTCCAAACAATCAAGTGACACTATGCCACCTTTTTGCATATTAATGTTGTAACAAACTAACTTGTTATTTTACTGGAATATTTAGTATAATTTACTGGTGGTAAAGATGCTTTTGTTTACTTGTTAAATCAAGTAATGCTTATATAATTAACGCTGATATTTTTATGAAGCCTGAGACTTGCATTTCTCAACATGTGCACATATTTAACGACTCAGAGCCTTGCCTTATACTGAACGCTTTCACGCGGTCTATATTCCCTTAAAAGGCACAAGTGGTTGTTGGGCATTGCGATAATCACATCCCCGAGGCAGATTTTTCTACGGTGTATATATTTGACACGAAGCCACACTCGTTGTCCGTGCTGTAAGACGACGCCAACCTCTCACTGTGCCAGTATCACGTCTAAAGGAGGCTACCATAGAATTCACTTGTGCCTGACATATTCGGGGGTGATCGTGGTGATATGCTGCTGCCGTGCCAGACGCCCGTAGAAACGGTCAGGATGCACGCAGAACCGCGTCCCTGGATAGCTTTTGTTGGTGTTGCAGCACTCTACCAAGCCGCAACTGTTTTCTGAAGTGCCGTAAACATACCGCATTTACTCGCGTAATGAACCCAATTTTTTTCCAGAAAATTCAGCATGAATTTAGGGGGAGGGTTCATTATGCGGGAAATAATTGCAAAAGTTTTAAAAGTTGGAACTTCATATATAATAAAGTTGCTTAGAGAAGCGCTGTCAGAGCCCTCCCAGTTTCGTGAAAACACGTAAGTAATTATGTAATCAAATTTCTTTTTTATTCCCAACATGCTAGTGGCCCCCTACTCGCCATGGAGCTGCCCTCCTTACTGAAGTCGCTAGCGGCTTCACATTCGTAGTCGGTTCACAGCGCACCGTCTTCCGTGTTGTCAAGGAACTCCAAAACTTCTTTTCCCACACCCGGAAACTTCCCTTCTTTGGGCCCACGAAACAAATGGCGATCCCTGTTCACCACCCAAAAACCTCGTTTTCGCCCGTAGCGTACACACTATGGGTCAACACTGAAGTGCCACTCAGCTGTGTGGTTTCCATGCATCAACGCATGATCCCCCACCTTCAGTCTAAAACCCGCTGTGTAGGTCATGTACTAACCCATCGTACGGTGTGCATGAGGAGCACAAAAAAAGGACGGAACACAGCTGAACAACAAAACTGCGAAGCGTAATGGCAAAGTCGCTGTACAGCAAGAGCAGAGGAGTGCAGACTGTGTTTAGCGCTTTGTTCGCATGCCACCAGAACCAGCCAGAACAGAATGAGCAGGGAAGGGGTGCGGAGTACGTGTTGTGCTTTGTTTGCACGCTGCAACTTTTTATGGCGCATGAAGGTTTGTTCTGCGTTCAGCAGGTGGCGCCCCGCAAGCGTGCAATTTTTCAATTGTGAGCCAGGGCATTCGCACTCACGGCTCCTGCTACGGCTGAGATTTCTTTTTTTTCTTTTTTGAATATGTTTTTAGCATTTCTGCGCATACTGTAATGTGATACCAAGTTACTGCAATCGTCTACAGCATCAGCAACCATGCTGAGGAAAAACATTCTCGCTGCATTTTTATTCAAAGTGACAAAAAAAGTAAATTCTCAAGGAGAGAAGTGGGGGTAGGGTTCATTAAGTGAGTGGGTTCATTACGCGAGTGAATACGGTACTGTTTGCTTACAGACATGACCATAACAAGTTGTTTAGGGTGCGGAAAGGAAAAAAGAAGCGAGAGAGAACCAGAACATTGCATGAGCCACTATCAGCCAGCCAGCGCTCATCCCGTAGACGCCGCGGAGAAGCGGCGGCAGGCGGCGCAGCCATCGTGAAGCTTGAGGTGTATACAGAAGTTGGTTCAGGAGAGGTATTTGTTGCCAAGCAATGGCCTGGGATCTGTTCAGATTTTCGTGTGCCTCTGAATACTTTTTTTTGTTACATCTATAGGGATACAGTGGAACCCCAATTATATGTTCCCTGGTTTTACGACAACCCGCTTCTTGCAGCAGATCACCGTGGTCCCGGCAAACTCCCCATAAAAACAATGCATTAAAGGAGCCATGAAGAGAAAACACAAGTTTGGTTCATTCAAAAGATTGCCTCGTTAGAACCATACTGACACCACTTTTAACGCAAACTTCGCTCAAATAAGCTACATAATTACGAAAAAATGGAATGACCATGCGACCCACCAGCTCATTTCCCGCAACAGAACCTATGAATGATGTCACACTAGAATGCTCTGCGATTGGCGGAGGCCGGCAAAAGCAAACGCAAGTTAGGCAGGGCTTACCAGTTTGCATAGTGAGCTATATGCCCATTAAACATACTGCACATTCCTTTTATGACACTAAGAACTGTGGAGTAAACGGTTGAAGTTCCGAACAAACACGCAAACGTGTACGCCAATGCGTACGAAACTACCGCTGGCCGAGCTGGACATCTCGCCGTCGCGCAGACGAATTTTCGGGTTCGAGGCTCTTCGGGGCCAATGAACCGTTCCAGCACGCACAGCCGCGACCTTGCTTGGTATCTTAATCCCTTGACAGGAGGTTGGTGTCATATCGCCAACCAGCAAAGGTAAAAATAGAAATGAGGGGAGTAAGGAACAGCAAGCAGCGATGAGATAGTGCCAGTCGTGGCGGAAGTTTCGGAATGGTGTTGGCTTGCTGCTGTCGTTACGAGCTCGTTTCCAGTTTACAACCGCTGAAAACTTCAGTTTGTTCGAGTACTTTACTATGAAATTTCGTTGCTGCGTCCTGAAATGCCCATGTAGTACGGGCAAATCGTCGAGGGAGTGCGACATCCCCGCCGGCGAAGAGATCTCCTTTCATGTGCTGCCCAACGACGAACCTCGGCGAAGCAAGTGGCTACGTTTTGTGAACTTTGCAAACGGAGGAGAAAGAGAGCTAAAGGAAGTACGAGTGTGCTCGCTTCATTTCCGAGGAAGTGATTACGGCAGGGACCCTTACGTTAGCTCACTCCTGGGACATGCCGCCGCTCGTCGCCGACTTCGTCAAATCGCCGTCAAAGCGCTCTGAGCTTGGAAAAAAAAATACTGTACACATTGCGCATTGACGCTTGTATCTTTCTTGTCGGAGCAGAGAGCTCGCGCAAACGGCTTTCCATACACTACACCGGCCAACTGGCATAAGAGATACTGCTACTGAAATTGAACTATTATTAACCGTAATAAAAATACGGCACATACGTACCAGTCTGTATTCGTCCGTCGCGACGGGGCTGACGAGGCAGCGGTGCCGACGGCTGGGCGTTCGTCTGTTGTGGGTACAGTCAAAACCCGCGATAACGAAACCCCGCTGGTACGAAATTCCCGCGGCAACGAAATATTTTCGCATCCCCGGCGAACGTCCATAGACGCCCATGTATTTTATATATCGTGGCAACGAAACGTTTTTGGAAACTGATCCCGCGTTAACGAAATTCAGTGCAAGTTTGGTCGGCATTTTACCTACCCATTGAAGGGTAACTGTATCCAAAAAGTGCTCAAGTGCATTTTTTTTTTTTTTTGACTCAAAGTGCGTAAACTTCAGCCACAGCACGTTTGCATGGCCGCCGCCATATTTGTTTACAAAAGACCGCGCAGCCGGCGGCCGTGGAGCATGGAGGAAGAAAAAAATGGAGAAAAGAAAAAATTCCCTCGCACTTCCCCGAGGGGGAGAGTGTGTAAGTGCGAATGCACGGTTGTTGATTGCGCGATTACGGTGGATATCATGATCTTGGAGTGGAGAGGAGGCGCCCAACACCCGCAGCCACTGAGCGGAGAGAGGAGGAGGAGAGTAGCGCCCGCCGTTACGGCGAGGGCTACACGAGCGCCCTCACGCGTCGGAATGCGGAGCGCCCGCTACGCGAGCGAGAGCTCTCCCGCCCGAAGTGGAGAGGAGGCGCCCAACACCCGCAGTCACTGAGCGGAGAGAGGAGGAGGAGAGTAGCGCGCGCCCATCTCCCCCCGTTGCTAGGGAAGACGAGGAGGAAGACGAGGAGCGCGCGCACCCGCAGCTGTTGCTATGCGGACGACGGCGGCGGACGATTCAGGCTCGCTTAAGAAGTGCATTCGCACTTAAAAACTTTTCTTTCCTCCATGCCGTGGAGTCAGCCTCGCAGCGGCACCACCAGGGGGCGACACATGGTGACTCAAGTCGCGGCTTTGGCTTGGGCTACACTAGCCCACTACCGCTGAACAGAGCGCGTGCGTTTGTTGTTTGTGTGTGGCGATTGGCATGTTTGCTCTCGGTAAGATGCCTTCGCCAGCCCAAAAGTGGAGGTTTTTATCGCTACGAGATAAGGCAGCCATCATTGCCCAAGTCAGTGGCCCAAGGGAGGATAGCGCCGACGAGTTTGGAAACGCCTGCAACTAGCTCAACCATTTTGAAAAGCAAGGATCCCACCAGTTTTCAATGGCGCACGTGCGCAAAACAAAACAGTGACAGCTGTGACCTTTCTGGGCGTCTAGAAAGCGGTGCTCACTAAGTTTTGTAAACAGTATTGGTGCAACGAGGTGCCACTCTGTCTGGCAAAGTTCGTAAACAGAAGAAGCTGGGCTCCACTTGCATGATCGGACGTACTCGGTGCCGAGGGCCAGGGCGGAAAACGTGCAGAGAAGGTGAACCCATGGAATGTTTTGGATGCGTTTGACACGATCTCGTTCTTGGGCGCGCACGACGACTAGCGATGAACCACTTGTACAGTGATAGCTGAACTGTGACGTTGGCTGCAAGGTAAGGCTCACGAAGTAATACAGTTAAACCTCGATATAACGAAGTCGTACTTGGGGCCGCAAATTTCGTTAAATCGAGAATTTCGTAAAATCGAGGTTTCGATTTTACAGTTCATTTAACCAGTTATTGGGGTTTTAACACTTTGGCCCTCGCCAGGCAACAACTGCTATGTAGTTACCTCTCCAATTAAAGCGAAATTTGTACTAAAACTGGCCGCGAAAATTGTGTGAATTAAGAGTTTCAACACTTGGGCAATGGAATTCAGATAGCCGACGGTAGTTCATGTGTCATCGTAAAACCGGTGCTTTTTCCGCAACGCCTCATTAAATATGATAGCAGACTAGGTTTCCACTTTTTCTTTTTTCATTTCGGTCACTACTAAATGCCGCTGTTAGTCAATTGAACCCGCGTCCATGTCCCGTGAACTTCACCCCGCCGAGGTGCTCGTTCGAAGTTACGCCGCTTTTCGTCCATTCAGTGGTAGGCTTAGGCGCGGTGGGCCAATAGCGGAAGGCTGCTATGAAACTTTCGAAAGACTTTTTTCATGTACAAGGGCTCCGCAGTATGGGCGCGTGATTCAACCACAACAATCGAGATAAAACCATGATTGCGAGTTGAGCGGAGTACACGCGGACCGCTTCACTGTGTGGAGCAGCGCTTACGTGATCCGGAAAGCGGAAAGCTTACATTAAAAATCTTCCGGCCAAATTCGATTAAGCAATTACTTTTATGCCCACTGAGCCCTTTCGAAACTGATTTCTCCGCACCGCAGCTGTATAATGAACGCTGGTGAAACGAAGTGAAACGAAGATGACCACGTTCAAAGAGAGCAATTTATTGCCACCAGCACTCGATGTTCAAGCCGTAGTGAAGAAGTCCGTAAGCAGTGCTTGGCGTTTCTTGACCAGGGCGGGCTTTACGTGACGCTCGTATGCTGACAGCGCTAACAAGGTCTTAAACATTCGTGTGCACCTGCGTGCCTCCGCAGAACATCGATGGCATCCATCACACTTCGGTGGCTGTCAGTTTCACCGAGCTTCCTCAGGCTCTTGTTCGGAACACTTTTCTTTCTCTTGGAGTGCTCATGCTGCTTACAAGACTCACCTAACGATGCACGAACAAAATATTAATTTGGTTATCAGCGAGCACAACCTAGCGCAGCAGCACCGTGAGCAATGACGCGTAGAAAAAAAAAAGCTTGAAGTAGGCTTCGGTAGCCTAAGCATAGAGGGCGCTGGCGTAGGCAACGATGGAGACGTCAAAATAGTGGGTGCACTATTAAACCGTCTATGACCGCTAGCGGTTTGTGCAGCTTCGTTCTTAACCGTAGATTTCACCGCTTTTCTTTCATTTTAGCCTTCAAGAGTCAATTTGAGTACTGAATTTTTTCAATGTAGGGCCTGAGAGGCAAAATAAAACGTGCCTCGACCGGAATTTCCTTCTTCCTTTCTTGCCGTGACTTCGTTAAATCGAAAGCGCCGCACAAAATTACTTCGTAAAATCGAGACAAAAATACATGCATTTAGCAAAATTTTGTTAGAAAACTTGAAAAAATTCGTTATATCGCGAATTTCGTTAAATCGAGGTTCGTTATATCGAGGTTCAACTGTATAACCGACTTTAGGAAATAAATTTTTGGTTTGTGGCCAATTTTCCGGTCGTTTATGTTTCATTCTCGCGGCAACGAAATTCCTGCAAAAGTGAATTTTCTTGCTTTCCCCGGCGGTTTCGTTATTGCGGGGTTCGACTGTATCACGGAATGGTCGCTTTCGGTCCATCCGTGTATCCCACAACTCCTGCCGCTCGTGCACTTAGAAGCATTGAGTGTTCAAGTGGTGTGAGGTTGTTAAATGCAAGCCCGAGCTCCTCGGCGAGAGTTTTGTTGTTCGGATCAGGCGATTCCATGACTAGGGCTGTGGGTGCACTAGGTTTTACTAGTAGTTTTAAAATGGCCGCCATCTCAGTTTCGGCACGAGTTCCGGTTCCTGTCTGACTCCCGCGTGTGGGTGCTATATGGAGTCGACATACTAAGTATCTGTTTCATGGACTGGCTCATATGACGCCATTGTTCACGTCACGAAATGTGCAATTTAGTGGGAGATTTAAAATTTTGGCTTAAATTGCCTTATTTCTCAGTGAATAAAGCATAATTTGCTTCCGGGAAAGCGCTTGGGGTACTATGAAACACCTAATCTTTCAAATAAAACAAACTTTTGTCTTCTCTTCATGGCTCCTTTAAAAACCCCAATTATGCAACGCTCCAGTGAATACAGTCCGCTTCATACGATGGACGCTTGCAGGGATAAATTGGTGTTCTTGCCTTTTACGCCACCTTGTCCCGACTTTTATTTCTTAACCCCATTTTACGCTGCTTGATGTGCAAAGGTAAACAGCCTGTGGCGGGCCCGACCACTCGCTGGACATTCATGCAATCAGCCAGGTACTGGGAGGCAGGAGCTTAACCCTCAACGGCCCCATGCGGCAGCAGAGTGGCAACGCACCAACCGTGAGAAGTCAAAGCATAAGCAGTCAAAGTCCAGATGTCCGGCAGACCACCAATTTGAAGCTCCCATTAAGCAGACAAATCTGAAAACACATACAGGATACCCTCCGGTGATTGTCACTTCGTTCTTTTCTTTCCCGCCTTTTCTTCCATCGCCGCCCCGTACTCTCATTTGGTTTGCTTGCGGCCTTGGTAGTTTAACACTTTTGCGTTTTCTCCTCACAGTTTGCTCAGCCGCGTCGGCCTTCCTATCTTATCAGGGCTCTCGGGCTAGCTTAATGCCACTTAGCGCCAGACGGAAAGGCAGAGGGGTGGAAGGGAGTGGGTGTAGGTACAAAATAGGCATTTCTTTTTTTTTCTTCTTTGTTTTACTACGCAAGAACGCGCTAAATATGGTAATTTAAATACCTATATTAGCCCACCTGTGGCATGAGACCGTCTACTAGGGCAGCATTTACCCGTCCCCTGATCAAACAATGCTTTCGTGTGGTCCCTTGAACATCATATTATCGGTGTTCCACAATATAAGATTTCTCTATACGAAGTGAGTGAATCTCTGTCATCTGCCGTTTCAACTGGCAGTGTGTCCACCGGGGGTTGCGGGGCTTGGTAGACTATATCTCGAACAGCCCCATGTGCAACCTTATTGTTAGGCATTGGGGAAGTCCAGTGGAAAAATTTCGTTGCTGTTGAAAAATTTTGTGCAGATCAATTGTGAAATGGGTTTGCACGAAACCATTTTGTGCAAAAATTGCGAAGCCAATGTTTTGGGTCCATTCGAGTTTTGGTTGTTGAATGCCAAAGTAAATTACAAACAAATCTCATAAAATTTTTCAGGTATAGGTGACGGGCACAACTCCAAAAATTTTGATTGGTGTGGGTGGTTGGGCAATGTGGTAGAAGTAGTGAAACAAGGATAGAGAGAAGTTTTAAGGCTCATCTCCAAGCAGGTCAGTACACAAGCCTTTTATTGGGAGGAGATTTAAAAAGCTTTACGATTGAAAACAGGGAACAGCACAAGAAAAGCCAAAGAGGAGCGCAGGCTTCCCTGTGGCTAGAACGCTTGCTGTGTGCTCTTGCGGGGTGCCAGGATTTGAGGCTTGTTATTCTTATGACTTCATGCCCGTAGTCAAGGGCAGCAGGACTCTGGGGCTCAGCTAGTGACCTCATCTGTGGCTTGGCTTTGCTACAGCGGTCGTTTTCATCCTGGCTGCTGTGAAGGCTCCTGAACACGCCTCGGAGCTCCTGGGCCGAGAGTTGAAGAGCGATGACACCACGCAGAAAATCAACGCCCTTCTCAGGTGCGGGGTTTTGTGTCCCTTTGAATGTGCTAGCTTCCTGTTTGGCTGTGGAATGTGCCTGAGGCATCGGGTTAAAGTGAAAATTTCTGAACATGCTTTCGTCAAGTTTAGTCTCATTCCTTATTAAGGGAAAGAAATGTTTTATTACTACTGTTGTTGTACAGTTTTGTCTCTTTGTCTAGGAATGGCATTGGTAAGTTTGTGGACGCAACAGTGATTTAGAGTAGGCAGAGATGATTTAAGTGACCTGTATAAATAAATTGAATAAAGCAGCCCATAATTTGATCTTTCTGGCTCGTTAGTAGAGGTGCCTTAACCTCGAAAAATAAAACACATCCTTGTTTCTTTTTTTCTGGTGCCATTTCCCACTTTTGTTTACCTAGGACACCAAAAGTTTGCTTACATTGTAATCAAACACTCAAACTATGTGACCAGAGATGCTCACCAAGTGACCTCTGTATGAGTGGGGTAGACAACAGCTGCAGACAGAAGGGCAGAGCCGTCTTCCTCGCTTCACCAGTAGGTGTGCCTCACTATGTCCCTTCCCTCATTTTGGTGAAAGCGTCACGCTTACCGTCACCAAAGTGAAATTGACCTGGGAGGTCATCCTTTATTTCATGTGAAATCTGCCATTGCTTGTTTACTAATTCTGACAGTGACAGGTAAACAGCAGGCATGTCAAAAATGACCCCGGCAAAGATGTGCCTTGTTCAGCATTGGTCGCAGATCGAAAGATACCCGACCCGCTGGTGATTCTCCTCTGAAAAAAAATTTTGGTATACTGGCAGAGATGTGCCCTGCAAGCATTTCTGGCCCTGTGTTACAGGTTCCAGTCACTGTGGAAGTTCCGCTATCAGTGCTGGCTGAGGATGGAAGAGGCTGCACACTTAGTCTTCAAGGTAACCACGCCCCTTACAAAAGCTTACAAGGCCCGCAGAGGGAAAAAATTTGAACTAGGTAGGCATGAGCAAATTGGGCATTCAGAATTGACAGCATACCTGGGTGTTTCTGGGTTTAGACGAAGGGACCAAAGCTGTCGATGTTTTGAGGGAGGGGTGCTCTCCCACTCTTTCCTGCTCCGTCAGGCAGATTCACTTTGCACATTCGGCGGAATAGCCTGGCCAGTTTTCAGCTGACGCATCTTTCCGTAGCCAACCTGATTTGGAAGTTTTGCTTGTGCGGGTACCACACTTGGAGGTCTTTCACTTTCATTTAAGTTTAGTGGAAATGGTTTTGACATGCATGGCAGGGGACATTAAACCTACTGGTTCAACCAAGAACTCTCCAGATGGGCAGGATGTCACTTATGTTCACTGGTACTTTTTATCAGTATATAAATGTTTGCAATAATAGTTCGGTAACTACAATTAACTGAATTATGGCCGCACCTCATTCAAGAAGGAAAATTTATTTCACTGTGTGCAGGTGGAGTACGAAGACATTGAAAAGTTGAAAAACAGTCTAATCCACTTATAACTACGTACATTGAAGTGCCACAAAAAAGTCATTGTTATTACCAGTAATTGTTACAACAGGGTTGGGCAGGAAAAGTTACTTCTGTCAGCGTTTAGGGGTTTTCACCCAGTATTTACAAAACAGAAATGTAACTGCATGGCCGACCACCCAGATGTAGTTATGCGTGTGGCAACAGACTCCACAGCACCCCTAGGAAATGCCACCGTCGTTCACAAAGGAGGAAGTGTCCGCGTGAAGTCCTGGACTTTTCCGTTCTTTTTTAATGATTGGGAGATCGCATGTCACTGAAGTGGCATTGTTTTCTGCTTTTTTTAACCTTGGTAATCAACAGTAGCCTAGAGTTTCCCCTTTACCCCACTGCAGCTTTGTTTTACTGTAGACAGTGTTGAAGAGGTGCCCCCTGCCTCTCTTATCTCCTGGGCCAACTAACAGCAAAAGATTAAAGGGGCAGTCAAGAGGTCTCTTCCTTCAGGTACTATAGTGTGGCTACGTTAAAGGCACCAACTTTTGCAAAGTGTTGGAAAGACAGAAGATGCAGCAAATTATTTCGTGCCTGCAGTCATGCCTGGTCACACACAAAATTCACCCGTGATATCTCGCAGATCTTCAAATACATAGTACTACAGTGTAGACCATTTATAACGTAACCGCTTATAGTGCGGGACCGGATATAACGCGGGTTTTTGTGACCACCGGTTTCCCTCCCATAGAACTCAATGCATAAGCATACCGCTTAAGATGCGGTTGGCCGAAGCACAATACCGTTTATAGTGCGGTTTTTCGGCGGGTCTGCTCATCGACCGGCGCAGCTGGGGCGTCGTTTTAGGGTAGCAAAAGAAAAAAAGAAATGATGAAATCGGCCATCTGACGCAGCGCGCACCCCTTGCTCTCCTCTAACTTCGACACAGAAGCAAAAAATAGGCACCCTTTAGTTCGCGCGTACGTGATAACCACAGCTGTCCTTGCTTGATGCACCTCGGAAGATAGCGACCGGCTCCCCGTCCGCGCGTGGCAAGTTGTTTCTATTAATCGTGAACTGCATGGCCCGTTTTCGCACACGAATTGTGCACATCGGCGTTGCGCGTGCGTTTTTTTTTCATGCTCGCGTCTACGATTCCGCGCTCGCGGTGGCGTCTTCGCGTGGCAGTGGGAGGAGCCTGACGACTTGCACCAATGGAAAGACACGCACCTAATGGCGGGAGATTCGAAGCGCTCTGAGCCGGCTAGCCGCGCCGGAGGTGTTTAGGCTAAAGTCCCAAGGGACTTTAGTTTAGGCTTACCACCGCGGTATTTTTTGATGGGCGCTTTCACAAGCAGCGTGGATGGCAGTTTATATTCCACTTTGCGGTCACATTATCATCTTTTCTTGCATGAGCATCTTCGCTTGCGCCTCGTGCGGCATTTCAGCGAGCGGTTAGAAGTGGTCGCTGGAGCTGCCTGCACCGCTTCACGGCCAGTGCCGACGCCATGTTGCCGCCTCTTACTGCGCCGCACACATTACGTCAATTGTATCCGCGCTGGCGTCGCCGCGCCTGCGGCGTGCGCTGCACGTTTTTGCGAGAAATCGCTCCATGCGGTTCACGCTTTAGAACGTTGTGCAGATAAGCCACCGCTCTTCCCGAACAAGCGAGCCGCGTGAAGATTTCCACCACCAGTACGTTGCGCTGATAAGCAGCCGCCTTCGGCATCGTGAACACAAAGTGTGGTTAAAAAAAAAAAAAATCCCGCTGGCCTTTCTTATCATGTTCTGCGGCATCTTCATAGACGCAAAAAACGCAGCCATGGTCTTTCAAAACACAAACACAACGGAAGTTAAAGTCGCACTCGCCGTTTGTAAGACCGCGCTTTTGCAATGTGCGAGACCCGGCAGCAGCGGATGATGTTAAAAATAATACGAAATAAAGACCCTTCCTTCGTTTTTAGGCGCTGTGCGTTTGGGTGATAAAAGATTTAGGATGACTTGAGAGGTAGGTGGCGATTTGGTTGAATTCGCGCACGTTTTGGTTATAGTGCGGTACCGCTTATAGTGCGGATTTTTGCGGCTCCCGCGACATACGTTATAAGCGGTCTACACTGTATATTTTATTAGGCTCATACTGTCGGACGTAATTGTTGGAACCAATAATAAGAAAGATGACCAGTGTAATAAGTGGTTTATTTTAGCATATAACATATAGCAAAGATGATGGTGCCGTTACTGTTCATTGTTGTATCCAATATATTGTTATGACTGGTACTGGTACTGGTACTGGTGGGTTGGACTGTACTTGCTTAGCTAGATCCTGTGATGCATGTTTTCACCCTGCTGATCTGCTCGCTCATATACAGTCTTGTCCTTCTGCAATCTGATATGTTGTCCTTACTACGTGTTTAAAGGGACACTAAAGCTACAATACAAGTTGCTCTAATGATGATGTTTGGAGTTTTCTGGCGCAAGGCCGACTGAGGGCAAAGAGCGCCAGAAATTTTGTGAAATTTACAGCAGTACAAGTTGCTCTAGATTGATAGATTAGCTCACCAAGAACGCGAATATACTGCTCGTACCCGTACCTTTTGCAAAATAAGGTAAAACGTAGCAAAACGTGAACATCGGTGTCGCTGCTGCTGGCCATACCGTGTCACTTGCACTGGAAGTGGTTGTGGTAAATAGTTTCGCAATATGCCTTCACAAGCTTATAAAAACTTAAACTGGATGCTGTTGTAGTGTCATTTGAATGTCAAAGAACAGAAAGTAAGGTAGAAACGATATGATAGAAACCAAGCTGATCGATCACGGGGTCAAACATGTATGTTAATTGCTCTCAAATTGTTTGCCTGAGCAAACAATTTGAGAAAGCTCCACCTGAAAGCTCCACTCAAATTTCACATTAGGGAGTATTGTAATCATTGGGGAATTGCTAAAGCTTCGGTTCTTGTTGGTAAAAGCTTTTGAATTTTTCTTGTGTTTTTTTTTTTGTGGAAAATTTGCGTAGCTTATAAATTTAGCCAAGCCTCGCTATATCAAACAGATATCACAAACTAGTTAAATATAGTTGGAACTTAATACATAAAATTGCATCCCAAACTCTTTAAAAAGCAGTATAAGTGTAATCATGTAACTTTTTGCAATAAAAATATACTCACTTAGGCTCAAAAACTGGTGCAAATTAATAAGGGTGTCCGAATATTTGAAGCTTTGGAATATTGAAGCAAATAACATGATGTTTGTTTTGGCTTCAAATCGAATAGTGGCACCATATGGAAACGTTGAATATTTTTTAGGTATTTTGAAATTTCAAAACCCGGAGGAACAGTTAATTCAGTGAACTCGGATTTGTGAAATTATGCCTCGTTGAAAACAAGAACACATAAAAAAATACATTCTTTACAATGAGTGTGAACTAGTTGGGCACTGGCTGTTTCGCATTTTGAGCACCTGCAATCGACCACTGGAAGTGTAGCAAGTGGCAAGGGTCCTGCTGTGTTTTTTTTTTTTTTTAGTTCTGTTACCAAGCCTTGTGTTGCCAGGCTGCATGTTTGTTTGGAGGCACTGGTGGGCCTTGCAGCTCATTGATCCCCTGCCCGTGCTGCTGATGGGCAGGTGCCGCCCCCGACCATCGAGTTCACTCTGCCGAGCCCCCGCATTGCCCTTGACTGCGCACCCGTGGCCGATCCCCCATGGATGCCTCAAGTGAAGACCAAGGTCGAGGAGGTCACCATCAACCAGGACCAGTCGGTGAGGAGCCCGGGTGTGGCACGCCTGGCTTACACTCACGTTGTGCCCTCAAGCCCCTGCGATCATCGACCTTACCTTTTGGGGAAAAGTTTGCTTTGGTAGGCTTATGCAAAAAATGCTTGACTAAAGAAGCCCTGAAAGGCGTTTTGAGGACAATAAATGAACCAGCGCAATCACTAGATTGGGTGGTCAGCGTCATCTGTGCCAGGTATAACATTTTTACGTGCAGCGGAAAGCTCACACTTTTGTTGCAAAGTTTGTTGCCGGGGAGGAAATGGAATGTACCACGCACCCTAAAAAAGTCCCTGCGCCGTACCATGCAACCCTTCGTGTGGTTTTTGTTACTGTTATACATGGTTAGAACCATGAATAATGTAATGGAGTACTACAACTGCCTGTGTACCGTGTAAACCGAAATATAGGTCGACTTGGTATATAGGTCGACCCCCTACCTTGAGGTGGGAAAATTTGACAAAAAAAATAATTCGGCACAGAAGCGCACACGCAATGTCTATATTTATTTTCGACGTTCGTTCGTCACTGCCACCCACTATGCCTGCCGAAGCCACTCGTCCAAGCTGTCAGAGTCGTCCGAGGATGACTGCTTCTCACTGTCATCTTCAGTGCCGTCGAGCGCATTGCTGATGGAGCACTTCATAGACGCTCGTGCAACTATGTCGTCGGGCATTGACTGCCAAGAGGAAGACACCCAGCTTGACACGATCGCGAGGGATGGTCTTCGCAGCCAGCCCGTAGATGTCTTTTCGTTGTCACCGGCTATCCACTCATTGTACAGTTCATAGAGCCGGTCCGCGGATGGCCTCCACTGTAACCGGCAGCGATCGTGAGTGAAGTTCTCGAACGAAGTCCGCCACTTTATTCTCTAACACGGGGTGCACCGCTTGACGCCCACGGAACAATCAGTTCTGGGGGTTGCACATGCACAGCTTAGCTTTCTGGCTTCGCAAGTACCACACACCTTTCTCCGAAACTCCAAACCGGCATTGCGCCGCCATATTCCCATTCTGCTCGGAGACTCAATCGCCTTCAACTTAAACGCAGCAGTGAACTGGCATCGACTTCCGTCGCTCATCCAGGAGCAGACAAGTACAGAAATGCACGCACACACACACACACACACACAACGAGTAAAAGACGAAAAATAAGAGAAAAGAGAAAAGCAAATAAAGGCTTGATAGTGAGAGATAGCAGTCCGACACAAAGGGTGATGGCAACGGATTACGCTTGCACATTGTTGCCAGACAACAATTTACATTCTCCCAATGACTGCTATATAAGACAAAGGGTGACTTTTGAGCGGATTTTTTTTTTTTGAAAAAAACTCGACCTATATATTGGTTTATACGGTACGTACGTGCATGGCGTCGCCACAACACGGCGGTGCTCGGCATTGGCACGAATGAGCGGTCATTTAATCAATATATAAACCGATGTCGGTTTGGAACGGATGTACGTGCTCACTCTAACAAATTGGGGCGATTCTTTAGTCATTTGATCACATATTTTAAACTCCCACATGTATCAAGACGTGTCGTCGCCGCGAACATGTGGTGACAGGGTCGTTCTCTTTTCGCGTGATCTTTCGGTGTGGTGTGGAAGCATAAAAGTCGTGCCTCATTCCTTCCATCAGCTTCTCCAGCCGTGCGCGGAGTGCAGGATTCATAATAAAATGATAAAACAATGGCCCAAACGGAACGCAGAAAGTCAGATGGCCCCGTCCCAGAGCGATGCTGTGGCGCAGAATATCGCAGTAGCAGACGACACCCGCAACCGGATGTTCTTGCAGATGTCCTCGAAAAGTGAGGCATCATGGGCAGTCGCGCTCACGCGGTGCGAGGAGGTGGACGAGACGAGGGGTAATCGCAGCGCTGGCAAAAATGCAATGTTTTGATTACCAATAACTCCACCACTACTGATTGCTTTAACAAATTTCTTGGAGGGGGTGATTACTAGGGCTTTGATTTACCTGAAAAAAATTACCTGAAAATCTACCTGGAAAATTAAAAAAAATATGTTTATATATCAAAAGAAAAAACTTTAAAGAACATTTTAGAATGTACTAAGTTTTCTTACATAGAGTACAATAGCTCTTCCCTAACCAAATAAATAATACCCTTAATTATTACGTTACCTAGGTGGTTTAAGATGATTGAAGCTGGTGAAGAACTGTTAATACTTTAAATAAATGGTGTTTAATTCAAGGATAAGTTAAAAAAGCCAGGGCCCACATCTGTGGAAAAAAACATCCATTTGAGGTGCCGAACAAAAGAAAAACAGACTCTGGTTTTTAGAACCACAAAATTACTATCATCATCATCAATTGTCTTGAGCCCCTCACTCTTCAAAACACTTCTGAAGCCTCTGCTGTGTGCGTGTGTGTGTGCGTGTGTGTGCCGGTCCGCGAGATGGCGTAGCAACGTGACATATCTCACGGGTGGACGCGCACTGCACGCGGCTTAGGGTTGCACTCACTGGAAGAGAAAAAGGGGGATTGATCCAAAGGGTCCCCACACCTTGCAGAACATTGTATGAAAGATGGCACACGTGAAGCTCTTAGGCAGACAAAAAGGCTTGCACGATGGTGTGGAGTGGCTTGTGACAAACTCATCGGGGCCACAGGGTCTCGGTCCTCAAATCCGATGTTTTATTCCATTTCCCACGCTGGCAGTGTATTCTCATGCACGGTTCTCCCCCAAAGAGCGTTTGTTGGAAACTCTTTGCTGTGCTTTGTGTGCAGAGGTCGTTTGTGACAGCGACACAGACCCGTCGTAAGCAGCAGATGGAGCTCATCCACCGAGCCCTGCAGGCGGAAGAGGAGAAGAAGTGCAACGAGAGGGAGAACTTCCACATCACCTCGGTGGCCGTCAACGTGCTGGCCGCCTACGAGCCGGCCCTGTTCCACGCAGTTGAGGAGCACGAAGAAGGTCAGCCGGCGACATGGGGGCGGCCGCACTCGTGCTTGTGGGGCTCGCTAACAGGCACGCGCATGGGTGCTGCACACCAGCACACCTTGTACACTCCATGCTGGCAGCATCTCTGCGCTCCGCATCAGAACCCTGTGTGCTGTTCTAAAGGCTGGAGGGGTGACACAATGGCAAAACAATGGGCCGGTACATGCCCATGTCGCTCGTATTCCTATCTTCAGCCAGTGTGTTGTGCATATTTGGCTTCTTTGCTGTGTGTGTAGATGCCACGAGCGTGTATGCATGTTTTGCAGCAACACTGTGAACCACCATTTGAACTCTCCTTCAGCCTTTCACACTCTACCTCAGCAGAACTGAGCTTTTCAAGTTTAAACGTGTTGCTACACCCCGTATCTTTCGCAGCTCATACAGGCGGCAGGGCAGAAGTGATCTGAGGTGGACAGAATGTGCACGTGCCGCTGCTGTGGCTGACACTTATTTTCCACTGCTGTTGTCTAGTGTTTGTTCCCCATATCCTCAACTGAGGCTCCAGTCGTGTGAGCAGTGTGGAAGAGAAAGGGACGTGGCATATACTGTATTTACTCGCATAATGATTGCACTCGTGCAGTGTTCGCACTCCTAATGAAAGCTGCCAAAACTTGAATTTTTTGTTTCCTCGCATAATCCTCGCACCCCCAAAATTGCAACGGCAAAAGTCGTCTGCTCGCAAAACCCGCCTGATGCACGCACTTGCCACCACCCCATTCAGTTGAGGGTGCGGTGCATACAGGCATGCCAGGCGCATGGCAGCCTAGCGCCATCTCTGAAACACTACTCACACTGTCGTTGGGCTGGTTCCGTGTGCGCGTTACTGGGTAACATTCGCGCAGCCCGTGGTCGTCCCTTCATTGGAAGAGCAACAGTCAGTCTAATCAGTTTCAGGAGCTCGCTTTCTGCCATGTCGAGGTTTTTTATTGGTTTGTTCTGTGCTAGTTTCAGTGCCACTTCACCATGGGGCAGTATGCCTGTTGCACAACCGCTTTCAAGCTGAAGAATACCAAATACACTATAGAGCATGGCAATCATGCCGCAAGCAGACATTTCGGCACCAGCAAGTTCAGTGTGCACGGCCGGAGACGGCAGCACGAGGAACTGAGGCACTTAGGCGACCAACAAGACGTGCAAAGTTAAAGAAGCTGTGCACTGAGCTGGCTGTCATTCCAGGTGTCCATGCTGCAGCCTTGGGACGTGTCTTTGAATGAGCTGTTCAAGGCGTAGAGTTTCATAGTGATATACCTACTAGAGGGAGGGAGATCTGGCACCACTGTCTGGGCGAGCCCCGCTTCAGCGAGCACTCCGTCATGTACCGGGTGGGCACATTCCACTTGTCCTCGGCATGGCTCACGAACAGGCTGGAAAGTTGGCTCTGGCTGCAAAAAAATTAACATTATTATTGTGGAAGATTAATCAAATTTGTTTTTTTATTATGAAATAAAAGCTGCGAAAAGATTTATTTGTGAGGGATTATTTAGAAGCATAATGCAAGATGAACAAGAAAAAATGTTTCCCTTTTTTTTGCTGATTTTTGCTTTGAGACAAAAAGAAGCCTTGTGGCTAGCCAAGCCAAGTTGGCGAGGGACGTTACTAGCTGCAATGGCGGTGCCCACAACGGCCCGCGATTGCAGCGCCAGATTTCCCTCTAGTATATATATTAGTATGAAACTCTATGGTTCAAAGATAACGTTCGAAAGATGTACGCAGAGTGGATGGCTGAAGGCCAGCACGCTCTGACGCCGGCCGGCAAGATAAGGAGACTGTCGGGGGAGCTACTGTGCATCTGGATATCAGAAACATAAGGAATGATCGCCGCAGATGTCGTTGTCAAGAGCTTCAAGAAAACGGGCGTATTGAATGCTCTGGATGCGACTGAGAACCAACCACTTGGTGTGGGATGGAGACGAGGCCTCTGAAGCCGGCGGGGAATTTGTAGTGACGGCGAGGCAACCATCGGCAATGTTGGCAGCACTGATGCGAGCTAGGACTGTTTACACTTGGGTTCCCCACGATCAAACGCGGGTTAGTAAAATTAGGGGGGTGGCGGCTGACCACAACGAATAAAGTTTTGTGCTTCGGGCCCGTGTTGACCCTGTACTTTTATTATGAAGGTAAGTCCTACTTGGAAATGACTTGGTTATGTATAGCAGGGGTTCTCAAGCATGTTGGTCCCAGGGAACCCTGCTAAGTTCCGTTAAGTGGAACACCCCCCCCTCCCACCATTTTTCATTCCTTCATGCTACATTAACGTCCAATAAATTCAAAAGCAAGCAAGGGTATCGTTTTTTTCCCCCGTCGACTTTACGCAAATGCGTACGCTAGCGGCACCTATCTCCAAACAGGAGAAATGCGCATGGGGGTAATATAAGACCGAGATTCAAGTGCAATAGTTTAACCACGTGGCCCGTTTTCGGAGTCTGGCTGGCTACAAGCTGCTGGCGAGATTTACTGCGCAGCTCGCGCGTTTCTGTTATGCGCCAAGATGTGCTTACTGACACTCGGGCGTGAGTAAAGGAGGTTCCTTAGATCGATCGCACCTCAAGTTCACCATATAAGACTTTGCGACTGCGGAACCAGGAAAAATTTATCAGTGGCTCGCGGAACCCTGAGGAGGGGCCTGCGGAACCCCGAGGTTCCGCGGAATCCACTTTGAGAAACTATGATGTATAGTAATAAGCTCGTTTTTATCACTGAATATTTTTTCCCCATAAAATTATCACATCCCTTAATTTCACACCAATTTTTCTGGGAAAAAAGTGTGAGGATTATGCGAGTAAATACGGTATGCTGGCACCTTTGGCACCTCCCTTTGCAAAGGCGGTGTGATCGTGCCCTGGAGGTTGCACTCTTGGTCACCCTCGCACTAGCAGCCCCACTGTTGGGTTCTGCTGAAACATGCGAATTTAATTCTCCATAAGAAGGGTGGTGCCAAAGAGTTTAAAAATTAATCCCATCTGCCTGCTCTCTGTTGCCTACAAATTATGTTCAAAGGTAATTATCAATCGCATAAGTGCCACTTTGTACTTTCAACAGCCACGAGAACAGGCCAGTTTCAGGAAAGGTTTCTCAACTTTAGACCATATTCACGCGATTAACCAGGTAATTGAAAAGTGTCCCGAGTATAATGCACCGCTGTATATGGCATTCATAAATGGTGAAAAAGAATTGACACAGTGCCCACTCTAGCAGTACTAAAGGAATTATGTGATCACTGCATCGATGAGGTATACATTGCACTCTTCGAAGGTATATATGTCAGATGCACAGGAACTATACGGCTTCATCACAGAACTTGTAAATTTCCTATAAGAAAGGGTGTCCAGCAAGGGGACTCAATATCGCCACAGTTACAGCCTGCCTGGAGGGCGTGTTCAGAAAGCTTAAGTGGAGGAAAACCAGGATGCGAATCAGTGGGGAATATCTGTCACATAAGTTTATTTATTATTTGTTTAGTACCCACAGCACCTTGCGGCATTACAGTGGGGGGGAGGATGCACAAAAAAAGAGCACTCGCAAGAAGTACTTATTAGCAAGCAAGAAAGCAAGTTACAAGAAAAACGCATATATACATTTCAAATAGCCCAAGACATGCCATGTAAAAATACCGCATTATTACAATAATTAAGAAAAAGGCACTCGCAAGTACTTTACACAAGGGGAAATGGAAGGTTCAAATAACGACGAAGCAATACAAAGGGCGTATAACATTTTCGATAGCCCTCAGACACACCACGTGAAAAGACGGCATTGGTACGATAAACGAAAAACTGTGTGTGTTGCGAGGCTGCAAAAACACAATTCCTATATTACTAGAAGCAATTACAGAACAGTGAGCGCACTTGACAGGTGATTTGAGGAAGCAGTAGAACTTGCGCTGTAGCAAAAAAAAAGTTTTGCAGGCGACATTGTCCTGTTCAGTCAAAGCAGCCAAAATTCCCAGCGCATGCTTTGCCAATGGTGCTCTGAAAGTATGACTGCAGGCTTAAAAATAACGCAGTGTCTGGAGTTACGTCCGACGGAACCCAAAATTGAAAACTAGAGTTACGTCCAACGGAACTTTAGGCCAGTTTTTAGGGGTACGTCCGTTGGAACCTATAATTGAAAACTAGAGTTACGTCCGGCGGAACTTTAGGCCAATGTTTTGAGTTACGTCCAGTGTTACTTGAAGCACACAAAAAAAATTTACAGCTAACGGCACCAGCTACTGTGATGCTCTATATGTGTAGTCTATACGCAACATTATTGAAATGGTCGCTTGTACGATAAATGATGTCAAATTCGGAAACACAAATGCTGCCGCTTTACAGCCAAACCGGTTCCGAATGAGTAAATCATAGGTAACATGTTCGACAGCGCCGGCTCCCCATTGGTCGAGTGGTCAGGAACGTGATATAGGCGCCCACATCGCTGCAGAGGTGTGGGCGCTGCAGAGGAAACTTAGATCGGCGCAGTGGGCCCTGGAACATTGAATGCTAGGCGTCATGCTGAGGGACAGGAAAACAGCCGCCTGGATTAGGGAACAGACCAAGGTGGAGGACCCTGTAGTTCAAATCAGGCGAAGGAAATGGGCATGGGTGGGTCACGTAATGCGAATGAGGGACAACAGGTGGACCATCCGTTTGACTGAGTGGCTACCACGCATGGACTCGGCTAGCACTCGACAGGCATGGCTGGAGATCTTTGGGAGAGGCCCTGCAGTGGCATGGGGATGATGACTTAAGCATTGCGGCGCCTCGTGGCCCTCGTGGTTGCAGGGGACGAGGACCAGGCAGCGGAGCGGCTGTCGGCACACCCCGTGCAGGTGGCCCATGCCCTGTTCCCCTCGTGCCTCTGCTCGGCCGCAGTCTACATCATCAACCTGCTCAACGATGCCGAGGTCAGCACCGATGGAGTCGCAGGTGGGCCTCTTCACTCTCGGCCTCCTCTCGCTGGAGGGCCTTGACGAGGTCAGCGTAGGCAGTGTGCATGCGTCTAACCGGGAGATTGTCATCACCGGGCATTCTGCTTTGTCACACCGGAAAGGTGAAGCCTTGCGCTGCGTTACCTTTTGTTCCCAGAGCAGATGAACGTGGGGAGGTAAAGCGAAGAGGCAAGCGCCCAACAGCAGCATAACAAGGGGGGCTTGAAATGAGTGTGGTCGGCAGAGCGTGTGTGGTCTTGAGGGGAGCAAGCGAGGGGGCCCCTTGTGCAGTGTACGAGGTGGCGTACCAGGTGATCTGGCACTGCCTGGTGGAGGACACGGCGCTGTTCCTGCGCCACTTCCTCGAGAGGCTCACCCGGGAGAAGCCGGACAGCGTTATCCAGATCTTCCGCCGCCTGCTGCGCTTCGTGCCCCGGCTGCCCACACAGGCCGCGCACACCCTCTACAACTACCTGGTGGGTGCATGGCGGCACACTCAGGGCCCCTCTCACCAAAGATTGAGCACAGCATGTCGTAAAGTGCAGGGGGTGGCAGTCATAGTACATAGTACACTGCGGAAAACTTGATCACAGCACTCCTCCAGTTTCACCCGAGTCCTAAGCACACTGTCAGCGTTAATTCTACGGAAAGGCAGTTTTGTCGGAGCATTGGTGTTGACATTTTTGCTCTTAGTTTTATCCTCAGCAGTGCTCGGTGTTCCTTTTTCAGGTTGGCTACATCATGTTTTACATTCGAGCGCCCGTGGAAGGGGGAACTGAACTTATTGCCAATGCCATTTCCATACTTTGGCTGGTAGGTGCTGTATTTGCTGTATGAATGTGTATTAACTGAAAGTGTACAGTAGCCGACTGATTTTTCGGACCTGGAGCGGAACTAAAAATAATCCAAATGAAAGAGCAGTTTGAAAAATTCGAGAGTTATTACTCCTATGGGACAACTGGCAGTTCTTCGGGAAAGTCCGAAATATCCAGCAAGTCCGAAGTTTCGGAGCGGGAAAAAATGGTCGGCTACTGTAGTAATCACTAATGGAATGAGTGCTTCCCTCGATGCATTAGCCATTACTAGGGGTGTGCGAATATCAATTTTTTAATTTCGAAGCGAATTCGAATAATAAAAACAAAGTTCGAATCGAATCGAATATTTTTCGAATATTTTTCGAATACGAATACTTATTGTTTTTTGTAAAATTAATTTTTTCACCATCTAGAGACACAAAAACTGCAACTTTATTGCTCAACAAATCATACAAAGTAAAATTAGGAATTACACAATACTATTGCACTCAACAGGTTAAGGTCTGCACTCACTTAAATGTTAACATGGAGAAAGGTTAACTGCTCGACATGTTTGGGGAGCAGTGACAACCTCCTGCTCGTCACGACTGCACCAGATACCGAAAGCAGCCGCTCACTTGAGACACTAGTGGCTGGCATGCCCGAGCCCGTGCTCATTGCCGCGCGCTGATACAGTAAAATCTCGATGATACTAATCTCGCGGGACCGCAAAAAATATTCGTATCATCCGAAATTCGTATGAACCAACACAGACCAAAAAATTGAGCGCTGAAAAAAGTTTTCGTTTATTTCTTCTCTTAAAGTTTTCGTTTATTTCTTCTCTTACTTTCGCGTGAAGAAGTTCGTGATTCTTTCTGCTTTTTTTAACCCCCATGTCGCAAAGCAGTCCTGTCTGGAGCACGTAAAGCTTCGTGCTCGTCTCCTCACTCGCTGTGCCCAAGCTCGCTACATGCCGCAACAGTCAAGCGTGAACCGCATGGTGCGTTTTTGCACGCGATTCGCTCGCCTCGGCTCTGCGAGCGCTGTATTTTCACGCCCGCATCGACGATTTCGCGCCCGCGGTAGCGCCTACCTCGGTCAGAAAATGACGCACGACACGTGCGGCAGAATGGAGGAGCCTTCAGACTACTTGCGATGAGATCGAGACAGCCGGCTTGGCTCCGCCGGAGATGGTTAGGCTTAGCACCCCGGCAAATATTTTACGGGCGCTTTCTAGCGGCGCGGATGATGTTTTGTAGTACCGTTTTCGCATGCATTATCAGCTCCTTCACCGCACAAGCAACTTCGTGTCTCCCTTGAGCCGCATTTTCAAGAGCGGTTAGAAGCGGTCGCTCGAGCGCCCGCGCCACTTCGCGGCTGGAGCTGACGCCATGTTGACGCCGCCGGCCACGCCGCGCGCAGCGTGGGGGTGGTTTCCCGGCTGTGTCAGCGCGTGTTGGGCGTGTGCAGAGCGTTTTCGCGAGCAGAAAACAACAGCCCGGCCGTTTCTGGAGAAACAGTGGCAAGTGACAAACAGGGGAGCGAGAGCCATCACTTGCTCGTTCGGTAGTCGGGTGCCTCGCCGGCTCGTTCGTATCTTCCGCCGGGCCGCCCAGGGGCGGTATTCCCGTGTTTTGTCCCTTTTGTGTCCCTTTCAAAGTGTCCCTTTTGAGCGAGCCCTGATTGGCTAAAAGCGAACACCCGGATGTGACGCCATGCAAGCACGGCGGAGCTATGAGCCGTGGCTACTCGGAGCAGACGATTTGGAGCAGACGGTTTTTCGTCGCAGTTCGCTCGCGGAACAAAAAACACATAAAAGATACTCTGCTACGGTTTCACTTCTTTAAAATGCGTTTGCAAGAACAGTTACGCTATTTGAATAAAAGGCCCACTGCTTAACCGGAAGTACGTCACAATGAAAGGGACGCAAAAGGGACGTTTTCGAAAGGGACATTTACGAGAATACCGCCCCAGGTCCGTTCGTAACAGCCAAAATTTTTCCCATTGCAAACAATGCAATTTCGCCTGGACTTTTCGGAAATTCGTATCATCCCGAAATTCGCACCCCAAGAATCGTATCACCGAGAGTCCACTGTAACTACGAATAAACAGCGATACAGTCTGCGAAAGCACGTACCGTTCGCTGTGTATATGCTTCGCGACTTTGCTGCTGAGACACGCTCTAAATTTATTATTTTTTTTTTTTTGTTTTGGGTGGTTCGAATATTTCGAACCATAAATGTGTCGTTCGAATCGAATCGAATACCAAAAAATTCGAATCGAATATTCGAAATTTCGAATATTCGCACACCCCTAGCCATTACAGTTCTCTTGGATGCTCTCTTTTCTTTTTTTTTCTCCCCATTACACTGTAATGAGCGCACCCCAACCCTTAGACAGAGAAAGGTAGGCATTTCTGTTGAAACACCTACCTCCAAGGTGGCCACGTTATCTGCAAGCCATAAAAAGCTTCCTTCATATTTTCAGTGGACACTGTGCCAATCAGTATTGGACTAATTTTGACAAGTTACGATATCCATTCAGTTGGGCCTTGTTTTTAAGTGTCGAGAGTGAGTTTCTGATAAACTTAGTTTTTTCTTAATTCATATAAACTGAAAAAATAGTGGGCATGCATTTTAATCTCGTATAACGAACGCGCTCTCCAATATGCGTAAATGTCTTGGCAGCAAATGTGTACTTGCAATTTAGAAGTGGCGAACCTTCTGTGTGAGTGCATCAGCATGCTTACAAAAGCTTCTTAAATTAGTTGTACTACCGTTCAGAACCGTGCGAGTTGGCGTGCATTCATGATAGCAGTGCAATTCCGACAGGTTCGGCTGTCTTTTCTAAACTCTGGCTTTTTTATGTATTATGTGCGGCAAAACTGTAAAAAATAAAACAAATAAAAAAGCAAAACACCCATAGCATACACAAAACAAGTATATTTCCCCTATGTTTTGCAGCTTTCCAGACACTCACAATCATTGTTGGAAGCCACTGGTCTGTGGAATATAATGTGCCATTTTTCAACTTGAGGGATAAACGTAGGAGGCTTGAACTGCAAAAATTTGTGATACATGTTTGAAGCCCTGGTGAAGGGCCTAGCAGGGGCGCATGGTGTCAGCATGTGTCGTGTGCATGCGTTGATGTGTAGCCAACATGTTGTTTGTCGTTGGCAACAGTATTCTTTTCCCAACACAGCATGCTTTTGTGCTCCTGCCTGGTGCATTTTTTGATGATGAATCTTTTGAGCTTTGCTCTTTCTGACAACGCTATAATCTGTTGGTATTATTTTATGCTAGATTGTTCCAAGTGTTCACGGACTGTACTTGAAGGACCTCAAGCAAGTACTGAGGAAAGAACAGTGCGATGTGAGTAGGCGTTGACCTTGGGAATCGCGTGAGGGGACCTAAGCGAGGTCTTTCTGTCCTTTCCAGGCTACCCTGCTCATCACGGCCAACGTCCCAAGTGCCAAGAAAATCATTGTGCACGGGCCTGATGCCGGCGGCATTCCATCACAGTTTCCGATTCATGAGGTGCCCGCGGGATTTGCTGTCCCAGCATCGTTGTTTGTTCTTTACACGAGATAACTGAATCAAATTGAAGCGCAGTACACGCAGTAGAAATGCCAAGCTGGCTGATGGAGCCTCTTGCTGGAGGGCATTGGCTCCAATAAGGACAGGCCTGCACCTTTCTGGGCTGATTAGCACGTCTATGTACTCAAGCTTTCAATAGACAGGGGGGGAGGGGGGGAGGGGGGGGGGATTTTGTTGCTAGTGTTCACAACATGTCTCTATATCTATTTTGCTGTTGGCTTAGTTTCCCACGCTCTGAGGCTTATATACAGGGTAGCCTAGAATTTCAACACTGGACAGACAAACAGAATTGACAGCGCACTATTCTGCTTGTCCTGTGTTGAAATTCTAGCCTGACCCGTATATAAGTTACTGTGAACCAACTAGCTCAGACTCTGCTTATCGCACTAACTTTGAGGCAATACCTCCACATGTTCAGCCATTGCAGTGGCAAAAAACGGGTCATTTCCTTTTTTCCGTTTCCCCCAAAGTGCCTTCTTTGCCCCCACCACGCAAACAGTCTCGCTTTGTCTTTCCCAGGACACCCAGTTTCTGCACATCCTTCAAGACAGTCTGGACTTTTTCGGCATTGAAGAGAACCAGCACAACTGCTTCTTTCTTGTCGACACAAAAACAAGTATGCACATGTGCACAATTGTGTGTTTTAGTTGCAATGCGTTGGTTCAAGCCTGTACAGCTGTCTTTCTTATTAATTAACATACTGTACATAAGGGTGAAAACATTTAATTGAAGAGAAGCGTTCCGCTTGCTGGTACAAAGCCGTGCCTGATGTACTGGCGAATAATGTGGTGGGGGCACAGTGCCCTACAGGAAGCCAATGGCACGCATAAAAGTGAGGCGGCTGTGTGCATACAGTGGAACGTAGTTAACTTTAACAGTGGTTGGAAAAATATTCATGTCAGGAAAGTTTGCAAAGGATAATTTGGCTTGTAATTGACACTAAGGGAAACATCATAAATTGTGCACAATTTCAAAAATTTGAACTGAAATAACAAAATTTTATTGCACGCTACATTTTCTTCCCGTGAAAAAACGCAGGAATCATGAAGGGGCCGTCAAGACTATACAGTCAGATCTCGATATAACAAATCACGTGGGACAGCCCAAAATCGTTCATTATTTTGAAATATCGTTGTAATGAAAGTCTTGCGATTATAGGCCAGTGCTCAAACCTAGGAGTGAAAATGACGTACCTTGGCAGTATACTACACATGTGCAGACAAGCAAACTCCCAAATCAAAATGTTTCACTCGCATCAAAGCAGCTTTATTTGAAGAAACCACTTATTTTCTTCTGGTAAGGGCAGCGTGCATGACAGATTCAACTCTGCACAATACCTCATCGGATACATTGCACTGAGCGATGAAAGTGTGGACTTTGTTCATGTGCACTAAAACGGGAAGCACACACTTTCGTTGCAAAGTTTGTTGCTGCGTTCCCGCCCTTTCCTGCATGCTTTTGGGTACCGCCATGTTCCGGCATGTACTTCATCGATTCTCCTACGTGCATCACGAAGCAGACATCTTGCAATTGGATGGATTTTTCTTTCACATCCGGCGAAGAGAAGTGTCGTCTGCTCACCGTCCACGGGTCGCGACAGTGCCTTTGGTTAATTAGCACTTCCTGCAGCACGCTTAACGCTATCGTGTTCGTCTATAATTTTCTTTTTCACTCTATCACCACGCTTCTAGTTAATGCGCATTGGCTAGGCCGGCACGAATTAAATGACATGACGCGACGCCAACTTCCGAGTTGGCAGGCTGCCTTGTCACACGATGCCGATGGCGACATGAACAAATCGGCCAAAATCGGCCAATCGGAAGTCCGCATGGTGTGATTGGCTCGCTGTTCAAAGACGCTGACAATTCTGATCGGCCGAACGGTCGTTGGGAATCGGTCATGAAGCGGAAATTACACCCAGACAACATTCGTGCCATAATGAATGTGGCTCTATTCTGTTAGTTCCTTAAGTGTAATAAACATACTAAGGTTCACAAGTTCATACAACTCAACACTAGCGCTAATGCGATCCGTATTTCGTCTTATGATGCTTCGGCCATTCACTTTGGCAACAATTTGTTTCCCGGAGTTGCAAACTGCAAATTCGTGTGCGACCATTAATGCTTGTAGAAAATATAAGCTCAGTTAAGTACAGAAAAGCATTTACGGAAGGGTTAGTGGGTAACAAGAAATCAATATCAACCAAAGTTTTTAGTGTAAAATATAAAACAAAAGCACGGTGAGCAGTATTTCAGACAGGACGAAATCGCAGTCGCAGCCAAAACAGAGCTGTTGGTGGAGATCAGCTATGGTGGGGCATTCATGGAACGTTAATGTGCAGTTGTTATTCAAGAGCTCCGTAAAGTAATTGGGGGGAAGGGGGGAGATTGAATGCATGACGCACCCTAAGAAAAAGTCCCGTACGGTGCAACCCTTCGGCTGCTTTCTGTTACGGTTATAAATGTTTATAACCGATCGGAATAACGGAATGGAATACTAAACTGCCTGTGTACGTGTGCACATGGCGTCACCACAGCACAACTAAACTAAACATTGGCGCAAATGAGCCGCCAATTAATCAATATATAAACAGACGCCAGTTTGGAATGCATGTGCACGCTCACTGTAACAAATTTTGAGGCCATTCTTTAGTCATTTGCTCACGTACTTTAGACTCCCTTATGTACCAATAAATGTCGTCACCGCGAACGCGAAGTGGCAGGATCACTCTTTTCGCGCGATCCTGCCACTTCGCAGGATGGTTCTTTTCGCAGGATCGTTCTCTTTTCGCGTGATCTTTCGGTGTGGTGCGGAAGCGTAAAAGTCGTGCCCCATTCCTTCCATCAGCTTCTCCAGCCGTGAGTGGAGTGCAGGATTCATAATAAAATGGCAAAACAACGGCCCAAACGGAACGCAGAAAGTCAGACGGCCCCGTCCCAGAGCGATGCTGTGGCGCAGAATATTGCAGTAGCAGACGACGCCCGCAACTGGATGTTCTTGCAGACGTCCTCGAGAAGTGAGGCATCATGGGCAGTCACGCTCGCGCAGTTCGGGAAGGTGAACGAAACGAGGGCGCATTGCGGCGGGGGTGAAAATTCGATGTTTTGATTTGCAATATTCCAGTAACACTGATTGTTTTAGCAAAATTTTTGAAGGAGATGGTTACTAGAACATTGAATTGCTTGAAAATGGGAACACCCATAAATGGTCAAAACTTCTTTCAGAGAGTTTAAGTGCTGTGATAGCTGTTGAGCAATTATTTTGTGTCTAATCACGCTGGCATCAAGCAAGGTTTTTTTAATGACGAAGAATTCAATAATAGCGCTTTAATTTTTCGTCATGTTCTAGCAACAGGCCCAAACCGGCACTCTGGTGAAGATTTTTTTCCCACTGCTTGTATTTGTTTGCACAGATCAGATGCACAACCCAAGTGCGTTTGTCCGGGATTTCTACTTCTTCAAGCGGTCCCAGTATCCCCAGTTGACCCTGCTCAAGATGGACCCAGAAGAGGCCTTCGAAGCAGGGCAGCAGCAGGCATTTTGTCTGCACTTCATCGAAGTGGGGAAGGTAGGCTCCTCTCGTTTCCTCAAACAATGGCTGCGCTCCAGGATGTGGGCGGCCTTGGCAGAGTAGCACTGGCCGATGCATTTGGTTCCCTAGTTCCTCCAAGGGCCCCAGTGACGGCTTGGTTGTCCCTACCCTGGGGACCAGTAGTTGCTGGGTGTCGGGTGATCTGGGATTCGGGCACCTTACGAGACTGCTCGGACGGAGCCTTTCCCTCGGCCCGCTTGGCCGCACCTGCGACCGGTGGGGTGCCAGCCTAAGGGCCCCTCCTATCCCTGCCAGGTGCTGATGAGCCTGGCCATTCTGCGGACCAGCCACCAGCTGGCACCCAGGGTGCTCTTCCTGCACGACGAGCTGACCAAGCTGCCGTCGTTCCCTCGCAAGGCTCTCGAGGCCGACTTCGAGCTCTACGCCGGCAAGTTCGGCAAGGTCGGTGCACGCTACCACACACAGCCACTCATCCCCAGGTCCGAGAAAACCTATGAGCAAATGGAGTCGCATGTCGCCCCGCTAAAACTGGGCCGAGTGAGCTGTCAAGTTCGAGTATAAATGATGTTCTCTCTACTTTGTACACTTTTGTTTCACAGAAAGGCAGTGACTGTTTGCAGCATGAACGCCCGTGTGTATGAGATTTCGGCGCACGTTAAAGATCCCCAGGTGGTCAAAATTAATCCGGAGCCCTCCACTACGGCGCGCCTCATCGCCTGCGTTGCGTCGGCGCGTTAAACCCTACAATCAATCAATCAATGTTTGCAGCATGAATTGACTCACTTCTGAAATTCTGGTTTCTTCTTCTGATGTTCAAGCACACTGCCGTTAATTTGTGCATGCTCATGTTGTATGAAGTGGCCGGTGTGTTAGGTGCGTGATTGAAATGGTTGCATGGGAGCTTACACATAATATTACACACTGATGTGTTGTATTGTTAAACCTTGTTATAACGAAATGGAAGGGTTGCCGCGATTTACTCGTTATAGCTAATATTTTGTTACAGTCATAGCGGGCATTTACTGCAAATATTATGCACTGCACTTACCCGAAACAAATAGTGGATGAAACAGCATTTCGCCGCACGTTGGCCACAAAGTAACTGCTGCTATGCAAGAGCAACGAAAGTGAGGCCGGAGTCACGGCTGCCCTAAACGGGGATGATACTTTTTTGACGGGGCTGCTTCATGATGACAAGACTGGCTCATACCCATCGGGAGAGTCGACATACTCCCGCCCCCCCCGAACGTTGGTATCTGGCCATAAGTATAAACGCTGTGCGCACGCCAGACTATGAATCCACCATCCTAACAATGTTTTCCGGTCTATAATGGCAATCCTTGTGAAGCTGTCTGCAAGCGTTGTCCTTTTTGTCTCCAGCGGTGCATCCTAGAGCACTGCATGGGCCCGGGCTGGCCCGAAAGCCCGGGCCTGGCCCGAAAGCATTCATCGGCAGGCTTGGACCGGGCTTGGGCTCATTGCCGCAAGCCCGGGCTGGGCTCGGGCTGAAAGCTGCGGGCCTGGGCCGGGCTCGGGCTTGAAGCCATGGGCCTGGGTTGAACTCAGGACCACTCATTAAAGGGCCTCAGGCAGGCATTCGAGCACACGCGTACGTGATGGGTTTGTGGGCTAACGTACGGGATAGCAGAGGACCCCGGCTAGCTTTGCTAGAGAACGCTACGCGCCGTACACTAGCCCTGCGGAATCCGAAGACTCGCGCACGGGTTCGAGTACTCACATGCGGTAGACAGGCTCCGGCAATCCAAAATGAGGCTTTATTGCCTGGCAGATACAGGGCATATACCAGACAACACGACTATCGCTCGTGGGGAGACAGTGGCTCCTGTCGCTCGCTCAAGCCGCTGGGCTCAGACCTCGATATCCGTCATCACGGCCGCGGGAGCAGGGGAGGCATCCCGTGGCAACCGATCAGGGCAGAATCTCTCGGCAGAGTCCGTGGAGCCAACTGGGTTCACCGTCATCGGGGCATTCGGCGTAGGCACTGCCGAGCCAACCGACTCCGACCAAATCGCCCAGTCGACTCCCCGGCGGAGCGCTCGTTCGTCCCGCAGGTCAGCTCGGAGGGGAAAGGAGATCTTCCCCAGATTGGGGAGAGGGTGGCGCAAAGGAAGGCGACAAACTGGTCCTCCTTCCCCCGCGCCCTCGCGCGCACGTTCGCGGTGAGCCGGTTCGGCGCGTCGTGCGGGGTCATGAAGAGGACACGACCTACGTGACGCGCCGGCTACCCAAAATGGCGGCTCCCAGCTCGCGGCAACACGTGCAGGCGAGGCGTAGGGAAACACGGGCCCCCACAGGTTGCATGAACCGAGGCCTTCTGTGCCAAGCTGAAGTGACATGTGCAACTTCAAAGCACAGGCTCTTAGTACACCTTAGCAACGAAAATTCTTTAACGTTATGTCTTAACTTTTTCCTTTTCCGCAGAAACAAAATTTGTTTCCACATGAATAAATATTAACTACACAAAAACCTCTCTTCCAGGCATTTCTTGTTTGCCGCTATGGCGAATGTACTATTAACACTTCCGATACAATAATATTATTTCAGCGGTAACGCAGTGGTGTCTCTTTCAACTTGTGCTTCTGTTTCATTTTGTACGCTTTTTTAAATTAGTGTTTGTATTTATATATTTAGGTAAGATCAAGGCAAGCCCATGCTGAACAGCGCAAACATAAAAACATAGGCTGTGGGTCCAACCGCTAACATCTCCGTGGGAGAAACGAATCGTTGTACACTGGAGGTGATTAGACCATGAGGAGGTGGGGCCGACACATAGGGTGCAATCTGTATGTGAAAAAACGAAAAGATATTTGATGCTCGTGTCCTGCTTTGCTGCGCTTATATAGGTGTTGACCGCATTTTTCACATTAATCGCTTTTGCGTTGAGGGTGTCAGCCGGCTCCGACGTTTCTCTTGTGCCTGGAGGCGAAAAGCAAACATAAGCACCAGAGGCTGGCGGAGACGCCTACGCGAACCACTCGACACCACCGAAGCTGCCGCGCGAAGACACGCAGAAAACCGTAATTTAATGCCACAGTTGCCCCGAGCAGGACCGACCCCCTCAAGAGCCCTACGCGCCCCAGGCTGCGGTGTCTTGTTCCCGAAAATAGAAGGTGATGCCGGACTCTCATGTACTCGCATGGTATGTGTTGTTCGCGCGGGAGTTGCCCCAGCCACCACGCCTGAGCAGTGCGTCAGACGGTTTCTTCGAGTGCTCCTTTCATCCTGTATATGTAAATCCAGTTTTTCTGTTGATTAAATGTTTTTGAATTCTCCAACCCCAGCTTCTTCCATTCAGTACGAGCCTTGACCAAGCTGGCAAGAGAATCAAGAAAAGATTTCTTTTCACGGACATCGTAATTTTGTAATTGTTTTGTTCGAGGCGCGCACTTGAACCATTGGAGCGCAGCAGCGTGTGTGAGCCAGTTCCAAGGCTTCGGAGAGCTCATACACGCAGAAGAACAATAACAAAACACACATCGCTGCCAGCGGAGTAAAACAACCCCTGAACTTCCCGTAAGAATGAACGTATGCCTCGCCGAGAGACCACGAAACGTCCTGATGTCCAGAGGTGCCACGACTGTTTACGCGTGCAAGAGTGCGTAGCTCAGATGGTTCGGATTTGACTTTCTCGGTGGCGCGTGATCTCAGTGCCGTCCGTCACATAGCACGAGCTAGCCATCTACTGAAGAACAAAAGTAGGGTTGGTCGGTTCTGCCGTAGTTCGCCAGAGCGCGCTTATTCTTCGAATGTAACATGGTTACCAGCCTTGTATAGATCCTGATCGGTATAGATATTGTATTTGTATTGTATAGATAGCAAGGGAAAAAAAGCCAGGTTTGGAACCATTTCCAGGAAGTCGTTGACGCCCATACCCTCTCATCAATGGGGCATGTGCAGTGCAAAAGCTGCAAAGCTTTCTTCGCCTATGATGGCGGGAAAACAGGAACGTCACACCTAAACTGCCACAAGTGCAAGACTCCAGGCAACACTACAGCCATTACATCGTTCTTCGCTGAGAAGAAAACCCAGGTGTCATCTAGTGTTAAAGGAAACGTGACGACTGCTTGCGTCAAGTGGTGTGCAAAGGACATGCGCCCATTTGACGTTGTTTGCGACAACGGATTCCTAAAAGTTGCCGACGAACTTATTGCTATCGGTACCAAGTACGGGAGCGTCTCCGCGAAGACCGCGATTCCGCATCCTGCGACGGCGTCTCGCAGAATTTCTGAAGTTGCAAACAAACTTCGAGAAGCACTGATGCCTGAGATCCAGTCAGCGATGAAGGACGGTCGCTACTCCATGACCCTTGACATGTGGACCGACGACTACAAGAAAGTGGCCTATATCACTGCAACCGTTCACTACGTTAGTGCAAAATGGGAACTGAGAAGCCTTGTTTTGTTCACTAGTGGCTTTCTCCCAGAGAGAAAAACTGGAGAAAACATATGTAAGGAGGTTGTGCGAAGGTGTGCGAAGTTGGGGATCGATGAAGGCATGCTGAGCAATGTGGTATTCGTGACAGACCAGGGTGTCAACATCATCAACGCACTCCGTCCGTATGCCAGAATGAACTGCAGTGCTCACGTGTTGAACATCATTCTTCGCAACACGTTCGACGGAGCTGCCTGAACTTTTGCAACAGCAGCAAAAGGTGAAGGCTGTCGTGACCTTTTTGAAACAGAGTGGACTGGCAAACCAGCTACCACATGGAATTTGCCAGGAGGTGAGCACGCGATGGAACTCGAAGCTCACTATGATCAAGTCCGCGCTGACGCAGTATGATGAGATAGAGAGCCTCTTGGATTCAAGGGGCAATCTACTCTTGGAGGACGTTAATGAGGCCTTGTTGATGGAGTTCGTCAATTTCCTGGAGCCCTTCAAGGAGGCAAGCGAAAAGCTTAAGCAGGACAAAGTGGTAACGCTGCCTGACAGACTCGCCAGATGTGTGCAAGCTTAAGTCTAGAACGCTGACCGTCTAGAAAGCTGACCGTTAGAGAGCTTCATAAAATTTCAACCAAATAACCAAATAAAATAAATTTCAACCACTCAACCAAATAAAATAAATTTCCTTCAGCATCCAAACCCGAAGCTGGTCAAGCACAGGCGGGTTTTATGTAGGTTTAGAAATAAATGACCGGGCTTAAGACGATGGGCCCGGGCCCGGCTCGGGTTTACGCTGACGGGCCCGGGCTAAACTCCCTTACAGGCGCCCGGGCCCGGGCCGGGCCTGGGCTGGGCGTTACGGGCCCGGGTCGAGCGCAGGCTTCATAAAGCGGGCTTTGGCCGGGCCCGGGCCTTAAAATCAGGCCTGTGCAGGGCCTTAGTGCATCCGCCGTCTCGCAGCTTTCTCCACAGCCGAGCACTGCCAAGGTGAAGCTGTCGACCACCAAACTGGGCTCCAAGCTCGCTGAGACGTTTCCAGTCGTTCAGTCAGGTGCCTATTTTGCTGAAGCTGATGTCGGGCAAGTCTCAGTGGTTAACTGTACCTGTAGCTCCCATGCAGCGAGTGGGGCGGCGGATTCAGACTGGTCTTGTTCCTGTCTCTTGTTTGCGTTTTAGCGGCTTCTGATTCTGGCAGGCGCATTTTCCTGACTGGAATCAACTCGAAATGTGTCTTGGCTGCTTTTGGACCAGGCCTTGGTGTCTGCTCACTCTGACAAGAAAGGGTCATCAAGGGTGGTTCAGACTTTCCAGCTTCAGGAACATGGAAGGACTCGTATTCACGCTTGCTTAGGTGCACCCTCCCGGACTACTACTACTACGAACAAAGCTAGCTGGCTTTCAGGAAGGTCCAGTAAGGATTCACCTTTCATGAAGTTTGGAACAAAGATGTACTCGAACCCATATGGTAGACATTCCACCTTTTCTTTACATCCTTGACTTCACGTTTTTGGTCGTCTGCTTGGGTTGCTGTTGCTGCACCTTCCTTGACTGCGAGAGGCACTTTATCGTGTTACCACACTTATCGTTCCTTCGTGCACTCAAATGTACGTCGTCATTTTGGAAATGTGAAGCCTGGGTTGTTACGATGGCTTGTTCCTTGACGGACACTTCGGAGGTGTTAGTGGACGAAATGTTCAGGGTATTGGTCGCTATCATATTCGCGCGTTCTCATAGGGGAAAAAAGCGCTTTGGTGCGTCGCATGTTGCTTTGGACTGAACAGTTATTTGCACTGCCGTCCTGGAGCAGTTCTTCTGTGGACGAGCTCTTGGCCTCCTGTATTGCTGACATCACGATGTACAGGAAATGGTGCAACGTGTTCTTGCTAGGTTTTCCCCGCGTGATGGATGTGAATGTCAAAGCCTCTGGCTGCTGCATGCCGTGTGGTCGTGGGGGCGTCATCTGTAAATGTTTTCCTAGCCTTTGCAGTTCAGGTGGCTCACCGTTAACCATGTGAACCTGCAGTGTTGGTAGGATCAAATGAGAGGTCGATGTACGTGAGTGGACGTGAGAGGGGTCGCCTTGATAGGTGGCCGTGTGAATGCCATTGGACATAATGGTCAATGGTAGAAAGCAATTTGGCCTGACTGACATGCAGTTGGTGGAGACTGTCATGCCGGATGACTTCAGGACCTTCAGCGCATTGAGCAGCCGGTTGAGGGAAAGGCATATTTCTTCTCGGTATGCCAAAGCGTCCAAGTATTCCACTTCAGTTTGTCAGGTTCAAGCAGTTCTATGATCTTGCTGTCTGTCTCGTACAGTGCGGCGTTCCTGCTTGCGAGGAGGTCAATGGCCTCTTGCAAGTCATATGAAGATGCAGAGGGGGCTACCAGAAGCTCGTTTGATGCCTTGAGCAGTCTTGTAATGGCGCTGCGAAGAACACGTTTCTGTCGGCGCAGCTTATCAGTCGTGGGCTTGCTGTCAGTGGTCGCCAGTGATGTTCTGTGCGGGGAATTTTCGGCTGTAATTTTGGCCAAAAGGGAAAAAGGGAATCTTTTGTTGATGTAGGGAATTTTAGCAGTCTTGGAGACAAAAGGGAAAGTAATGTCTGTAAGCCGGACCTCGCATCATGCATCCCTTTGTTTTCTTTTAAAAGGATTCCTTAACACTTCGTCGGTTTCATGTTAAAATATCCGCAGTGATGTTTCCGTAAGCCACAAGCACCCAAGACTGCTTCCAAACCAGTTTATAAAACAGGAGGGAGCATAGAGGGAAGAATACCCAATGACAAGCTAGTAATGCGTGACACAGCAGCGGCTGAAGGGCTGAAGCCTATTTGCATGTATTCCTGTGAAGTATACTGAAAAGGTTTTAGGGTGCGCCTCAGTCCACGCGCTGCCAACGAGAGATGGCGCCAGCAGTCCCAGCGCTGAGCTAAAATTACCTCGATTTGACGACATGTCTTGTTCTTTTTCGTACGGCCAGGAACTTAGGCATGGAAGTGAGCATGCTGTGTGGTACAAAATGTGAAATGCATAGCCAAATGCTGCTGCGCGGATGATGGAGTAGAATTTCGTTCACGCTGAAACTCTGATTCTCTGAACGATGTCTGTGCCCGGAGGGCTACGTAAAATGGACACTTGAGGTGGTGCTGGCAAATGCCCAAAATTGAACATGAAACCATGCAAAGACCTATCACCTGCCAAAAGAGAACGCGGGGAATTTTGCAGGGAATTCTTGACAAACCTGCGGAAAAAAAATTCTAAAAATAGGGAATTTGTGAACCTACAAATGGGAATATTTCTCCTCAGTACGGAACATCACTGGTGGTCGTCACGAGGCGGTCAGGGCCAGCCATGCTGACCTCCGGCTGAGGGTGAGGCTGAGCAGTGTAAACAACAGTCAAAAGAGTGGGGTTCTACGAACCTCAAGCCGGAGGGGACATCGGTGGCCTCCTTTGTCACGCGCGGTTGTCTTCCTGGGTCTCAAGGCACCAAAATGTAATGTGAGAACGTAGCCATGGCTGCCTAAAACGGGGAGGATATTTTTTTTGAAATTGCTGCTTTCATGTTGTAATGACTGGCCCATACCCATGGGGAGATTCAACAGTCACATTCCGGGGACAAAAAGGAAAAGTCCCGCACCTACTTTATTGCAGTTCGAAATACACAACCAGTTTTTCAAACAGACACAGCTGCAAAGGAGCCCGCAATTGGACGTTGATGCATCTTCGTGATGCAAACGATGGCTCGCTCAGCTTCGTGCCCTATGTGATGGCGTTTATCACAGCCACCTTCTGGTCTGGTGTTGTAGTCGTTCATTATCGCTTCTTGCCTGGCGCATACATGTTGCTGGAATCAGGTGTGCAGCGTGATCAGAGATGAAGCCGAGACGAAGCCCCCCTAAAAAAAAAAATCCCGTTCACAAACATGGCTCCTGCAGCACAAGTCTGCGGTGCCATGAGCCTGAGGTGCACTGCAGCCTTGTGTGCTGGGTGCCGTGTGGTGCAGCGAGGAGGAGGTGGGAGCAGCTTCACAGGCACAGCGTGCGCATGGTGCGCCATCGAGCTTTGCACGTGTTGCCGGAGGGTGCATGGCGAGAATTAATATGGTTTAAAGCTCCCATAGTTGTCGCATTGTGTAGCACTGTCATGAAATTGGCTCAAAATTTTATTTCCTAACGAAATTTGTTAGTTATATCCCACAATGGGCAAATTTTACCTTGCTAAAATGCGGTTTTAAATACATTGGTTCGTATGGGGACTTCCAAGGGGAATTATAGGTTGCTCGTTATAGCCCATCTCGTTATAACAACGTTTGACTGTATACTAGTTCTCTATCTATTGTTTGCCATGGATGCCCATTTTCTTGTTACTTGATGCCCTCTTCTTACAGGAACTTCTAGGGATGGACACACTGCACAAGATGGTGTGGGTCAAGGTAAGAGTATTGCCAAGTGCTGCCATTTTGACTCTTTTTTGCCCAGCTAGTGTGCCTAAATGAGCTGGTCATAGGCTCGCCTCAAAGGAGCCGTAACACTAAGGCAAAGGAACGCTTTTCCTCATACGTGACGTGTACGCATTATCAGCCAGACATGCAGTGGCTTACCGAATGTGCATGCTTCTAGTTCACTTCCAGGGGCACTGATGATGCTTGTGTGGGCTCCAAAGTAACTGTCAATGCCAGGAAAAGTGGGGTGACATTTGTGGGCAGCAGGTCGGGCGTTGTGCCAGAGGCAGCGGCCTGATGCAGCCCCACCCTGGTGCAGCTGATGGCGCGCATGTTTGAGGCCATGGCGGGCTTCTTTGCCCACTCGTCGGACATCCACCTGTTCCTGAACGTGGTGAACGGGGCCCTGGTGCTGCACCCCGAGGACGCCAGCGTCCTGCGCCTTTGCATGGCCACCTACGTCAACGCGGCCCACCAGTTCCGAAACATCTTCGCCTCCAACGGGTGAGCACCAGGGGAAGGCGGCATGCCGACAGCAGCCACCCAGCTCATTCGTGCTCTCTGGCACCCCTTCCAGCTACCTCCTGATCATGCCCACCATCTTGCAAATCTACTCCAACCACCAGACCAATGGACTGCTCTGCCGGACGGTGGAGTTCATCTGCAAGCAGTTCTACATCATGCATCGCAAGCCATTTATACTGCAGGTGTGCTCTTTACGCACCCACAAGTGCCGGCCACTTCTTTCATGGGGCCATCTCTGCCCTCTCTGTCCTTGCCGACGCTGCAGATGTTCGGGAGTGTGGCTCCTCTTCTCGACCTCGATGTCAACAGCAACTATGGAGACGCCAACAAGGCAAGTGAGAGGTTGGACAATGGGCATGCGCACTTCTGAGAAGAAGCAGTGGGGAGGAGCCCCCTGAGCTCTCCCAAGGCTCGTAAGAAGTGTGTAGTGGGGCATGGGCGCAGGCAATGTGGAAGAGCACCCTGGGGGGGCTCTGCGAAAATGGCACAGTTCTTGGGGGGGAGGAGAGGGGAAGGTCTGAAGGGCACAGAGCTGCCATTCCTCCTCTTTGGGTTCATCCAGTGGTGGGCAGGTCATTTGCGTTTGGTATCCGTGACAGTGACAGCTGCTCAGAGGCTCATGGGCAATCCCTGCGGAATTCCCATGGCTGTCATGTTTTTGTGTTCAAAGCATGTGAGTGGACTTAAGTGCCCCGAGTGAGATGACGGTTCACGGGTGTTTGGTACCGCCTGCTGCTCACAAAGGCGGGCTCATTTATGAGTAGGGTCTGCACGCTCCGCCTGAAAGATCACACTGAGGATCTTGACTTGCGGAGAGGGAACGGTCCTTACCATGTGGATGGTGAGGATGGGTAATCCCGGGAGGAGTTCCTCTCCTGCAGAAGTGAGGAGCAGCCGTGGTTTTTGTGGAGCGCATTGGAGGCCTTTGAGCACCTTGTGGTGAGAAAGCTGGCTGAAGCACGTCCAAGGCCGACTGCAGCGATATCATCACCTTGGCCATATTTATCCTGAATGTGCCATAGGTACCACCGAGACAACAGGGGCGCAATTAGTATAACCGGAAATGCCTAGTTAGTCATTTTTAAGTGGTAAGAATATATATTTTCTGCTAGCCATAATGTGGAAGTGATGCCTCACTGGCCCAGTCTGCCAGCCTGCTAAGTGGCTGGAGAATCAATCGATGTTCACTCCGTGCATGTACTATGCTGTACGCTTCACTGGCTCGGCTGACCAATGCTTGTTCTGTCCACTCAGCTAGCTGCTGCAAAGTCACAGGGGGCTATTAGCGCACATAGATGAGGCACAAAAAAAAGAAATGAAAGGACAAAGCCCTGAACTGCTACTGATTTTTTATTCAGAAAAGAAAGACATATGAACCCCGACACATACAATAGGAAGGCCAACACAACCTGAGGTCAACACTGATCCTCTCACTCAGCTTGCTACAATCGTTGCACCAGATATTGTTTTTTTATTTTTTTTAGAGAGTGCATGACTGTGGTTGCACTCTCGAAAAGTGTGAGGGTTTATGTCTTTCTTTTCTGAAAAAAGAATCAGTTGTAATTCGGCGCTTTATCCTGTCATTTCTTTCTTTGTGTCCTCATCTACGTGCCCTGGTAACCCCACATCGCCAACTAGCCCACCAAGCCACCTTAGTGCACTTCCAGTGGTCCATAATGGCCTCCCTCTCTTCAGATTCGGCTTTAAAACAGTGCGGTTTTGCTGACCACTTGCAGCACGCATTTCCGGCATCATATTTTGCTACTTGCAGTCTTTTAGTCGGAAAGGCTGTTTTCAAGAGTGTGAAACTTTTGCTGCAGTTGGCCTTTAACTGTTTTCTGCCACTGTGGGACAGCATAGGAGCTGCCAGCTGCACCCACTGAGCTCTTGGCCTGTCTCGGTCTGGCCGGTCACCCCCTTGTCTGTCACCGCTCCTCCTCAATGCCAGATGCAGCCCAAGGCCTTCTTCCAGCTGCTGCAGTCACTGGCGCAGTACATTGTCGACCCACTGGACATTCTGGAGCTGGTAGAGGCAGAGAAGCCACTGCGGGCGCTTGACTTCTGCTACCAAATGGACCCGGACACCCTGACCATTCTGGACGCCATCTCCCTGAGCGTCACCGTGGTCTCGTACGCCTCGGACTCGCACCGGGGACACCAGATGCTGGTCAGTCGACCACTAACGAGTCTCCGGTGCAAACCTTTTGCCATAATGCACAACCTATGTAGTTGCATTTTGAAATCCATGTGCTCCGAGATTTTGGCAATTCCTTAAAAGCATTAAATGCCCCATAATGTGAAACTATGGCTTCAGCGGGACCGAGCGATGATTCCGAAAAAATGGCCAATGGTGCAAGGACAGTACAAGTAAAAAGAAGGAAATTGGGGGAGTATAAGTGTGCCTAGAGAACGCAAGGTGAGCCCTGGCTCCAGGCAAGTGAGTCCCTCGACTTGGAAGACGTGCGGAGGCCTGCAGGAGTGATGTGAGCGGGCTCAGTGCGGGAGTGGGGCTTGGACGGGCGGAGGGGCTAGCAGTGGAGAGTGAGTCCCTCCCCTGCTGTTGGCGTGCAGACCATCCTGGAGGCGGTGCTGCCCTTCTACCTGCAGCACCTGCAGTCGCTGACCACCAAGAAGGAGACGCCGGGGGGGCCCCGGGCGGAGCTGCAGATGATTCACAACGTGTCCGTCTGCATGAAGACCCTCATCAGCAACTGCGAGGCCCTCACCAGGTGAGGAGCAGAGAAAGCAGGTCACAGTGCTGGCACTGCAGGCAGTGACTGGAGTGCCATCGACCGGGAGCTTTGCATGCAGTGAGTTGGCTCTGCCCACGTAATGTTAAGCCTACGCACAGGCGTAACAAGGGCGGTCGGCCAGGTCTCCCGTTCATAATAGCAGAAGCATGGCGATGGTCATACATTGCCTGGGCATCCTTTTTCTTTTTATTTTTTGTGAGGGTGGGAGGTGTCTGCTTGCTATTGTGTTTTGCCATCGTACATGTCCCTCATTGTGTGTCCTGGTGAAGGCCTTGAAATGTAGGAGGCCAGCGCACCTGTAAAATGCTTCCGTCCTTGCGCGTCACAGTGGGCTCATTACTGCGCGGACACATGTAAGACGAAGGACCTCCAGTTGTGCATAGTGCATTTGGTTCAGCACAAAGCCAGTTTCTCCATAACATGCCATGCAAGTGAGGGTTGCCAGGCGTAATGTACAGATGGTGCATGTGCTGCCCCACCATAGTGGTTGCTGATGACGGTAATGAGGTGGAGGTATGGGCATGACGTTACCCTTTCGGTCCACCAACCTTGCTGAGGGGAAAACTGAGGATCCTCACCCACGTCTGCTAGTTGCATGATGGTCATGCCGATGAATGTGAGGCCGACCTTTGCCTGCGCCAGCCAAAGGCGGGTTGCTTCTGGTGACAGCTGCATGCCAGTGGATGGCAGCCAATGTCGGTGGCGTCAAAAGCTCGCTGTGTGATGCCCTGTACCTCTACTGTGGTTAGGTTCGTGCCCTTGAGGCCCGAGCTCCCACCACATATGCTACCATCCGGCCAGGTCAAGCACAGGTGTGGGATTTCTAGTGCATCCACTGCCAGTCCCTTCGTCATGACACGATTTAAAAAGACTGGTGACAGGAATGTACACTGCGGCACTGTCATGGCAAAAAAAATAGGAAAGAGGCAGTTTCTGTGACTGCTTTGAGGACTCCTTAAATGTGTGTTTGCCGTTTGAGCAAACTTTAAATGCAGCATAACATCCGCACCAAAGTGCTATAAAGCAGCTGCATTAGAAGCGCAGTGCAGCGTGTATAGTGTTTATTCTGCTTGCTGCAAAGAAAACATCCGACATGCCACAAATGAAGTTAAGAACTTCCATAGATCTTAAATTTCTCCTTACTGTGGGAATGTGCAGGCAGCAAAGGGTGATCATGTGGAAGATTGGAACTCCTTCGAACTCTAGTGTGGTAACTGGAATTTTCATGAAAGTGTTCCAAAGCATAATCAGCATGCGAACAGTACCTGTGATGCTGCTTTCATTTCACACCATAGAAGACACGTTGCCACTGACATGGGTTTAGCAACTTGATGCTGGATTGTGAACAGTGTGACAAGGTGTTCATTTGCTCTTGCGCAGGAACTACACAGGACCTCAGAAAACAATTGATCTGAGGGGTTCTAGCATCAAGAATGCCTCACGAGGTGCTTGTTCGCCTCCTTTCGAAGTTGAGGAAGACCTGCCGTCCAGGTAGGCAATTGGTTTTTTGTAATATATTAGAAGATGTAGTTAGATGAAATATTACATTCTCTTTTTATTGCTTTTATCAGTGCTTACTGCCCTAGGAAAAATTGTTGTAAGAAAATTAATACCGTATTAGTGTGACAAGTGTGTGGTGCCCCCCGACCCTGGTATTCGTTGGCCGCTAAGTTCAGTGGCCCCACCAGGCTCGGTGGGCAACATTGTGTGTGGCTGGAGAATAAACCGCTCGCGGTCAGTCACCGTCACCACCAGCACGCTGCAGGTCGTCACTCGGCTGGAGGGTACCCCGCCCCTCCCACGTTCATGAATGCGGGCCAAATCGTGACAATTAGTTTATTGCATCCAATAAACATATACGCTGTTAGTTTATAAGGTCTATTGGGGTGTACTATTAGTTTACTGAGTCTATTGGTACGTATTAATTTTTGAGGATTACACGCGTACGCGTGTATTAGGGTACTAAACAAATTGGCATGAGCAACCCAGCAAACCATAAAACATCTTGTGGAGGTCCATTCAATGTAACTTCCCTGATATCCAATGTGCAGAGGATATCCGTGAACGCCCACGTTATGTCCACAGGATATTCAGGCGATGTCCCTATTGCCTCGGAATAGACATCCACAAATACTTTCGTCTGGATATCCACAGGATGTCCTTAAAATTCATGGAAACTTTCTGTGGACATTTCACAGATATCCGGACGACATCATGTAATGTCCATTTGATGCCACGTTGAGGCATTCTCAGGACCTTATACTATTATTATATAACTATTGATATATTATTATTAGTGACATGAAACCATCCTCAATTTTTATTGCAAAGAAAAATGGTATTTATTTCAAAATCATTTCAATATCCACCAGATGAACCTTGCTGGAAGTCCAAGGCCTAGAAAACATTTAAAAAAAGCATCAGTTAAACGCTTGTTAAATGGCTATTATTGAAACAGCTGCTTACACCATTCTGCCTATTGAAAGAGGGACAGGTTAAAAGAAAATTGCAATCAACCGGGCAGGTCAAATACTTTACATACAAATTCACCATCAACAGGCGTGCACATATGAATCGTTTCTTAACTGTGCAGCTAAAATGAGACATGAGAAAAACACAGCAAAGATTTCAGCAAATAATGTGATTCAACTTGAAGCCGTGAAAACTTAAGCAGAGAATAAATTTTAAATGTAATAAACCCACAAAAGAAGAAACAGGCCGGAAAAGCAAAGGCAAATTTAGTCTCTAAAAAAATGCAAAAGAAGGCACGTGCTTGGATTCATGTTAACGTGTTCTGTAAATTTGCTTCTGAGAAGTTGGGCCACCAGTTGAAATCTTGTGTTTGATCCAGAAAGCTTGTTTCTTCAGCAGAAAGAGCGGCAGCAAACTTCGCAGCAGCGGCAGCAGAATATACATTTGAATAAAGGGAAAAGGAACGAAATGCTAGGTACCCTTCTTGGAATGGCAGAATCTGGAGAAAACGCTAGTTGTCCTGCAAGAAAATGTCGTATTTCTTGGTTAGCTTCAGCTTACTGCTGACATTATGATAGTTTCTTACCTGCTACTTGAGACGTTGATCAAGGGGCTGGGATGAAGTTTTTGGGATGTATTCACTGGCAGTCGATCTCAGAAGGAAAACTGGAAGAAAATACCAAGCAGTAATTTGGAGCCGCGAGTAGCATCACAATCGCAAAGAAGAAATACCTTGAACAGAGATTGATGGTAATTATTGAAGTAGAAGTATACGGCCGGGTCCTTGAAGTGAAGCCGATCGGTGATCTGAGAACCGTGTGGTGCAGCCGAAGACAGGAACCGAACACCATCCGAACACCAACCGTCGATTTCCCGTCTCTCGAGACGCGAATTCCTTCGAGCAGCTCAGTATGAGACAATTGTGGTCACAACAGCCGAGCAAAGAGCGAGTGAGCGACTGAAAAGCGCGGGAACCACGGGAACCCAGCTCCCCGTCGGAGAGGGCGAGGATGTTTTCCTCCGGTCCTCCTCCGCCGCCGCCGCCGCTTTTGTCAGACGATACGCCAAGCAAGTGCGGAGAAGCTGCTTCGCGCTCTCTCCGAGACCCCGGCATACAACCCCCCCCCTCCTCGCCCTTTCCATAGCAAGTGGGAAAAAACGCGGCCGAGCTTTCTCGCGCAAACCCTGCCGCAGCCCAAAACGGAGAATCTGACGCCACGCGCGCGCCTTCCCCCCCGAGCACAGCTTTTGAAGCTCCTTTCATGGCGGCCGAGCTCGTGTGGGCCATTCAAAATGCAAAAAGGAAAAGTGCGCCCGGGGCTGACGGCATCACATACCAGGCTATCGGAAACGTAGCCGAGAGGCAGCGCTCGCGCCACCTTGACTTTGCAACTTCTACTGGTCTTTCGGCACCCTCCCTGCTCAATTTGGCCTCCAACTTGTTTCTCCCATCCTAAAAAAGAACAAATCTCCCAAACTTTTCTCCTCTTTTCGTCCTATTTCACTCACGAGCGCTGCCTCCAAAATTCTCGAATCCATTGCGCTCGCACGCCTCGAATTACCATGGAGGAAAGAAAAGTTTTTCTTTTTTCTTTCCTCATTTTTCTTCCTTCATGCGAATTACCAGTATGCGTGAATCTGCAACTTGAACCCTGAGCAGCAGACAGGTTTTTGCCGCCAGCACAGTGCCATCCCAGGTGAAAATATGTGTTTTTTTTCTAGCTGGATTATTGAACCAGAAATTTTCTCCTACTAGAAATATTCTAGCAAGAAATATAATTTCTGACTAGAAATTCAGTTTCTAGTTTATTTCTAGCTGGATTGAGATTTACTTCCAGCTAGCATATGTCAGTTAAGCGAAGAAAAAAAACCCGCAAGCTGGAAATAACCTTCTCTAGCTAAACTAAGAATTTGTCTAGGTAGAAGCTGTCGATTTCAGCTAGAATCTAATAACCGAGTCAGAAATGAAGCCGGAAGATATGATTTCTTGCTAGAAATGCGCTTTCCATTTTCACGGGGGATCGGATGGATTCAATTGCTGACCTTGTCTCTGCACTAGAAAACGCGAAGGCTACCAAAAACCGCGGCCTTTGTCGTCCTTCTGGACATTCGCAAAGCCTTCGACTGCTCACCCCACGAGGCTATTCACGATGCAGTAAAACGCTGCAAAATTACTCGGCCGTCACCCTCATCTCTCCCGACGTTACAAGACTGGACGAGACACGCCACTCCATCGCGCAAGAACTAAACAAGCAACACCAAGACGGTGGGTTGCATCATGCAATGCACCTGCTCGCATCCAAAGCATCAAATTTGGGTGACAAGAGTCCTGCCTACTCAGTGGGCTCCATACTGGTTCCGCACTGCAGGCTGCGTACGAGTGCTCGTAGAAAATGAGAAATGAGAAAATCAACAGTCCCGCTTGTTCTTCATCCACATAAATCAAGCAGCCTAAGAAAGGCAACCAGATTTCGCTCAAATTCCAAATCAAATAACTACCCGCTCTTCATTTAAAATATCAGTTAGAAACAGGCCAGAAAATATTTCGAAGCTTAAGGAAAGACGGGGATGAGGGGTGATTTGAACTAAGACACACTTTGTGTGGCTGGGGCCCCATGTGTACACTGCGCTATGAGTGCGAATTCTCAGTGTGAGAAAAAATGTAAATTAGTGGACATCCTAGCAATATCGCATAATGATGTTATAATAACACACCTGCAGTGATATCGCATGGATGTCCGCAAGCAGATGATCTTGGGTGAAACATTGTATGGACATCACATGAATGTCCCAAAATGACATTGGATATTGTGACCATTTGTGGATATCCTATGGACTTTCGTGGTTTGCTGGGAAGTTTATAGTGTCGATAAGCTAATAGAATATATATTGGCGCACGTGCCAAGTTCATACAAAGCTGTGAAATATGGCAGCACATTGTAATACTTATTTAGGGGTGGAAGTGCTGAGCCTTTTGCGCCACTCTGCGCCAATCCGCTTCCCTGCTGTTGATGGGATGGATCCCATGCCGTGAGAATATCAAAAGCGCTGTGATCACGAGCGGTGGTCAACAGAGCAAACGTATCTAAAAATGTGGAGGTGTGCAGTTCCCAGAAGCCCAATTTAGCCCCCTTCCCTGTGGCACCACCCTCCAGCACAAAAGGCCTGTTCAAGGTTTGTGAAGGAGTGCGCGTGGTGACCTCATAAAATGTGCAGAATGAATCTCTGGTAAAGAGTGAAATATGGCTGATGTTCATGCCTCAGTGTGTTTTTCTTTCACTCGAGCAAACTTCCACAACCTAGCCTTAAATGCGGGGACCGGGAAACCCGTATTAATGCCTTCCGTGTGTGTGCTTCTGCATGGAAACAGTGCAGTAAGGCATTCAAATGGGGCTTAATGCACTGGAACAGCACTTGGGGGGGGGCCACAGGGCACTCCAGAGTGGACAACACTTCAGAGCTGACAGTCACATTTGGGGTTCTTTAGCGTGTGTAGTGTAGAGAGCGCAGGTGAGCTTTGTAGGTGATGCTCCCTCCTTATGTTGGTGGCGGGGGCACCAGGTTTGTGAACGAGGCGCTGTACGGGCCTCGCAAGCCCCCCGGTGGTGGGGGAGGCGGCCACTACGAGCGGGAGGACGAGGACAGCGAGCTGGTGCGGCTCGAGTTCCGGCAGCCGCGCGACACCCTGCTCTCGGTGGTGGCCGAGTTCCTCACCAAGTGCTCCGCCCGCCTGGCCGACCTGAGCAAGAAGATCCCCGACCTGCCCAGCAAGGCCACCGAGCTGCTCGACGTCAAGTGCCACCTGGTAGGGGCCTGCCTCGAAGGTGGCGACATTCCCAGCTGCTTGCTTTCATTCATAAAAAGGCGCTAAATGAATACGTGCCCATATCAAGCACCAGTACTTTGGCTGCAAGCGGCAACGTGCATTGGTGACCGTCGTTGCCTGTTGGAAGCACACTCGTTCTGAACATGGACAGGCTGCATAAACAAACACTGTCTCTGGAAAATATCAAGCCTGCAGATCTAAAGCACAGCTGTACAATTGCGGTTTTGAAAGTGCGAAAATAATGTTGAAAGGGGACAGTTTATATTTCAAGATTCTCCACCTGTGCTTACCGTAAAAACCCGCGTATAATACGGACCCGCGTATAATACGAGGTGTAATTCGGGGACAGCAAAATCAGAAAAAAAGTTTGCATCCGCATATAATGCGAGCTAAAGAGCACAGAAAACATTTATTTGCACTGCAGTTACCGTTCAGTCATTGTCGGTTTTCGCTGGCACTGTCTCCCGACTTTCGTTTAGTCATCGTCAGGTTCGCTGCCGCTGTCTCCTCAAGTCGCCTTGTCAGAAATGTCTTCCCACAGAAAGTGGTCCTCAGTGCCATCAAGGGCGTTCGAAATGCCGCATTTCTTAAAAGAGCGACTGACCAGCTCCTCTGGGATGCTGGCCCACGCATCCGCGATCCAGCCACAAAGCACCGCTGGAGAAACCCGCGTCAGCCATTCGGTAGCTGTCACTTACGGGTCTCCTGACCTCATCCACTCTTGGTAGCAGGACCTGATGCAGTCTTTGAAAGGCTTGTTGATGGAAACATCTAGTGGTTGCAGCTGGGATGTCATTCCTCCTGGCATGACAATGAGAATTTGGTGCGGGGTTCGCCCAACAACTTCTCCACGGAATCGGCCAGGTGGCAGCGAATTGCGTCCAACACAAGCACTGACGGGAATCCCCAACAGTGCTCCAGGCCGTTGACACCACACAGACTTTATCCAGTCAAGCACCAGTTACTTTCTCCACCCACGAATGCTGCCTTCGGTGACGCTGAACTGCCGTCCTGCGGCGCAATTCCTGATGGTCTCGGCACATAAAATAACTTTTCTTTTAATTGCAGCCGAATACTGTTTTCGTGCACCCGACATCATGATAGACTTGCGGTGAACGTGCCGAGATCCTTCGCGTGGTCAGAACAATCAAAATGGTGCCGGGTGAGAGAAGCAGCAGCCAGCTTACGCCACCGCAAGGTGGCGCACCCTCCGCTGAAACTGAAAGTGCAAATTTTCGGCTGAAAACTTCGGGATCCACATATAATACGAGGCACAAATTTCACATATTAAAATTTGGAAAAAAGCCTCGTATTATACGCGGGTTTTTACGGTACTTGAGTTTAACTTTTCCACAGGGAAGCGGAGGGGCACAAATTTGCACCAAAAATATCCCATCAGGCCACAGGCTGCTGGAGGAGCTGAGCAACTCCCAATTCATTGCAGAGCTTAGCTTAGATTTACACAGCAAAGAAAGCCAAGCACCGTGAAAACTTTGAGTGCATGCATGTCGAAGTCCAGAGGCTGAGAATTTTCTTCCTCTGCTACACAACTTCATTGGATGGCTCAATTCACTTCAGAGAGTAATCTCTTGTTGCTGAATTTTCTTCTGTGTTAGAGTTCTTGAATAGGAGTGAAGGCAAACTGACTCATTTCAAGAGACATTCTCTTTCGTAACTCTCACCTTGGCTAAAGGCAGACTGAACCACTTTTAAACATTCGGTACAATACGGTAGTACAGGATAAGGATTACCAACAGAAACTTTTTTAATTCTATAAGTTAGGTGTTCATATATGTACGCCTGATGTTAGATCCGAAAAGGCTTACCTGTGTTCCGCCCCTAAGGTTCCCAATATTGGGTGGCTCCATTGAAGTCCAAATTCGCACTCTGAACATGGCCGTCGATCGAGAGGAAACAGCTGCTCTTGGCTGCCCATGCAGCCGGTCCGGGCCGTGAGAGCTCAGCATGGCAACGTAGCTGGCGGGAAGAGCAAAATACGCACGAAATCGAAGCAGCGCTGTGCGTCTCGGCTTTCGCGGCGTCACCTGCCGGCACCTTCCTGCTTGTGCAGCGGCTGGCGGAGGTGGCCCACAGCCTGCTGAAGATGGCGCCCTACGACCCCCAGACCATGGCTTGCCGGGGGCTGCGCCGCTACCTCAACGAGGTCCTTCCCCAGTCGGAGTGGGCCCAGGAGGCCATGCGGCCCGCCCTGATCATGGTCATCCGACGCCTCGACAAGACCTTCACCAAGATCGCCAAGAAGCCCGCCATTCGGGCAAGGCTCTCTCTCTCTCTTGCACGCCCGCATGCACAAAAAACCTGCAAATGGGGATCGTGCTGGGTACAGTGTGGCGACGCACAACAAGAAGGGACTTTTTTACGTTGCTACCAGCAGTTTAGTTTCCACCTGAAGCGCACACCGTGATAGTAACTATGATATATGGGAGGGGGTTTATTGAAGAACGGGGCTTTGCTCACCTTGACGATAACATGCAGCTTTCTTTTATTCAAAAGATTTGGTGTTTTATAATACCAATTCAATGCTTGTCCAGCACTAAACGATGCTTTACTCACTGAAAAATTTAACAAGCCAACTGCATTGCATATTTTGTGACGTCAGCATTGATGCAATAGAGGGAGGTACCAAACACGGACACCTAACATGATCTCTAACTGAGCCTGCTCCAATCCCAAAAACCGTGCAAGGGAGAAAAGCTTGCGAGAGGCCCTGACGTCGCGTTTCGTGAAGCCACTCGGCCATTTTCGGAGGTCTCCCTTGTTTGCTCGTTGTTTGCACACGTGCGCCACCTCCTCAGACTTCACTCGCTCCTGTCTGCTTTGCCTGCCAACTGCTGGCCATCGGCTGAGCTGTGCAGTGACGTAAGGCTTCAGTGGCCCAGCCTTTGCTGTCATTGCTGGGGCACGGCTACTGCTGACCTCCAGAGAGCATGAAAGAAAACAATGGCATTCTCTCCACACTTCTGCCAATGCACCTCCAGGGCCTCTCCTGAGCTCTCTTTCCTCCATGCCCGAAATGCACCTGTTGGTGGCCTTCCTGGGTGGGGCAGCGATGCCATGCAGCCACTGCTCGCGTGCTTGTTTTAGTTCTTCGCCTATGATTGGGCCTGTACGTGTTGCATCTTGTTACGGTTCATAGTAATTGTTTCGTGAAGCACTGGGTGTGACTCGGCAAGCAGGGTCACAAAAGTGGCAGTGTCGCTTGTACCACTTAGCTGGTGGCATGTCAGAAAATCAGCTGCACAACAATGGGGTTTCGCCACATCAGTAGGCGGTACTTTACTACGCATAGGTCGTCAAATGGGAAAATATACCGGTTCAGTTTCGGTTTGGGTGACACAGTTTTGTTCCAGTTGGAATAAATTCACGTATTAAATAACCACTTCACAAACTGGTCCAATGAGTGGAATTATTACTAAGTGTGAAGACAATTAAACTGTGCACTTCAAAGGGAAAATAAACAAAAATTGGCACAGCTTGCACTAGTGGTGCAAGGCTTGAGAAACGGCAGAGATGGCGGCCCCCTCCTTTCATCGGGGCCGTGATGTTGCATCATCATCATCATCATCAGCCCACTAGGTCCACTGCAGGACGAGGGCCTCTTCTATTCACCTGCAACCGCTCCTGTCCCGCGCCGCTCAAGTCCATTCTTTTCCTCCAAATTTCCTTATTTCGTCCCTCCATCGAGTAATTGGCCTTCCTCTTTTTCTACATTCATCTCTCGGCGTCCACTTTGTCACCCTGGTAGTCCACTGATTGTCTGTCATTTCGCTTAATTATGTGGCCAGCCCAAGTCCATGTAATTTTCTTTATTTGGACTATGATATCTTTTCCTCTAGTTTGTTCTCTGATTCAGAAAGCCCGTTTCCTGTCTATAAGTGTTACTCTCCAATCATTATTCGTTCTGTAGCCTGTTGAGCCGACCAAAGTTTGCTTTCAAGTTGTGTAGTAAGGTACCATGCCTCCACTCTATATGTCATCACTTCACATTTATTTCCAAACTTGCCACTGAAAGTTCTCCATGACTGGCAGGCCCGGATCATTTCGTGCGCAGAATTTCACATCTCTCCCAAAGCGGACCGTGTTAGCAGGTGCTAGAACTCGTGGCCAAGTTCATAGCCAGCGCCCACGCTACAAACCCAAAGGAAATGCTGTGCGTCCGCAATGCGATGATAGCTCAATCGGACAGGTGCCGGTTTCGTAACACGAGAGACCCAGGTTTGACTCCAACCACAGCAAGCATGTTTTTTTTTTTTCTTTTTTTCAATTGGCTGCACATGTTATTGTTTCCCACTGCTGCTAACCCAGTACCCCTCGGGCCTTTGAGGTCACATATTGGCTAGGCTGCCGGTAAATTTCACAGCGTAAAGGTCCCGGTTTCGATTCCTGGCACCTCCCTACCATGTTTTCTTCTTAATTAAGGCTTCGAGGTTTTTGGGCACGCCGGATGGATTTGTGTCCACCTAAACAGCTCCAGCTCAGCTGTTAAAAATGAAAGTTTGGTTCATTCAGAAAAGAGCCTTGTCCCAGTAACAACACTTTAAGCCATTATGATAGTCAGCAATGCAGACAAAGAGCCTTGTCCCAGTAACAACACTTTAAGCCATTATGATAGTCAGCAATGCAGACAAAGTAATTGCAATTCACCAGCCACTTTCTCGCCCAGCCCTTATAAGAGCACAGGGGCATATTTATGCAATTAGCGGCCATCGACCAAAGCCACTGAAGAATCAGGACTTTGCAATTTAGTGGCACCTCCAGTCCTGTGTGCCCGTAGCCCAGGGAGATGGGAGGGAGGATAATGCGGTGCTGCTTCGCTCTGTTTCTTGCCTGCCTCTCTGCTTGGCACCATGCCTGTGCCAGCCACGGGGGGAGAGCTGTCTGGTCATGTCTCGATGTGGCAGTGTCTGGCATTTCAGTGCTCGGGCATTAGTTTTCAAAAGTTAGTGGGGCATCAGGTTTTAGATACCTTAATTCGGCTTGCCTGCTGCTACACTTCCCAAGACAGAAACAGTGGGACCTGCTAGATCCTGCTGCTCAGAGCAGAGCCTGCCTTGTTCCAGCTGGCCACCCACTGTGTGTAAAACAGTTTCTTCACTTCGTCGCAGGATAATTGAAATGGCACCATTATTTCAGAGGCTGGTTGACTGGGATGCGGCCCGCAATCTGCTGAAAGGGGTCTACATGACACTCTACAAGCACCCCTACATTGCCCATTTACCGCACCTGAAGGTACCGCAGTTTGTGGCCACTTTTCGCCTGCGCGCCAGACCTTGAGCTCAGCACTTGCGTGTTGACGCCTGCCCTTTCTTTGCCCAGTCGCTGGTGGCCATCTGCCAGAGCATCATTGTGGGCGACCAGAACGCCTCCCTGGTGGCTGAGAGCAGCGGCAACGTCTCAGTCTCGGCTGCCGCCCTGGCCCAGTCTCCGCCACCGGGCTTCTGCTCCGTGGCTGTGCGGCTGGTCACCATGCAGATGGTGGCACTTGGGGTGCGTAATTGGCAAATTCTGAGAGCAAGGTTGGGCCCAAAGTGTGGCTTGAGTGCAGTGTGCTCCGCACCGTGATGAGTGAGTCATTACCAGGCCCCCTGTCTATGTCGTGAGTGTGCTTGCCATTCCGAGGTCAACTGCTGTTGCACGGCGTCCAAGAGGATGGGAGAGCATCTGCTGGGCCCAGCACAAGCGAGAAGGGAGCTTCTGAAATCTAGCCAGCTTGGCAGGTGTGCCTCGCTGCGACTGCTGCACTTCCTACCCCAATATATCAGGCTGCTTTTGTGCTTCAGTGAAGAAAACAAAAAATGACGTCACCACTGGTATGTTTGTTGCCAGAACAAATGTGATGCGATTGCACGATACTGCGTTTTTACAAAGACTGAAAAGTTGCGTGGTCAGTGGTGTGGGGAATCTGCAAGGATGTATGCATACTTTCTATTTCTCGTGGAACAGCATGGGATACAGGCTATGCGAAAGTGCGGGTACGTTATAGTATGTGCAGAACTAGGGCAACCAGGGATTTCATCCAACTTTGGTTAAGGTGATCTGTGACAAAAATTTTGAGTGATGAGCTAGAGTGGGCTTATTAAGAAGTTTTTGAGTTTTTTTCTTCTGGATTTCTCACTGACATTTCTATCTCGAGTCTAGACTGGTTCTGAGCAGGTACTGGTATGAGCCTTGGTGGCTTTGATGACAATTGTTGCATGCTCGTGTGAGTGGTCTCAAGGTAGTTCTGTGCACAGTACTAGTAACAAGGAGCTGTGGTGGAAGGCCCAAGGGGGATGTTCAGTGCAGAGGAGGCACCTCTGGTTGTGCACACCATGAAACCATGCTAGCTGGCCACACAGTGGCACTCTGGACCGTGTGACAAGTTCCGCGAAGCGTACAGAGCCTTGCTTTGCTGAACCAGCTGGCTTGCTCCATGGCCAGTTGGTGTAGTGCCACAGGCGGCAGGGGAGGGTTGGTAGCGCAGCAGCCACGCCCCTCCCTCCAGTCACGCAGCCGTCGTCCTCCACCGCAGGACTCCCTTTCGCTGGAAAGCATCTGTGGAGGCTCGTCAGTGCTAACAAGCACAGACAAGACGGAGATTTTCCTCATGAACTTCATACTGCCGCTCTGCATCAGGGTCAGCAGCGGAGTGAAAGGCAAGTTTTTCTCCCTTGCTGTGGTCTTTGTGTCGGGTAGGGTATGTTTTTGCCACGGCAGAAGACAGCAGTGATGCTCAGTTAAGCAGTTGAGACAGCAGTGAGTGCGGGGTCCGTTGAGAGTGCCCTGGTTGCAGACGTGCCCAAGATGCGTGCGACGGACATCAGCTTTGCCCTGACCGTTGTGCTGAATGCCCTGTCGCCCCCGGGAGCCCACAAGCACCACCCCTCGTCCAGTGCTGTGGGGGGAAAGCCGACCGCCGAAGCCCAGCAGAACACGGCCACAGCACGCGACAAGTCGTCCACCGCCATCAGAAGCTCCCTCTACCAGATCGGCTTTCTGGGTGAGCTGTAGGCTTTGCACTGTGCTTTGACTAGGCAGCATTGATTGGCCTTTGAAACGCTCTCAAAAGGCTGCTCGTATAAACTCTTGCGCCGTGCATGCACTTCCTAGAGGTATAGTATCAGTACAGCCTGGGCAGCATCAACTGTAAAAGTTGCTTGCTACTCTAATGCAGCAAATTATTGGAGGTTTACCATTGGAAGGATCAGTGCTGAAAATTTTCTGCACAAAAGCAGCCTAGTTCACCTACTTTGCGACAGAATTGTGAGGAGGTGGTGGTAGCACGGTTTCCCACTGTTGCCCTTACTTCCCTATCATTGCTGCATCTATAGCACAACTTTGTGCGGTTAAATTAGCAGCGAGAACTTGCTGCTAAGCGAGTGAATCTATTGGAATGCAATGTGGCTCTTTGGCCCTGGTTGCAGGTTTGAAGATATTGATTGTGTGCTATGAAAGGCAGCTTGTCAGTGACTGGCATCGCATTGCCCGCTGCATCCGCGAACTGGGCAACAGACTGCAAGGTGAGCTCTCCCTTTGGTGCGTGCCCTCTTTGTTTCCCCAGTCACCAGGGAAAAGGTGTGCACAGTAGAGGTGTGCACGGGCTCGGGCCACCCGACTTACTTTTAACCTGGGCCTGGGCCGGACTTTGGCCGAAATGTAAATGCTTTGGACGGGCCCGGCCGTCCTGACGGCCCGGGCTGGCCCGGCACGGTGAAACAATACTAAGGTTTTCTATGATATCGCAGAAACTACATGTTGCTGACGCGGTAAAAGCACGGATCATAACAAGTCTGCAGGACTTGTTATGTTTAATTGGGGGTGTTTTGCCCGTTTAATGTTGGTTTTGCCTGTTATCATTTCCCTTACGATGCATTTCACCGCCTTGAGGTAGTTCTCGCTTCCAAACGTGCCCCAATCACGCGCGGGCCCCTGCGGTATTTGGGTTGGAAACACGCAGCCGGGCCGGGCCATAAGGCTAAGGTCTCGGGCCGGGCCGGGCCGGCCCGCCGGCCTTCTTCGTCGGGTCGAGCCAGGCCTACTGCGATAAGCACCGAGCCCAGGCTGGGCTCGGGCCCAAATTTTTGGCCCGTGCACAGCTAGAGTGCACAGTGCACAACCCCCACCCACACAATGCTGCAAAGTTTCCTTTCCTTGTTTAAATGTGTGCTCACCATCTAAAGGCAATGAGGGAAAAAAAATAACACAAGAAGTTTATCATCATACATGATAGAACATTTAATCTACAGCAAGATGAAAATCCAGCCAAACACGGTTATATCTAACTCACAAGAAAAACACCCATCGGTTCGATATACGCCCCTAGTGGTGCCTGTAGGGGCACCACTGAAATGCCCCCAGTGGCCCGTTTCGAAAGCAGTCGCGGGAGGCCCGTTCACCACTTTCGCCGCTGCTCTTGCGGCTCGCTCACGACCGAGATTTACCGCTTGTACTATGTGCTGGAAATGCATATTTATGCGGAGCAGTCACTCTGTTTGTAAATGTTTCTTGACGCGATCTTAGTGCGGTACAGTCGGTCTGTATAAGCACCAGGCATGTGTCACAGGCCGGCGTCGCAAAACCGGCATATGCATGGAGCTGATAATAATTCCATTGCCCTGAAATTTACTAACGGTATCTCCGTAAGCAGCATTTCTTCGACTATACACTGCGATGTAAATCGGTTTTGTGTGCTTTCATGACTAACAAAGCACTCATACCTGACAGCATGCCAGTTACGTTAGCCAATATCATACCTCAGATATTGATCACTACCCTGGACAAGCCAATGTCGCATAAATTTCACGAACACTCTACAAATGAAGTACGATGGATAATGCGAAATTATATGCGGGAATCAGCACAGGACAAAAAATTTAACGCTGGGTTGTCTTGTCGCAAGGTTAGCGCTTGCAATCAATCATCTGCTATATATATATATATATATATATATATATATATATATATATATATATATATATATATATATATATATATATATATATATATATATATATATATATATATATATATATATATATATATGTATCTTTCGCGACCAGTGTGGAGACGGGCTCATAGAGTAACCCTCGTCCGTGAGTAAACGCCTCTTCTAAAGATTGTCATATCACGTAGGGGGCCTGTAGAATCTACAATAAACTCAAATTAAAGGGCCTTATCAGATACCACATTCCCCCAACGACACCTTTTATCACTTGTGAACATACTGTATATACTTAGGGTTGTTTGTTTTCGGCTAAAACGAAATTTTACTCGATTCTTACACCCCAAACATGTTTCAGGAGAATCAGGTTAAACCAGACGTTTAGCCTGATTTAACCTCCCCGAATGTAGCGATGTGCACGATCGTGCGCTGATGGCCCGCCCTTCTCAGCCAGCACTTGCTAGAAGCAAGCCCCACAAACACAGCTTCCGAACTCGTTGAGTATTGACACGACTCTACAGCTCGGTACCCCAGGGCTCGCAAAGGCTGCACTGAAATTGAACTGCCTAGCTAATGGAAACTGTGATGTCGAGAGCTTTCTCGATCCCATTTGAGGTACATTCAGCGGTCGATGACCAGCTTTTCTTGAATAAAATGTTTCATTTCTTAGAAGTTATGAATGCTCTTTACTGTCATCATTACTGATTTATTTCCAAACAAACGCCAAATTTCGAGAGAATTTTTAAGAAAACCATGATGACCCCCCCAATTACCAGCTTGAAATAAACTCCCATTTTAGCACGTCAGAGTTAAGACGCTCATGATATCGTCTAAAACAAACTGAGTGTATTACTTAGTAAATATGCAGATTTAACTTGAGAAAACACGAATTTCGGAATGGTTTCTACAAAAGACCCGATTTCTCCCTGATTATCAGTTTGAAAAATAGCACCCAATTTTTACTCCCAGATTAAAAAAATATATATATAAAACGCGAAAACAAACAACCCTATGTATACTCACTTACTTACTGTATACTTCAAAAATTAGAATTTTTGAAGCTGCACTGGGTTTTTTATTCCCGTACAAGCTGTTCTGTTTCTTCCGGACTTGGCAGACCATTTATTTTTCCGTGGTTCCTTGGTTATTGCAATAAGGCGCGAGTGGGCGTGCACTTAATTAACGAACCTCAGCCTTGGAATATATACTTGACATTATTGCGTGGCTTATATTCCCATAAAAGGCGCAAGTTATTGTCAGGCATTGCGATAATCACATCCCTAAGACAGATTTTTCTACGACGTATATATTTTCGAGACGAAGCCACATTTGTTGTCCGCGCTGCAAAACGAAACCAACCTCTCACTGTGCCAGTATCAGGTCTGAACGAGACAACTTGTGCCTGACTTGTAGTGATGATATGCTGCTACTGTCGCCGATGCCTGTAACTGCGGCCTATAAGCGCGCAGAACCACATCCCCGGATAGCTCTTGTTGGCGTTCGAGCATTCTACCAAAACACAGCTGTTTTTTGAAGTGCCCTAAACGTACTATTTGCTTACAAACATCACCATAGCAAGTTGTTTAGGGCGTGGAAAGGCAAAAAGAAGCGAAAGAGAACCAAAACACTGCATGAGCCCCTATCAGCCATGCAGCGCCTATCCTGTAAGCGCCGCAGAGAAGCGGCGGAAAGAGGCACAGCGATCGCGGAGCTCGAGCGGGCTTGTCGGAGGGAGTGTGGGGAGGCTCGTCGGAGCTCACCTTGCGGGCTTGTCGGAGGGAGGCGGGGAGGAGGGAAAAAAAATGCAGTGCTGCATGGCAAGACACATCGACCGAGTTGATTACTTGTAGATAGATGGTAGCTTAACAGAATCTCCCCTTTCACACACTGCGGTGGCTCAGTAGCTGGGGCATTGCGCTGCTAACCCCAAGGACGCAGGTTCGATTCCCGGCCACGGCGGGCACTTTTCTGATGGAGGTGAAGAGCGAAAACGTCCTTGTGTTCGAGATTTTGGCGCATGATCCCCAGGTAGTCCAATTAATCCAGAGCCCTCCACTTTGGCATGCCTCATCGCCTGTGTAGCATTGGCGTGTTAAACCTCATAATCAACCAATCAATCAATCAATCTCCCCTCTCACTTGTGCCAGGGCCACGCTTGTTATCTCATCCTGTTCGACACGGCATGGCACGGCGGCACCTAACCTTTGGAATGGCAAGTCTACTTGCGATAAGATACAGTGGCAAGGGTCTGACTGAGCAGTAGAGCTATTTTATTATTTGCTTTTGACAATAAGCGGGAAGATTGCAACGACTGCTGGTGACGATTCATGCTTCATGGCGCAGTGCGCTGTGCTGTGAAGCTGCATTTAGGGGCAAAGTTTGTGCTTTGCCCAAGTTCATTTCCAACTCACGTGAAACCGTGCCGCCACTTGGAGAGCAGGAAATCGTGACCAGTGACTCGGAGTGTTAGTCCCTTGGAGAGTCTTGCCGGAGCACACCACGTGAATGACAGCTGAGTGAATAGTCCCTACTACTCCCTGCGCAATGTGACTGGCGTTCAACATCATCTCACAGTTGCCTCACATTTTGAGGCGCTGCTTGGGAGCGCTGTCGCCACAATACCGCTTTTGGTAGCAGGGTGGTGCAGGAAATTGAATTGCCGCAGTGTGGCGCAAATGGTGCGGCACTTGCACCTCTGCTGAAAGAACGGGCTGGCGGCCCAGCTAGGCTGGCCTGCTGGACCACTGCTATGGTCACTTGGTGCAGCGCTGCGCTACCCTGTTACAGGCGGGCTCGCCCTATGGAGTTTTCTGGACTTTGTGGTGACCCACCGGACTCCGCTGTACGTGCTGCTCTTCCCACTGATCAAGTACAAGGCAAGTGCTGCAGAAAACAGGGCAGAGCTGGTCGCTGGTGCCAATGCGTAGCGAGAGAACGAAAACTGACCGATGCAGTTTCCTAGTTGTATGAGCCAAATTTCATGCATGTGCAAATTCAGAGTACTGTAGATATGGCAATCATTATCTGGTCTTGCTAACGTAGAGTGATGGCATACAGTCTCAGTCTGATGCCCCTATCCAGGGTAGGCCGTGTCACGAAGGGCCAGCTCATGGCTGGTCACAAAAGGAATGCACTCTGCATTAAGGGAGGCGAAAAAAAGAGAACAGCGCACTTGTTCCTTTGTGCACCAAGACTTGTAGTCCTGGGCAGGCAGTGGGTCCAGCATGTTATGGAAGAGCTGAGCTGTGCCGGAAAAGCATCCTCGAAGTGTTCCCCCTTGCAGATCCTGCAGACCATCTGCGACAGTGAGCAGGAGTACTGCTACCAGCAGCTCATCCGGGACAAGATCAAGGGAGCCAGCCTGCCCACGCCCAAGAGCTTTGGCTGCATGTTTGTCGACCTTGTGAACGAGCTCAAGACGCTCAAGGAGGACCTGGTCGCCTGGAAGCTGGGTAACATCTGCTCGCCGTACGTGCCTAGCGCTCAGCTGCTGAGAGGAGCCCTCCCTTCCGCTGCAGGGGGAGGGGGAGAGGTGGAGCGTGGCCGGCCCCTCCTGCCTGCCGAGGGCCACGCGGGGGAAGCGCTGCCCCAGTCGGTGAGCTTCAGCCGAGCGGGAGCCCTGGGCCACCGGCCCAGCTTCACCGAGCTCACCCCCGACCAGCAGAGCATCACCCGCCTGGGCAGGCCCCCGGGATCGGTCGAGGCGCCCGGTGAGGCCACCAGACCCTTACACTGGGAAGGGTGTTGCCTTCTACTGCAGCAAGGGAGGCACTGTGGGCCACACGTGTAACGGGTCGTGCCGTGCAGCCGTTCAGAGAGAAAGCGTGCGGTCAGTTCTGGTGGCGGAGACGATGCTCGTTGAACGCTTAACCTCTGGCTAGCTCCCTACACCTTTTGTGCGCTCGGTCTCTCCAGCTAGTCGAGTGGCGCGCACATTGCGAGGGTGGGCTTTCCACGGCCCTGGCCTCAAGGTCTCAGGAGGGTTTGCTGGAATCTGCCTCAAAAGCAGGCTCTAGGTCACGGGCCTGCATGTAAAGCGCCGAGAGATAACCCACCCAAAAATGGCAGTAGTAAAGTTAGCGAAAACAAGGCTATGGTAGCAACTTGGAAAATAATGAAGGTACATTCGAGAAAGAAAAAAAAAAGAAGCACCACTTCAAACTCGAGGCTGGGCTATCTTTTGGTAGTGGACTGTCTCTCAGTATTTTTCAGTACTGCAGGTTTGTTTCTCCCTGACTTTATTCCTTAAAGGGACACTGGAGGAACCAGCAAGTTGGTTTCAAACGAAAGTCCAACCTTCCCATAGCCATTTTAGCGTCTATTCATTGCTGACAGATGCCTTAATCGCTGAGAAATCGCTCATCAAACACTGATCAAATGTGATGCGAACAGCAGCTGCAGTTGCTATTTGCGTCATTTGAGTCAAGGCAGCGGTGATGTATAGTGGTATAGAAGCAACTGAATACAATGCTTCCACATACCAAGCAGTTTGGTCAGCTTCGGTCAAATCAGTTGTGCTTCCCCAAACTCCCATGTCCTTCGCAGCTCTGGACCACTGAGCAAAATGTTCCCTCATGGGACCCATGATCAGAATTGATGCTTTCTTGAAGAAAGACATATTGCCTTTTTGAGGCTCCGCGAATGTTGGTATCGAACCAACTGCTCGTGCATAGCTCGCATGCCTCCTCAAAAAATGGTACCACCACTCGTATAGGGCTTCTTACAATATACGCTAGAGAAGAATGTGGCGCTAGCGTCTATGCGGCTCACATCAAGGCCGTCTGTGTCATCATGGGCCACCATGAAACCGTACCCTCGCCTTAGTTTCATCATTGACTTGGATTGAAATGTTACAGTGACCATAAATTTGTATACAGTGCCACAAAAGTGCAAAGAAGAGTGTAATTGTAAAGTATAAAATTAAACGCGCTGTTTTAAAACTAAGGAAATTAAAAGTAAAGCGCATTTCTTTTACCAAGAGTCTGCTGGATCAGTTGCACCTACTATTCTGTAGACCAAGCTGGTAGTTGACAATAATGTAAAATTTCAGGAGAAGACTCATTAAAGGGACACTGAAGTGAATTTGTCAATCTTCTCAAGTAAACACACTTTTCATCATTTATCCTGTCTATAAGGTGATATTTATTTTACAAAGCCTGAAAGTAGAAAAACTATCGTGTGGTCTGCAGCAGCCGCACTAACTAAAGGCATTGACGTCAATACAAGGTGTAGTGTGATTGGACGATATCCAATGTTAGAATTCAAACTAGTTTCAGTTTCGGTTTTGTGAAACAACGCTTGGCATTTGACGTTATCGTTGGATGGGCATTCTCGATATCTCAGTTATCGAAATACTGCGCTTCTGCCATTTGGCTGTGAAATGCATCAGATAGGCCTACCAGCACGGCCTGGAATCTTAGCAATCACTAGCCAAGGCCTACGCAGTGGATGAACGCCCTCCGCGTCACCGCAGACGCTCAAATGCCATGCGCTTTTCCCCATCTTTGGAGTTTGCCTGGCTCGTGCCTGTAAGGTAAGAGGCGTGTTCACACCAGGCCAAGGGTCGGCAGGTTCTGGACTGTGCCTGCGAGCACTTATGGCAACACCAGACCAACGAGAACTCGCCAGAGCGTCAGTGTCAGTCTGCACACCTTCTGCGAGCTCGCTCGGGAAGCCGTGAACGTTACAGTGCAAAAATAGTGAACTCAGTATAGAAAACATTGCCCACTAAACAAATGAACTTAAAACAATAAAAAAAAACAAAATCAATAAACAAAAAGAAAACATGCGCTATGGGGAATTTGAACTTGCGAATTGCAAAGAGCATGCCCAGTGCTCCCGACCACTTGGCCACAAGGCAGTGCTGTGAGCGGCGGAAATATACAGTATATATTGTATTTACTTGCGTAGTGAACCCACTTTCTTTCCAGAAAATTCGGCATGAATTTGGGGGAGGGTTCATTATGTGGGAAAAAATTGCAACAGATTTTTAGAAAATGAAATTTCACACAAAAAACTTGTGAGGGGAAGCGCTGTCAGAGCCTTATCATTTTTGTAAAAACACGTAGGTAATTATGTACTCAAATTTCACTTTTATTCCCAACATGCTAGTGGCCCCCTACTCGCCATGGAGCTGACTTCCTCACTAAAGTCACTTGCTGCTTCACATTCGTTGTCGGCCCACAGCGCAACATCGTCTGTGCCGTCAAGGCACTCCAAAACTGCTTTTCCAACACTGGGAAACTTGGCTTCTTTGATCTTTGGAACCACGGAACACACAACGATCCGGGTTCACCGCTCAAAAACATTTCGTTTTTCGCCCATAGCGTACACGCACTGGGTCAACACTGAAGTGCTGACCAGCGTCGCAGTTCCCATGTGAATCAACGCATGCTTCAGTTTAAAAGCGGCTGTGTAGCTCATGTACTGGCCTGTCGTATAGCGCACACCAGGAGCGCAAATAAAGATCGGAACACAGCTGAACAGCAAAACTACAAAGCATAATGGCGAAGTCGCGGAACAGCAAGAGCAGAGGATGGGGCGTATGTTTAGTGCGTTGTTCACACGCCACCTGAATCAGGTGGAACAACAAAGAGAAGGGAAGGAGTGCAGAGTATGTTTTGTGCTTCGTTCGCATGCCGCAATGTTTTCATGGCCATGGCTGGGCTAGAGCGGCGGCGTGCGCACATTTGTATCAACCAGCGCGTGCCGCCGCTTTAGCCCGGCCATGTCATGGCGCGTGGCCTCCGCGATCGGCTGCTACGGTGCGCCGCCGGCAGCAGATCGCGGAGTCCACGCATGGCGCAAGAAGGTTTGTTTTGTGTTCAGGAGGTAGCACTCCTTAATTAAGCGTGCAATTTTTAAATTGAGAGCCACGGCATTCGCGCTCACATTTTTGGCTACTGTTGAGATTTCTTTTTGTTGGAATGCGTTTTTAGCATTTCTGCGCGTACTGTACTGCGATATCAAATTACTGTGATCGTCTATGGCATCAGCAACCATGCTGAGGTAAAAACAGATTCCCGCTGCATTTTTTATTCAAAGTGACAAAAAAGTAAATTCTCATGGGGAAAAGTTGGGGGAGTGTTCATTACGTGAGTGGGTTCATTATGCGAGTAAATATGGTAATGTATAGCCAGTTTACATGCGCGCACGATTCATGGATTATTTATCGACAGTGACTCGCAGCGAATGGAAGAGCACAAGTTCAGATCGGTCGTATAACCAACCCCCTGCAGTAGGTGCCCTAACCTTTCATTGGCGATAAGGCTCGAACTGAGCACGGGCACGCTTCACCGACAGCAACGTCCGCGCGCGGAGGACGGATGAGCAATTCAGGCGGGTTGCTTGAGGGTTACCTGCAGTGCATCTTGTTCCTTTGGCCGCTTCCTGCCGGAGATATTGCTTGCAGAAGCTCGGGCACTTACCGGGGTAGGTTGTTGAGTTTGCTAATTGGGCACCAATCGGAAAGTAGTAGGAAAAATCGGAGTTCACTCCCACCCCTATGTAACACCCAGAAGGGCCTTTAGGGTACATGAATAAAAAAAAGAAAATGCTTATCCTAAATGAAATTGAAGGTATGATGGCTGAAAAGTGTCAGGGAAGCAGCCTGTCTTGCAGTGTATAAAGTCTGCTGTCTGCATTTTTTAAATTACATCAGTTCATGGAAAGCTTTGATTTACATTTATTTCACGTTCTCAACCTATTTGGAACTGTTAATTTTAGGAAAAACATTTATGAATGCTTCTCCAATGAGCTCTCGCTGTGCGCAAATATTTTGACTTTATAACAGCGATCAAAACATTTTATTCGCACGTAAGCAAGGCCGTACTACTACTTATTTGCGGAAAGGATGCCATAGTCAGACAGCTTTGTTTGCTTCACGCAAATCTGGCGCACATCTTTCGCAGAGCATCTATACGTGCTTTCCCTAGCTGAGCGGAATGTCTTTGGCAGAAATGAAGTCCCCAAGGGATTGTATCATGCATTGGGCCTCCTGCGAAGGCACTACTTGAGTAGGCTGCGCAACCCCGTCGTCAGAGTCGTCGCTGTCCAAAGCACATACCCGCAGCAATCGCCTCTTCAGTGAGGCACTCGGACGCTTCCAAAACATCTGCCCTGACATTCCTTTTATGGAAAGAAGGAAGCAGTCTTCGGTACCCAGTCAAATTTAAAGCGGCGTGAGGGCATGAGCTCGCAAGTGGGTGCGGGGACGATGCCGACGCAGCGGTGCTATGAGGGGGGTTTGAAAGGAAAACTGCTCTCCTCTTCCTCTCACTTCCTTGTAAGCAGCGCAGTTGACTCATTTTCTGAGGGGTGGAAGGGCGCATGCCGTTGGTGCAGAGAGCCGGCGGCAACTTAGATTTTCAGTGCATGCTGTAAGCAGATTCAATCATTACATCGGATATCGTGGAACTGGAGAATTGTAATAAGTGATTTGTTTATCATAGAACGCATACAAAACTGTACGGTGCGATAGGTCGATCTTCATCGTTATATCTGACATGTTGTTTTAAACAGTATCGGGCTCGACTGTATACCTATAAAAACATCGCCTTCATGGTGAACTGGTGCACAGACTGTCTGCTACAACTTTCGCGGTGACTAAATACCTGCTCAGTCAAGATGTCCGGATGCTGTTAACATATATGCTGCTACTGCAAAAAAGAACCGCAAGGCGAGCTGTGCTTTCCACAAACTAGCGTATCTACATTTGTACTTACTATGTAAATATGCACTGATGGTTGCTCGCCGTCAGTAGTCCTCCCACTTGTTTATAATGAAACACAGCTGTCTTAGCATGAATAAACAGAGCGAATTTCAAGTTTCCAAGCAAACTGAAAAAAGGGAAGCGAGTTTCAACCATTTCGACTACCTCGCAGACATAGTAATGCGTAGTAATGCACAGCAAACCCAAGAAGGTGCTTAAGAATCCGATAGGCATGCCAAGCCAGCAGCACTTATCTTCCCATAACCCCCCATGCCGACATAGATTTCCAGGCGCAGTTTCCTCTCTACTATACTTACTATAAGAAACTCTATGCCGCCGCTCAAGTATGGATAAGTAGCGAAATCAAATGGTAGCCAGGAAAGACGTTTTAAGCAGTTCTGGTGCAAGTTTAGTGTTGTGACCAGTGGCAGCGGCACCTGTTTTCACATTTTGCTGGTGTCTACCTTACTTTTAAATAAGCTACGCATAAAAGTGTTCTCAGTTCTCAGTGAGCTAACCTAACAATCTAGAGCAACTTGTGTTTTGACTTCAGTGTACCTCTAATAAGGCATTGCTTGTGCGATGTGAATGAGGCGGTGGTAAATTGTTTCTCGTGCTCCTCTGCTTGCTAGACGTGTGCACTGTGCACCTGTGCAGCAGCAGCTCATGGGTTGCTCTTCGTGTCACCTCCCGTGGTGCCTTCCTGTTCTTCATTTCTTGTCCCCTGCCCCAGTGGGAGGCAGCAGGCCAAAAAGGCCGACCTCTTCTTCTTCCAGATCCCCTTTGTCCCTCTCTAATTAGAGTACTTCTCCCATTAGCATTTGCATGCATGAGGTGCTTCGGTGGTTGCATAGATTTTTCAGGCCGGAAAGCCGAATTGTTTTTTTTTTTTTTGCGTGCTGTTATGCATTTTATTATCTTTTAATTAGGGGTAGGGCGTTTCTTTTTCACTTACTCAGTGAGCTAAGTTCAGCACTACAACTGTTGCGGTGTGTATTTGTGACGCACCTCAGACGTACGACACCCTGGAGACATAGCTGGACGGAGGGGGTGAGGGAGGTGAGCTCAGTGCTCTGAATGGAGCGTGGCTGTGCAGAGGGACCTGCGGCGGGAGGCGGCGGAGCGACCGCCCAGGGAGGGCCCCCCCCGGTGCGGCAGCGCGAGGAGCCCCGGCGGGAGGCGCGCGACCGGGGCCTCAGCCTGCGGCTGCAGTCGTCGCGCGAGAGCGGCCGGGTCATGCAGCGCTTCCTCAGCCGCCGGACCAGCTACCCGGCTGAGGAAGAGAGCAGCGGACCCATGCAGGGCAAGCTGCTTCCCGTCTCCTTCCCTCCCAGGGCAGGGCACAGGCTGCTCTCACGGCCCTGTTGGGCAGTCCAGGTTGTTGGGCTCCAAGCTGTGCCATCTCAGCTGTGCCTGTGTGGTGGTGTGCGAAGGACGCCTTTCTAAAGTGGGCAGCTCCGACCTGACTATCCAACGGGTAGTCACAGCGAGGGCTGCTGCGGTCACCACACCCCCCTGAGGGGCCTTTAACTCTTTCGTTATGGCGGCAAAATGGCCGATTTCGAATGGCTTCCACAAAACTTATTTTTCTCTTGAGCTTCAAGCACATAACAGAGTTTTGTGAAACGTGCAATTATTTACAGTTTATTGGTCAAATAAACAGAAAGGAATTCACAATAAAGTACTACAGTAAAAGCGCGTCAATTCGAACTCGAAGGGGACCATAAAATTGTTCGAATTAAGCGGAGTTCGAATTGGCGGGTGGGCGCTAGAATGAATGGAATTCGCTCCTCACCGCGCGGGCAGAACACAAAAACGGCACCCCAGGGCTGGTTATCACGCATTAGGCGCTACTAGATGTTTGTTGCAGCTGATTTTGTAAATAATGCTCATGGAACTTGAGTAGGGAATGGCACCGGCGGCGCGGCGCACGTGCTATGCTGTTGTTTTTCTGTTTCGTTGGTTTGCATCTCTAGTAAATTTGGTTTGGTTTTGATTTGCAACACATTGTAATCACTCTGGACCGACTTCTCCTGCGAAGAGCGACGGAAACCAGCGGATCTCAGTTCGAATTAACTACCCTGGATAGCGATGCATTCTAATTATCGAGAGTTTTTCACCATTGAAATTTACAGGCTGTGCCGGGGTCAGCGCGTCAGTTCGGATTAACCGGAAGTTCGAATTAACCGAGTTCGAATTAACGAGCTTTTACTGTATATGCACAATGCATATGGGCGATTGTACTGAGCCGAAAACTTACTGTAGGAATTTTAAGATATAGACTTTGTTTCTACGTTCCTAAGCTATGACACACAGTCAAATGAGAAACTTTCAGAACTCGCAGACAAGCTGAATATGGTGCTGATGAACAGAGTTGCCTTGAGAGCAAGTGCTGTCACTGCAGGGAAGCTGCCTGTTCCCATTAAAGTACCACCACAGGCTTGTGATTTCTTATGGTAGTAGAGCAAAGCTTTGCTTGTCCTCATGAATTTGTCAGCTGAATGTTATCAGTTTTCAAGCTATTGTCAGAGCACGGTTCCATCAAACTCCTGTGATTTTCAATTGAGCGAGCCTCACGTTTTTGTGCAACAAAGTTTCTCATACAGGCTGAATGACATCAGCCTCTGCTTGACAAATAGATTTACTCTCTCTCTCTCTCTCTCTCTCTCTCTCACACACACACACAAACACACGCTCACACACACATAGTGCAGCTACACTTCTCTTTGTCACATGATAAACAAGTTGAATAATCGACGCCCTACATCTTCATTTTGCGCGAGCTGTACCATTGGCATTTGCCGTTCTAGCCCATAACTACTGCACCAGAATAACATGATAAGTGGATATTACATAAATGCCTGCACTGAATTTAAACAAGATATGAATTGTGGTCTGCGTGCGCGTGGCAAAATGCCTGTTTTTCAATATTTTTAAACCTAAGCATATCATGTCTAACATTTTTTCTGAAGCTTGCTACAAATTTTCTCTCTGACAAAAATAAGTTTCACAATTCCACACCTTAACTTTGTTTCAAAAACTGCATCATTTAAAATCCCATCTATATAACTTTATTTTTATATACCATGCATATTTTCTTGCCCAACTCTAGGATTAAAAAAAGTTTTGCTAGAACCAACACAAAAAAAATTTCTCATGGTTTGGAATAAATAGAATTTAATTTTTTACAGCCTCTTTAGAGTTGGTAAACAATTTTATAGGGATATTGCTAGCACACCAAGAAGACCTTGTATATTCGAAACAGATATTAAATTTCATTTATCCTGATCAGATATGTGCATATGTGGCATTTTTTTCTGGAGCTTGCCAAAAACTTCATCTTACAACTTACATTTTGCACCTAAGCCCTTTATTTGCTCTTTAAAACTACATTATTGAAAATTGCATCTATTTAGCTTAATTTTTCTGTTTTGTGTATTTTTGAGCCCAACAATTCTTGCATTTTAAAAAATTATTGGAACTGACGAAAGGCTGCAACTAATAGTTATAGCTGAGAAACTGCTCTTACTAAGGGTATTGCTAATACATGCACGAATATTTTGTGTGTTCCAAAATGTTTTCAAAAGCTTTTTGTTTCTAGATTTGGGCAAATTTTGCAAAAATTTGTCATTTGGTTGGTTCAAAAACAAAACTATACCATCAAATAGCACATTTACTTGGCTTCGATTTTATGTGCTTTTCAAGTTTTTAAGTCAAACAGTTCTTAAAAAAAATTACTAGGATTAAAAAAAACTACGAAGCATTTTTCGCGTGATATGGAAAAAGTTAACTCTGTAGGTTCAAAATATGGCATCGCTGTGGCTGAGAGATGGCTCACAAACTGGCTAAAGGCTTAGAAGAATAAGAAATAGCTGGAAGATTCTTCTCTCAGGGAAGCTCCTGCAAACAAAGTGAAGTAACTGAGTTTAAAAGAAAATTTGATAAATTTTGGTCCGTGTGAACAGTAACCTTTACTCGGTGCTCTTTGCCCTTAATTGACCTTACGCGACAAAAACCAGCCAATGGGTTGCGGTGGAAGCCAGGGCCTCTGGAATGCAAGATGCGCAGAGCAGCTCAGTGTCTGTGGCTGACCGAAGGGGGGATGCGCTGCGTGCCCTTTGGCTTGGAAATGTGGTGGAGGCGCGTACTGAGGCCTGCATGAGCAATTTGAGCTCACTAATTACCGAAGTAGCGCTTAGGGGAGCGGGACAGTGCATTTCCACTGAATGGCCTCCTTGCTTGGCGATGCAATAGTGCCGAGCCATAGCGAAGGAGCGGAGAAAGGGCGATGATGAGAGCACAGAGCTGCCAGTCACTGGTCGGCTGTCCCTGGCCACTGCAGTGTACCGTCCAATGGAACCCATGGACGCGGAGCAGTCGGCGTCGTCCGAGCCGCGCCTGTTCCGGAAGTCGACGCTGCTCATCAAGAAGAAGGGCAGCAGGAAGAGCACGGGCAGCAGCAGCCTGACCTCGGTGGGGGTCGCCGAGAGCGGCGCAGCCACCGAGGACGAGGAGGCCCTGCAGGACAGCCTCCCCGAGGGGGTGGACTCGACCGGTACGCGCACTTCGCTGGCGGTAGACCAGTTAGCGCTGTGGCTTCCTTACTGCCGAGCTTCAGGCGCAACAGTGCCTTGAAAAGGTCCTGAAACACCGCAGCGCCCTCGGAGGTTGTGTGCTAAGGACTCGCTGGTGTGCCAGCAGCCCACGGTTACCCCGCAGAGTGGTTGCATGCAGGCCACGAGCTCTGCCCGCGGGGGCTCTCCAGTGGCATGGGTTGTTGCGGCCGGCTGCCCAGTGCCACTGCAGCTGTTCGATGTGCTCACGGCTGCCATTTGTGCAAGATTTACGACAGTGCAAGCATTTCTGCTGCGACTGCAGTGTGGCGCACACTCCTGGTCTGTACATGCGCAATGCGTGTATCACAAACTGGCATGTGATGTGGTGCTGACTGCGGTTCGTTGACCCTGCAGCCTTCTAACAGTGACTCAGAAATTTGTGTTTCTGAGTCACTGAACCTCACAAGGCCGTGGGTAGCGCAGTGCACTGACATAATCAAGAGCAGCACTCGTACCTTATGGCGCATCGGTTACACTTGCCAATATCATGCCTTGGGCACTTATTGACAGGCACCCTTGTCGTTTTGCTATAACATCACTGCACAAGCCTTTCTTGTAGGTGTTAAAGGGACACTAAAGTGTAAAAGCAAGTTGACCTCTATTGGTAGGTCATAGAGCTGTGAGTGCAGATATGCTACTCACGGCAGCATAAGTTGCTTATTTGCGCATAAAATGTCAAAAGCATGAAAATGGCTATCACAGCCCAATACACTTTCCCGCAGTGCAATTTTTGACGTCGGAAATTGTGAATGGTAAAGCTTGCCTCAGTGCCTTTCTTCCCCCCCCCCCCCCCTTTTTTTTTGAAACAAACGCTAAGGCAGCAGGAACTTGTAAATGTAAAATAGATGTGCTGTATTTTCCAGTATATAAGATGCTCCCCCAAAATTTGCGCTTCCAATGAAAAGGTTCGTGCATGAGACGTTGGTGGACAATTGAAATACGAACCACAAAGCGCATGGCTGAAGATACCGATGCCATCACCTGGCAGCAGCCGTGGAAAATGCACGGACAGGTGCAGTTGAGATGTCGGGAGCGAGGTTGCGTGTCCCACTGCAATATGTTGCCCTCTGCTCGCTCGCATGCTTGCCTTGTCCCCATGCCGCAAGAGCGCTGAAAACAATTGTTAGCGATGCAGTGCGAAATAGTATCTGCGGCCACTGTGTGCTCAGCTCACACGAGTGCCTGCACACCGTATGTGCCGGCGTCACTCTACCGACATAGCTTGGCATGTGGAATGCAGTAACTTAAGCAAATAACGGTGGACACCTGCAGGTGTCCACTGTTTCCATGGGTCACACCCAAACCGTGCTCAGTGCTCCCCGCTCCACAGATTTCTACAAGCACTGAGGTGCCTTCCACAAAAAAAAGAAAACGAGAAAATCGGGCCGCCAAAATTGTTGTGCAAGGGCAACTGGCCTATATAATGGTTGGACCTGCCTATCTTCTTAATTTTTGTGAATATTAGAATTCTGCCTGTAATTTTCCCAGTCTACACAATGCTTGCAGTTAATGTATATCATTGGAGGCGAATTCTGGTGGTATATCTATTGTTTGCTACTATACTCGGTTACAACTTAAGAACGGCACCGAAGTTGCCGCTGTGCCTCATCACCGCAGCCGGATGTCACTCCGCGCAGCACAAGTAGCGCGTTACTGGGAGTATTTTGAACATGGCACGAGCCGTTTTTGTATCTTTTTGGACCTAATATGCTTATAAACCACTGCAGCGACGACAAACAAACTACGTGAGACAAGGCAGACGCTATCACGCATTCGTGGCAGTCTCCTTTCAAAACGCGCGCGCCCGTTGACATCCGGGTCCGTCGCTTAGGCGGAGTGATACCGTACATGAGCTGGTGCCGTTCTTAAGTTGTTCCCGAGTATAGCACCGAATCTGCAAAGTAACTCAGCCTTGTCTCTGTCAAACAAAGGCGCATTCTTGGTGGCCGGCTCATTGTTCGATTCCCGAGCCACTGCACCGCTAACGCAAAACAATGCAGTGCAATCAAAAGTTAGGCAGCATGCATTTTTTCGTCTCCATTTCTGTGCCTAGTTTTCTTCGAGAAAGCAAGATGAGCTCAACAGTATGCCTTACGAGAGCGTGCATGCGTTTCCCACGCCAGCACTGGCCGCAGCTGCAAGCAATTACGCGCTGTGTAGCTCTCAGCGTGACCAACACCTTCAGCTGCAGCGGCGGCAATACTTGCAGTGCTTGCAGTGCTCTTGCGGAATGGCGACAAGGTAAGCATGTGAGTGAGGAGAGGGCGACATATCGCAGTGGGACACGCAGCCTCACTCCCGACATCTCAACTGTGCATGTCCGTGCGTTTTCCACGGCCGCTGCCAGGTTATGGCACCGGTATCTTCGGCCGTGCGCTCCACGGTTCGTATTTGAATTGTCCATGACTGTACATCAATTTTGGGCAGTCCAGGCTTTGAGACTTGACTACACATGCTTGCGCAACCATCGCGAAATGCTCAGTGCCTGCAGCACGAAATGACTGGGTAAAAGAGTCAACACTCATGCACCAGAAAGCTGTCGCATGCAGTGGTGGATCCAGGGGGTCGGGGGGAGGGAGACTGTGGGTGCCTGGGCTAAGACACCTGCTCTCCTTCGTTGCCGTTTCATCCGTCAGCAACGTAATGTTCTGAGCATGACTTCAGCGTGTTGAGTTCTTGCAACTGTAATGGTGTACCCTTTTCCATTGTTTCTTTTTTAGAAGGCACCCTCTGTGCTCCATCCGCTGCACTCTAGCGGTCTGGTCCCGTTTTTTTTGGATTTTTTCCCTAATGTCACCCTTCCGCCTGTAGCAGCTGGTTCATTGGTTCCCGCTCCCCTCGTTGTCGCTGCCAAGCACTGCCCACACGCTTCTCTTCCTGCACAGTGCAGCTCAGTGGCTTTGGTGCAGAGAGTAGCATTGATGCAGATGACAAAGAGAAAGCAAAATAAAGCACGCTGAGATTCGTCTTGCAAATATATTAGGCCACGTGGTCACTGTACCTGACCAGTTGTGTATGTACACTGTGCACTTCTATTCTTGGTTTGTTCAGGACAAAAATAGCTTGCCGCTTTTTCAAAACATCACCTAGTGCTGGAAGGTTTCTCTCTCTGCCTTTGCACCTAGCATGTGCGGTGGACGCATGGTTGGAGCAGTAGAAAACGTCCGTGGTTCTCTTCAGGTGCAAGTTTTGTCTTACCCTGGGCCTCCACTCAATGCTGCCCTGTGTCGCCCTGCTCGCACGAGCAACGCTCTGCGCTTGCCCACTGTTGCTGCAGGCGAGGGCCCGCCCACCCCGCCGGCCTCGCGTCCGCAGTCGCCGGACACGGGGGAGCTGCAGCGTCCCCGGCACCGGCTGCAGCGCCAGAAGGCCCAGAGCCGCAAGACCTTCCGCTTCGGCAAGTCGCGGCGCGGGGCGGGATGGGCGGCCGCCGAGGGGGGTGCGGCAGGTGAGCTGGACGCCCCACCGCCCCCGACCCTGGCCGAGGAAGAGCCCCCCGAGCGGCACCCCCGCCCCACCCGGGCCTCCTCCATCCACGGCCTGCCCCCCCGCACCCACCTTGACCAGGGGGGGGCCCCCCACTGAGGCCAGGCACACGCAGCCAGCTCCAGGGACTGGCCAGTCTTGCCAGCCCACGGAAATAGAGTGCAGGAACAACTGTAAGCGCAGCGTTTCATCACGAGCAGAATTTTACCCTGGGGGAAGCTGGCCCCATCCTCTGTGAGAGTTTCGTGTTTGCCTACGCAGCCACAAAGCCCCACTCTTCTGTTCAGGTTTTTGTTGGCCTGGCGGCTTCTGCAAACTACACAGTTAAGTGGGTTGAGCAATAATTTCTTCACTGGTCAGCTCCGGCCTAAGCTGAGGGAAAAAGCCGCTCAGCATTGGCTGGGTGTTCCCAAGCCTCCGAGGGCGACATTTCAAGAAATCTGAATGCAAAAGATTGCAACCAAATGTTAGTTACACAGGGGTCAAAAATAGACTGTATAATCTATGTTAAGCGTTACGCAAAAGTTCCTGCTTTTGCTGTTTCCTTTTGTTTTTTTCCCATGCACAAGAGATGCTGAGAACTTTCTGAAGTGACTCAGACTGCAGAGATAACACCTAGACATAGTGGATAGGCACTTGCCGACGTACTTTATGGTGCTCCTCAAAGTTGCAGATACGCAGCTGTATGAACCTGCCCTCTTTAGCCACGGTTGACAAAGCACAGTGTTGACCCAGTGGCATAACTGGCTGTGTGGCTGTTTGGTTAACCAGTTGGAACCTCTGACCCTCCTTTTTTGATGACATCACTTTCACTGCATGTTTATAATTGCTCACACGGCTAGTGTGCCGTGAAAATAGGAGCCCAGCACAATAGCCCCAATTCCGAAATCCAGCGAAGAAATCGCCTGCCAAACTCTTCAGTGGAAACCATCTGTACTAGCACACACGACCAATCAGGAATCTGCGACTGATGCTTTCTCATTCACTGCATCATAAGCAGTGCTCACTGTCCTCAAAACTTTTGAGGGGTAAGAGAGGGCACACTCATTATGTGAGTAAATACGTTAAATCTCTGATGCAAGAAAACACGACGCATTTGGGAAATTTCAGCTTGCTACAGCCAAAGGTTTTGTGGCTGCATGCTGGCAACCATGGGTTCTGGGAGTGCAGCCAGATGTCGCCAGAAGGCATCTTTTCCTTCCAATCCAGCTGCTTGTGTTTTGGCCTTCGTTGAGACTGTTCACTTTGTAGTAGCAATAGTCAAATGTGAAATGACCTTGCTGACTGAGAACTGCAGGAGCACAGTGGGCTTACAAGGGCCCTTAAAGGACCCCTGCAGCGGTTTTTTTTAGGGCAGACGAGCACTTGTGTGCCCTTTCAAGCTGTGTGTGTTGCGATGAGCCACTTTTTACGCTCTCAGCATCGCCCGACGTCTGGCGTCCGCTCACTTCGCTAAAATGCATGTCAAATCGTCTGTGTGCGTTCCATATGATGATATCTATGCTCAGCGGACGTCAGCGTCAGCACCGGAAGTGGCGCAGTCAGCGAGCATTGCAAAGCGTACGGCAGGTTCAGTGCTTTTAATCTGGCTCGAGCGTCTTTGTTTCGGGATACACTTTTGCATTCATTCATTCCCTCATTTTTATTTACTTCAAAACATTGCTTGGTTCAAGAGTGAAAATTTCATCTGGGCCCTTAAAGGAGCCATGAAGAGAAAACACAAGTTTGGTTCATTCGAAAGATTGCCTCGTTAGAACCATAACGACACCACTTATAACGCAAACTTCGCTCAAATAAGCTACATAATTAGGAAAAAAGGAAATGACCATGCGACCCACCAGCTCATTTTCCGCAACAGAACCTGTGATGTCACTTGGGAATGCTCTGCGATTGGCGGAGGCCGGCAAAAGCAAACGCATGTTAGGCAGGGCTTACAGCTTGCATAGCGAGCTAAATGCCCGTGAAACATACTGCACATTCTTTTTATGACAAAGAACGGTGGAGTAAACGGTTGAAGGTCCGAACGAGCTCGCAAGCGTGTGCGCCAATGCGTACGAAACTAGCGCAGCGGCCGAGCTCGACATCTCGCCGTCGCGCAGACGAATTTTCGGGTTCGAGGCTCTTCGGGGCCAACGAACCGTTCCAGCACGCACAGCCGCGACCTTGCCTCGTATCGTAATCCCTTCACAGGAGGTTGGCCGTCATATCGCCAACCAGCAAAGGTAAAAATAGAAACGAGGGGAGTAAGGAACAGCAAGAAGCGACGAGATAGTGCCAGTCGTCGCGTAAGTTTCGAATGATGTTGGCTTGCTGCTGTCGTTACGAGCTCGTTTCCAGTTTACAACCACTGAAAACTTCAGTTTGTTCAGTTACGGCAGGGACCCCTACGTTAGCTCACTCCTGGGACATGCTGGCGCTCGTCGCCGACTTCGTCAAATCGCTCTGACCTTGGGGAAAAAAATGCCGTAAACACCGCGCATTGACGCTCGTATCTTTCTGGTCGAAGCAGAGAGCTCGCGCGAACGGCTTTCCATACACGACACCGGCCAACTGGCATAAGTGATACTGCTACTGAAATTGAACTATTATTAACCGTAATCAAAATACGGCACATACGTACCAGTCTATATTCGTCCGTCGCGACGGGGCTGACGAGGCACCGGTGCCGACGGCTGGGCGTTCGTCTGTTGTGGCTATCGCGGAATGGTCGCTTTCCCGTCCACCGCGTATCCCACAACTCTTGCCGCTCGTGCACTTAAAAGCATTGAGCGTTTTTGTGGTGTGAGGTTGTTAAATGCAAGCCCGAGCTCCTCGGCGAGAGTTTTGTTCTCCGGATCAGGCGATTCCATGACTAGGCCTGCGGGTGCACTAGGTTTTACTAGTATTTTTAAAATGGCCGCCGTCTCGATCGACTCCCGCGTGTGGGTGCTATATGGAGTCGACATACTAAGTATCTGTTTCATGGACCGGCTCTATGACGCCATTGTACACGTCACGGAATGTTCAATTTTAGCGGGAGATTTAAAATTTTGGCTTAAATTGCCTTATTTCTCAGTGAATAAAGCATCATTTGCTTCCGGGAAAGCGCTTGGGGTACTATGAAACACCTAATGTTTCGAATAAAACAAACTTTTGTTTTCTCTTCATTGCTCCTTTAACAACAATGCTAGTACCACCGGGCCCATGCAGTTAATACACTACACATATAATTACGCTCAAAAGAACAATACAATGATAGCAAGCACAATATAGAATATGAAAATTACATGGTTTGCAACAGGCGATGACACAAACAACATCTCATCAATGAACTCAAACACATTACATGCGTGCAAGGTTCACCTTAATATGACTACAGGATTTTTGGAGAAGACATAAAAACCACGCCATGAGTACAAAAAAAGGTATATTATTGTGCAGCGCCGTTCTCGGAAGCACTGTTCCATTCACGAAAAAGCAGCCACACCTTTCTTTTTCCTCTCTCTCTCTCTCTCTCGCTCTAGCAGCAATCGGCTGCCGTGATACAAACTCAACCAAGCTATTTTTGTTGGAAAGAAAGCTGTGAACAAAGGCAACTGCATTCCTTGGCCTGCGTCGGGGTATCGCAACTGTGCAATTGCTTCTTATGGGTTAAATGAAGGAGCTCTGGCTTAATTTCTTGTAGTATTAGCATGACGGGGCTCATCTGCAAGATCGTTTTGTGATGAACGAACGTTATCACTGCCCCCAAATTTGTGAAAAACGACAAAAGCTACACACACACATAGATAGATACTTGTTGATGCCCAGGCATTGTACGCCAAGCTCTTGCACCTTGTCTCGTTACTGGCATGGCCAAGTGGGCAACACATCAGGCTTTGCTTTTGGAGGTCAGTAGTTCAACCCTGTGGAAGCCTGGTCCCTTTTTTTTTTTTTCTCTCTCCCCACAGTGTGAGCATCTCACAAGTTCCTTTTTGCAAATCAGTATATGCGACTGCTTTTCGCCCTTCTGTGAATCCACCAGTAGAGTTCACGTCAAGCTTCAGTAGCAAGGCAGCGCACACACTTCACACTTTGAATCACTCGGGGAGTTCTTCAAGGTAAACGTTGTTATGAACATCCTTGCTGTTAATCAAAAATAGCTTGGATGGTTTGGTAGAGTTCATAAAAGTAAGCTAGCAATACACATCAACGCAGTGACGGGCTTGCGACTTCGGCAGTCTCCGCTTTCTCCTCGTTGCTGTGCCATTGAACGCCGCCGCCAAGAAGTGCAGGAAGGAGCTTCCCAGGACATTCAGCTGTGGCCATAAACCTTCCAGAACACAGCGTTTTTCGCTGCCCTCATTGGTCCCGCAATGCGTCGTCATCAGGGAGAGTGAGAAGCGAGCAGCAACCCCCCAGTTTTTGAGAGAGAGAGAGAGCAACCTCAAATTTGCTGGCATTTTTAAATTTAAAAATGGTATAACTCTAATTTCTGCACGGATCTTGATATTTATTTTTGCATCTATCTCTGCATGACATGAAGAACAGACATAAAGCCTGAAAAATTACCCCCCAAAAAAGTGTTGCAGGGGTCCTTTAATGCAGGTGCTGTGTGTCAGTGGAAATAAAACTATAATTCTGAGCTTAGAACAAATATCAGAAAAGATGACCTTGCGTTTTGTGCAGCATTGCCGAGTGATGTACAGCATTAAGCATAGGGTGAGCAAGGACTGTCTGGCATCAACAGGCATTTTCCATATGCAATGATTACTTTTAAAGTAGCCATGAAGAGAAAACACAAGTTTGGTTCACTGAAAAGATTGCCTCGTTAGAATCATACTGACACCACTGTTAACGTAAACTTCGCTCAAATAAGCTACATAATTAGGAAAAAAGGGAATGGCCACGCAACCCACTAGCTCATGTCCCGGAACAGAACCTATGACATCATACCAGACAGCTCTGTGATTGGCGGAGGGTGGCAAAAGCAAACGCAAATTAGGCAGGGCATTTAATCTGGCCGAACGAGCTATTTGCACTTAAATTTAGGGCACATTCTTTTTAAAGCCCCAAGACTGCTGGGACAAACAGTGGAAGTTACGAAAGCACACGTAAACATAGAAGTACCGATGTGTACTGCTGTTGGTACTGCGTGCACTATGCTTGGTTTAGCTGCACAGGACTGCGGGGCTTTAGGGTTGTTTCAGACTACACTGGCCGATTGATGGAAGCGACGATGTCTTACGTGACCGTATTTGTCGAGCGAGCACCATGTTTCACGAAATGATTGTCTCCATGAACAAAACAAGCCCGGTACAAATACGTTCACAAACAAACCAAAGGCAGAAAACGGCTTGCCGCGGTGTGGTGGCGCCATCTAGGTTCACTAACGGTAAACAAGGCCCTGTGATGTCATTGCAGACCACGAAAATGCACGATTTAGTGGGAAAATCAAAATTTTAACTTAAATTAATTCATTTCTCAGTGATTAAAGCATCGTTTGCATTTGGACAAGTGCTGGGGGCACTATAAAACATGAAACCTTTCGAATAACACAAACTTGTGTTTTGTCTTCATGGCTCCTTTAAGTAGAGTCACTGCACCCTACAGTTGTTTCTTATAATAATCTGCTGTCTGTGAATTATTTTTCTGATGGATTGTACCTCCCTCATTTTCAGTTGTACCACTGCTGTACCATTTCTACTTTCAGGCATTAATTTGAAGGGTGAGAATTTTGCATTGCGGCTGTATTTCAGTAAGAATGCCGAGACACGATAGCTCTGCACGGCAACTGCACTCCAGGGAGTCCTTCATGGGCAAGGTGTGAGCTGTGGTGCCCCCCTGGTGGTCTGCAGCAAAGATACCACCCGTCTCTTGTGTAAGTGGGGCTAAGGAAGGTGGCTGGAACACTTTGCACTTTCACCTCAGTTTATGCAGGCTCAGAGCAAGAGATTCAGCGGCATGCATGTCTCATTTTTGGCATTTGCTGCAACGGTTGTCATGAAGAAAACATCAAGACCTGCATCGTAGACGTACCAGTGGCATAGAAAAGATGCGCGATTTCAGGCAGCTTAATCCTGCTGCAGCGCTGAGTGAAAGTTGCCCTGTTCTCATAACAGCATGCCTCGTCTAGCGCATATCACATCACCATTACTGGAGGCCAAGTGCTTGCTTTGAATGCTGCTGAAGTGCAGGTGCCCCCCCTCCCCCGGGGGGGTCACAACTGCCGTGCAGCACCATCGCGGGTGCCACCGCTGCACGCATCCAGGGGCCCATTGCCACTGGGCGAGGGGCAAGCAGTGGCGTGGGCATGGACTGTTTGCAGCATTCAGACATCCTTGTATATCCATTTGGTGAACTTCTGTGCAATCACTGTGAGGCTTTTGGCTTGCCTGTGCACAAAATGGGCTACATAAACTCGGCATGCAGTCAGCCCTGTGCTGACCTGCAGGGCTCTTGCTTTTCTCAAGTCAGTTTGTTCTGTGGCAATCAGAAGACACTCCTCACTCTTCAAACGACGATGCAGCAGCACCGTGCATGGCCCAATGAAACTGCAGTCATGCCCTACAATGGTTTAGTGCTCGGCCAGGGTGGCGCACCGGGAGTTTTTTATTGAGTCGTCCAGCTGCAGCCTGATAAGGTTACAGGCCGTGCAAGAGGCTACATGTTGCCACCATGTACTTTCACTCTGTTACCATTGCTTGTCCTTTCTTTTATTTATTTTTTCGAAATATCCTGCGCATTGCATAGCAAAGACAGCTCTGCCCTAATTTTTCAGATTATCATCTACAAGGTTTCTAGGAAAGAAAAAAAAATATTCCGCGAGATACTTAATATACGAGCAAGTTGGCCGAATTTGTTCCCCGTTGTACTGCTGGTGGTCGATTTTATGTGAAGAAGTTATTGTTGCTGTTTATTGTCGCATGTTTAGCACAGGTTTGTTGGCAAGCTGCTAATACTTCATGCAAACTTCTGCCGGTTCCATCCAGAATTTTCTGTGGCCTGTGACTGGTTCAGAGCTGTCCATCATGCTTCATGAAGTGCAAAAATGTTGTGGTGGTGAAGTTTCCCTTAGGTAAGATTAAACGCAGTGCTTTACAATGTCCTGCCACTGGCAGACATGCTCTTCAAGAAAGACATTCAACTTCATACACCGGGGTTACATAAGTACACTCTGCTAATTACAGGCAGTTGAATGTAGTAACTGTGTAAGGTTAGGTTTGGCCTGAGAGCTCCCCTTGTACTGCATAGCGAGTTGTTTCACGACAGGGTGTACATACAAAATTTATTCAACTTTGTGCATATGCTGCTTCTTGCAAAGTTTGCTTAGTATTTGTGCCGAAACACGAAGTTTTAACCTTGGAAACACAACTGATTAGAGTCGTAGAAATGACCCAAAGATTTCTTATTTTTGAGCAGGCACTTGCCGTGAATTCACACAAGTACAATCTTTCACTTGGAAACAAAATGCCTTCATAAACCTCATTTCTCTTGGAATTAATTGTGCCCACTTCAGGCGACGCATGCAGTCTAAGACAACTAACTTGTTCTGTTTGCTAGCCTCACATTGCCATCGCATTTTTCTTGTGCCGAAGCACTGGAAAATGTCCACCTAGTTTTCCTTCTTTATGGACATTACCAGCCTGAAGCAACTAAAATGCAGTAGAGTTCTCAACAATAGCCCAGAAATTTCACTGGGTTTACTCTGCAGACTTCAATTTGAGAACCACTCCTCGTGTGCAACACTGCGGGGGCTCACATGGTTAAAAATGTCACTGATGTTGCCAAAAAGAACGTTTGCTGCCAGTATCGCATTTATTTTAAAGATCCAAGTTGACTGGCTCCCCTACATGGGGAAAAACAAAGTGCAGCTTTTTAAAGTGCTTCTACGGCCATGTCAGTGTGCTGCTAGCTTGCGTATGCCATTTTAATATGTACTGTGTCTTCCTTGTGTCACGATGGCAAAAGAAAAGTGTTGTTGTGCCTCCTAGTTGTGGTGGTAGTTGCAAATGAGTACCTGTTGTTGTTGTTGTTGCTGCTGCTCTTCTGTGCCAATGATGTTCTAGTGAGAGACTCGAATAGCACTTGTTAATCGATGTGCAATGGTCGTTGTGTCACCGGTAGCGAGCGTCTCTTAACCGCTGCTAGTTTGGTCGCACGTACGCCTGTGGGGACCGCCCATGGCTTCTGCTTGCGGCTGGGGAGGCCGTTTCCCCGAGCAGGCAGCAGCGCCCTGTTGCTGCCGCCACTGCTGCCACAGGTGTTGTGCGCGTCAGTGTGCCAACGTTAGTCTTAACTGTCCATTAATCATGCAGGAGCCAATTTTACAAGCATGCAAGAATATATATATATATACACAGATAGCATATTTAAGTTTATCAATGTTGTGTAAAGCAAGCTAGTCAGGTGTTTATAGGCGTTTGTTTTTCTATTGCAGTTGGTCTTATGTACGGGCATTCCTGTTCTGAATGCATTTGTACAATAAAGCTTAATGTGCAAAACCACTGCCCCTTTCTGTTTGAATGGCGTGTCGTGGAGCTGTGTTTGGGCTGCAGATGCAATGCAGGTGCCAAACAGTTCGCACACAAAGGTAACGCAAGCTTCAGTCAAGGCCATCTCTAAGGGTCCATCTTCTGCGAGTAGGTGCGCTAAAGGCTGCAACAGTACCCACTTTGCGGTCAGGACGCCCAGTTTGCTTGAATTACACAGCCCCAAGGGTGGCTTCTCACTAAATGTGAGCAGTGCTGTGTCAACTTGTACGCATGGCCCAGTGACTTGCTTACAGAACTAGCCCAACAACGTGGTGAGCAAATATGTTGCAGGGGCTTGGAACACTCGCGATAGTTGTCAGTAGCATACACAGAAAATTGCCCGCAAACGCTAGCAAAAAGTAGGGGCCACTGCAATAGCACCGCGCACTAGCGTGACCTTGGCTGAGCTTGCCCTTACCCTTTCCCCCTCCTCTTGGCTCAAAGGAGCAATCGGACGCTTTCACTGTGCAGGCGCACAAGGTGCCGGCGTGAGCTTGAAGATCACGCTGATGGGTTGAGGTGTTTCCTGGCTCTGACCTGGACTTTCACTCGGTAATAACGCTGCCAAAAGCACTTTTAAGTGCAGAGCACTTTAGGCCCTCGCCTTGTTGTCATAGCTCGCTCGCTGGACCCAAGTAGAGCAACAGGGCGTTCCATCGTAGCGCTGTCATCGCAGCGTACACCAGAGGCTTCGAAAGCCAAGCAGTTTATATAGTCATAAGCGTTCGAAACTCGTGAACCTCGCAGCGTACACCAGAGGCTTCGAAAGCCAAGCAGTTTATATAGTCATAAGCGTTCGAAACTCGTGAACCACTGGCGCTTGTCCTAGATCTCCCCACTGTATAGCGCAAAGAAAACTATAGGTATATTTGAGGCAAAATATACGTTATTAACCGGCAGCGCTTGCGTTTGTTTAGTTAGGAATGCTCACTATTACGATAGCAAAAAAACGCAGCCGCGCAAGAAAAAAAAAATTATGCATTCGAAATGACGCAAAACAGCTCCATCATGCGAAATTAAAGCAAGCAGAAAAAAATTACACCATCTTCCCATGGGGAACCCTGATGAGGATGCAAAGCATCGTGGCGGTTCCGTGTGGTTCCATTGTGTTGCCATTATGTTGAGTGATCTGGTTTTTACTAGCGCCAGAGGGAATTCCGCGTCCGGGTCCACACCGGTGGCAAAGGCACGCAAGTGCTGTTGTGTTACGGTGAGTAGGCGGTGGTTCTCGAGGCGCCGAAACTCGTCCATCATGTTCTTGTCGATGTTGTCGTCTCTGTAGTAGAATCGGTAGTCTCCGTCAGCGTTGGTGAGGTAAAGGTTGTTGACATTGGTGCACCGGCTGAGAGCAATGTACACGCCCTCCTCTTCGCAGCTTTGTCTTCTCGTTCTTCTTCTTCTTCGGCGGTTCCCCTACGGGAAGATGACGACGGTGGTTGAACGCGAAGCTATCTCGTGATGGATTCTTTGGTTGGCCAATCCCTAGGGGCATCCTGCCACAATCAGCATCAGAGGCGCTGCGGACGGGGCTGGTTGAGCTGCAAGGCGCGTGGCGCTTCCCGCCACAGCTTTCCCATGGGAAATTCAGCATCCCCCTCTAAAGTTTTCAGTTCGTCGTTTCCATTGGCGTTCAGCTTCGCGTGCCTTCGTTGTATCAGTAGCTTCTTGACGTAGTTTGAATGAGTCAAGGACATAAGGCGCGTTCATAGCACTTGCTCCTGTCCCGGATTTGTAGCGTAGTGGGAAGAGCACCGCGTACCTCCTGTTGCGGCCAGAGAGTCGTGGGATCGAAACCGGGCGCAGCTAACTATTTCTTTTTTTTATACTGTAGTATCGCGGAGCTGTGGGTGTAAGGAGGAGAGTTGCGCATGCCCAGTGGACGGTGCCGCCATCAACGACGGAGGACCAGGCGAGCCTAAGAAATGCTCCGCATTTAAAAGAACAGAACTCCCGCTGGCGCAGTTTCAGGCACGGGGCACGTGAGCACTGTGAAGGTGGGAAATTTGAGGTGCATGGGGTGGTGGCAGTGAGCGGATAACGGCAGTGCAGCCCATTATGGTGAATCGCTGCTCTGCACTTCCGACAGCTTTTACATTGAGTGTATCGGCTTTAATTTTTTGTTCTTTGTGTACCAGAAGTGCAACAACGGGCACTAAATGGATGCAGACGATACGTATGAAAGCTGCAGTGTGGGTCAAGCCTGGTGCTTGTAGCGGCCGCACGATGGTGCCACGTGTAATATCACCACAATCTGCCAACACTACACGCTCTGTTTCCAACCCTAGTGGTGTCTGGAGGACAAAACCACTTGAGAGCCTGGACTACAAAAAGTACTTTCTGCATCTACGATGTGCCGTGCACACACCAAATTTTCCGACTACATTGTGACTGTGCCAGAGTCCCTGTATCAGCTTGTTGCCAGCACGACGTGTGATGTGGCAAGCGGCACTGGCACGGCTCTGGCAGCAATCACAAATTGACGCGAGTGGCAGCAGCTACAGCTCATCACCATTCTCCAGGATGGAACTCTTGGCGAAAACAAGGTCGCACATGCAGGTAAAGAGCAGATATTGTGGGCAAAATTTGGTTTACATCTCATCACCCGTGCCATCATAACTCCATAAGCGTCTGCTGCCTAGTAAACCTCAATTTATTTGCTCAGAACGATTTAGAAATGCCTTGGTCGCATTCCTTCCTATTTGTGCAACTAGTAGTCGGGCTCTGCCATACATCTTGCATGACTAGCAAGCCAATAGCAACAAACGTGCTTCGCAAGCCGATCTCCTGTGCATGTTCTAAAGCTTCTGAAGCAGTATAAAGTTCATGCTTGGACAAAAGGACCATGGCTGGTGAAACCTTTAAATGTGCATTACAGATGGCACAGCGATGTGGTCAACTCTTCTGCCGAGAAGACTGCCCTTCAGTGGAAGCTTTTTTTGCATGCAAATTATGGTCTGTCTGGGAGTGTGTTATTATATTCTGTCTTCAAAAAGACCCCTGGCATGCATGTGATACGAGTAAGGGCTTTGTTGAAATCGAAAACGCGGGAATATTAAACATCGAGGTTCATTATATTAAAGGTAAATTGTATAAGAATGAGGCTAGCAATTAGGCTCACAAACACCTGTTCCACCACATGGTTCTTGTGCGTAGTGAAGAGGTACATGATTGAACAGCAGTTGAAATTTTCTGTGGTACCCTACACATCATGTTACTGAGTTTATTTTGACCCCTTACAGCATAGAAAATAAGACAAGAGAAAATGTCGGGTGGAATTTGGTTTGCCCGTGGCAGGCCAGCAGCTTCAGTTGGTCTACCTGTGGAGGAGGAGGAGAAGCACAATCATTAGGTGCCCCCTGCTGCTGCTTTCCGAGTAAGTGGGACGTGTGCTACCTTTTGGCCAGGGCGATTCCCAGGCCGACCAGTCCGCTAACAGCAAGCGCAGCACCGCCGACAATGGCCATGCCCTTCATGCCTTCTGCAATGGCAAGTCCAAATAAAATGGTTAGCACACACTTCACTAAAGCTTCAATACACATCAGACAGCAGTGGCCAAGGACTGTTGTATCATCTACTGGATGGTGGCCGAAAATTGAGGTTGTATCTAAAGACTAGCTACAAAACTTCAAATCCTGCATTCTGGTGGATTGCAGCCAAAACGTTCACCCTTTCTTGTTACTTCAGTGTGTACCGACCCAGCGAAAAACAATCAACGTGAGCACACCTTTCTTCATTCTGCTCTTGATGGTGGCCTCGAGGTCCTGTGCTTGCCTGTTGGCAGGCTCCACATGCAGGAATGCCTTGACAAACTTCAGCGCCTTGGAGTACTCCTGGACAGCAGCAAGAGAGTTACAGATGACAACATTCAGAGCGGTGATAATGATGGGCCAAGGGCTGACCACACACGGTGCTCACTAGCACCTTCACGACTATGCCAGTGTCTCAGTCGACGGCACTCCTGGGGCGCACAGTTCTGGCAGAGCACACCAAGTGGCACAGGGAGCCATGGCCACCTCATCCAGAAAACACTGCAATCCTTCTCTTACTCGCTCAAAGACAGCCTCGAACAGGGAAAAAAAACTTTAAAATCTTGCACCACCAACTTCCCCATCAGTCCCCACCACAATTGTCCCGTCAAGTATCTCGGCAGTGGCTTTGGTCAGCAGCCACCAATCGCACGGCAAGGATTCGAAGACTACGCAGGGACCTGGCCAGAAAGTGGCTCGAGAGTCGCCACTGCTTTATCTGCTCTCTTTAGTATCTGAATTATTTGTTTGAAGCTTGCGAAAAATTGGTATTATTGATATCTGGAAACTAGTATTAGAGCCCTGCACGGGCCTGGGCTGCTCGAAGTCGATTAATGGTGGGCCTGGGCCGGGCCCAGACTCAATGCCACGGGCCCGGGTTGGGCATGGGATTGAATTCATAGGCCCGGCCGTTAATAGTTCCGACGAGAAGTGTAGGAAACTGCGTTAAAAGGAATATTCTAAATTTATTTTTACGCGCTTCTTGATGTTGTACGCATTGTTTTAAAAACGTGTACGGCTAGGTCTGATAGTCACTATACTGTAATTTTAATAAAATTTCATGTACTGCATCAAGATTTTATATTTCGGAGTTTAACATACTAAAGATACGACAACAAGGAATGCCATAGCGGGGAAGGAATTAATTCAGACAGCCTGGAGCTCTGCCCCTATGTCTATGTACACGTGTGTTTTAGATGTCCCACCAGTCAAAATGCGGCTTCTGCAGCCAAGAATCAAACTCGCGTGCTAGAGAAACACCACCGCTTAACAGCCACTGTAGGTAAAATATTTCAACGCATGTACATACTGGAGGATTGAAATGCGGAGCGAAAATTTTCAGCTATATCAACTCGTGGCAGAGAGAACCACGTCAAGTTGCCAACAGTCTGGTCGTCAAAGGTGATGGTGTCTCTCATGTAAGAATGCAAGCTATTATTACGCCGATGTGGCGTGAACTGCAGACGGTGTAAGCTAAACTACGTGCACTTCTAAACCCTCATTTTGTGCGTTTCAGTTCATGACGTGCTTGCACAGACTAGGTGATCTGTCTGATTGCCCGCTACAAAGACACTCAACCAAATGTAATAAACAAATTTTTTTCAGCGTCTAAGCCCGGGCCTGGTCACACACATGCGGTTCCTCCCTACGCCTGAAAATAAAAGACCGGGCCCGGGCCAGGCCCAGGCTGGGTGTTACGGGCCCGGGTTAGGCTCGGGCTTTGTAAAGCGGGCTCGGGCCGGGCCCAGGCCTTAAAATCAGGCTAGTGCAGTACTCTAACTTGTATTTTGTCTTTATGGCCCTTTGCTCCTCTTCCTCCTCCTCTTAGTTCATTAGTATGATTTAGCTCCGTCGCAACCAGTTCCAGTTCAATAATTTGAAGGTAAACATTTGAGAGAGGCCTGTTCGGTAAGGAAGGTACGACGCACAATATAAACTCCAACCATAACTATAAGCAACAAACCCGACATTCCAGAACCAGCTGAATTCTTTCGGGGGGTGGGGGGGGGGGGGGGGAGGAGGCACACACACACAGGAAAGACAGCACGGCCACCTCTAGACATTACTCGCTCACGAGGTGCCTGTGCTGCTGCAGGTTTCTGCCTTTCTTTGTAATAGATGTGGGAACATACGCTTACTGCCACATCGTGGTGCAGAGAAACAGTTGGGCTGCACACAAGTCCACTCTCACTGTGTCTCTAAACACCGTTTCACCCCAACTGTGTGGAGCTGTGGCTGATTGCCAATACGACTGGCCCTCTGCATTCACAACTGCCAGAACAGAACCGGCTATGTACGTGGTTTACAATGTGTCTGCTACAGCATTCTTGACAATATCGTTATTCTTTACGCTTAGGTGGGCCTGGCTGCACCAAAACATATGCATTAAATGGTTGCCCAAACGAACCAATATCACCAGGTTTGAAAGAGCCACGTGCAGGATTTGAGACACCAAGTCAGTGCATATTAACAGCATAAGACAGCACACATCAACATTTTTTTACCGCGGTAAACAAAAGAAAAGAGAGACCAACCTTAAGCTTGGTGCTCCCAACGGCCAAGTAGAAAAGGTAATCTCGCTTGGCTTCTGTGCTGCCATGGTGGAACAGGTCTGGCGAGCAAAATACCGAGACAATGCACAGCAAGCTCCATGTCACCACTCGCTGCTAACACTGGGCGTCAACAGCCTTGTCCTAGAACACAGTATCTACATACAGCATTACCCACATGCCCTGTTTCGCTACTGAATCTTTGTTTTTTCCAGGACAGCTGTGGTTGCAACATTTGTTTTGCTCACCACCTCCTGTATATGTTGGGCAGTCCGATATTTCTACGCGCAGGTATGCGCTTGAAGTAATCGCTACGAAATTCGTGCGAGGGCACCCTACGCCCTTTCCGACGCAGCGTACGACGTAAATAGCGAGCGATGACTCACCTTCCATCAGCATTACGCCCCGGCGTATATCTGCCGGGTATCTGCTTCTGACGAGACACCAGGCGTACTCAAACTGTGTCTTCGGATCCACCTCCCCTCTTTTCATTTCTTCGTGGTACTGCTCTTCGTAGTGCTGCGTCAAAGGAGAAAGTAGGCGCGCCCATTGCGCCACGGGTAGCAGACATTCCTGCACTTGTATTGACAGCAGAGATTTCGGCAGGTTCGCGACACATGACCTCGGACCGTATGCAACTGCTATGAAATAAACCTCTCCAAATGGGCAGCGAACGGCTTACCAAGAGAATCTTCGAGAAAACAAAAAAACGTGTTTTAAGCATGAAAAACAGACATGCTGGAAGCATAACGTACCGCATAAAATGGGCATTTAGACTTGAAAAAAATTAATCAGCTGTCGTTGAGGAGGAACGTTCGTTACTCCGCCACACAAGCTAGCCGTAAATACTGAAAATTAGTTATGTAGATTACAGACAAGGGTTTTGGGCAATTTTAGCTGTATGATGCAACTAGGATCAACCTAAAGCAGGCCTTTCGTAGAAATAAACTTACTTTGAGGTCTGTGGCACTCACGTAGTCCTCTAGAATCGACTCCATTCTGAAGCCGAACTGTTACACCAACAAAACAATACGTTTGTTCAGGAAACTATACTATTCACAACAGCTGACGCGCTCCCAGAACCATGGCATAAAACGGACGCGCATAAATGTAGCGGTGATGATGATGATGATGATCAAAAGCCCTTTCTTCTACTCTTTACGCTAGGGATGTTTGAGTGGTGCCCCATGGCTTTGACGTCGGCTTAGGCCAACGTTTTTAGATTAGGTTACGTGCATGCGGCTAAAAGGAGGAAATTATTCCACGTTTTGATTGGCTCCTGAAACCACTGTCAGTTGGGGACAAAAGTTAGGGACATGTAGGGAATTTGTTGTTGCAGTGAGCAGGCTTGATGTGGCTTCGCGCGTCGCCTCCTAGGGAATTCCCTGTAAGTAGCTGAGAGGAGGCGATGGAGTGTCTAGCAGCAGACGACGCAAGAAACGGCTGGAACTGACGCTTCCTTTTGTAATTACTTCAATTTTTACGGGTGTCTTGCTGAACGATTTTTTTTAATGCGGAGCGTGCCTGCCTGACCGTGTCCATGGTGTCGCCCCGAGTTTGTCCTGCGCTGGTTCCTTTATTCTTAAAAAAACTTCAAAATTTCTTTCTCCTCTGTGTGGCCCTAATATATTACTGCTGGCCCGCGCCAACCAATAATCAGATTTGGAGGACGTCTTCTTCATTATTTCTCCGACACTTAATTACCTCTGCGTTTAAGTTTCTGCTTCTTTCAAGAACGATGAGAAAATCATCCGTTCACGGCTGCGAGATTTACTACAACCGCGCGTGCACCCGGGAGAACAGTTATCGCAATAGCAGTTTTACTTGTGCAGTGTGCCACATTTAACCTAAAAAGAAACGTAGGATAAGATACTGCCTTCTCTAGTCAGTTTCCAGATGTGGTCATTCCAAAATGCATATTTATTGGCAATAGATGGTAGCGTAGCTTATTTAGTGGATCTAAGTCTAAACAAATTTGTGTTATTGCAGGATGCTTGATTGCTGACACTAGCCCTTTGTAGTAACCGATGTAAAGCAAGCATTAGATTGCTTCCAACTTACAGGCTTCAAGAGCAGATGTGAAGGCCAGTATTAAAATATGCAAAATCTTGAGAACCTGCTGTTGTAAGAGAACCTGCAGTGTAGCATCTCAATCTTAATGTCTTCTTGTGAAGACCTTTAACATGTTCCTCGGACAAATGTCTTATAACTTTTCAGCTTGAGAGGTAGTAGTAGTAGTATGTATTGTTGAATAAGGCGGACTTAGCCTTGCATAGCTGCCAGCAATTGCTCCGCCTAATCGTCCCCAATACCATATCAAATCTCTCAAAGTCATAACACCTCACTTAGTCCTAAAATAACAGACACGCAATGTCACCACACCTCACTTAGTCCTGTGGACTGCAAGAATCCGAGTAGGAGATGAGACACATCTCTTCGCACAATCCAGTGGTCCCTAGAAAAAATAATGTCCTCCGATGTAGCATGGGCACTCCTACTACTTGAATTGGTTGTGAATGTTGGCTACCTGGCAGTTCGTTTAAACTGCAGCATAAATACCAATAAGTGACCAGGGGACGATGACGTGCAAGTGCTTGGGTATTGTCCTCCATGTTATTTCCACGTTCCTGAACAATGTAAAAGGAATATACCAAATGAAGGAGACAGTTTTTAGTTTTATTTATTCCCAGTTTCACGGCCATAGAAGACGACATATCAGAGGTGCTCAGCACAAACATTGTAGGTGCATCCAGATGCTTGTTGAGACCCCTGTCACTGAAAAGTAAAAAAGAAATAGCATTTTGAAAACTGGTCAAGCACTACATATATTTCCTTAGGAGCCTCCCATTCACAATTCAAATGAACAAACAGCTTAAACACAGTACACTATTATTGTGTTGCTTGCGTGTATGTTTTTTAGTATGCGTGTGGACACTGACGTTTCTGCTGTATCTTTTTTCCTTTATTTTTTTTCTTGTACGCACGTGGCAGAATTCTCTTATGTTATTATTCTTCGTTTAATCTGCTCAGGTACCACACCCCTCATTAATGTCAGTGGGGCCATAAGGGTATCTTGAATAAATAAACATAGAACACCAAATACATGGTGCTACATCTAGAAATTAACGTTCCTGTAGCAGTTAAAAATTTATAAAATAAATAATAAAATGGCACATTTCCACACATTTCCTAATACAAATAAAAACACGGCCAACTCCAGCTTTCTTCAAAATTTTGTACTATACCCGTCTCTTTGAACCAGGCAAAAAAACTGTAAGCATCTTGAAAACAATTTTATTTGCACGTAAATTGCAGACAGCTTAAAGGAGCCATGAAGAGAAAACACAAGTTTGGTTCATTCAAAAGATTGTCTCGTTAGAATCATACTGACACCACTTTTAACGTAAACTTCGCTCAAATAAGCTACATAATTACGAAAAACAGGAATGGTCATGCGACCCACCAGCTCATTCCCCGCAACAGAACCTATGATGTCACATGAGCTAAGCTCTGCGATTGGCGGAGGCTGGCAGAAGCAGACACAAATTAGGTAGAGCTGTAATTACAAACTAGACGAACGAGCGATTTGCGCTTAAATTTAGGGCACATTCTTTACAAAGCAATAAGAATGATGGGACAAACAGTGGAAATTATGAAAGCACATGTAAACATATAAGTACTGATGCATTCTGCTGTTCGTACTGCACACAGCATGCTTGGTTTAGCAGCACAGCACTACGGGGCTTGGGGCTGTCTCAGACGACACTGGCCGATTGAGGCGAGCAACCTTGTTTTACGTGACCCCATTTGTCGAGCGAGCACTGTTTCAGGGAACGAATATTTTCTCCCAGAACAAAAACAAGCCAGGTTTAAATGCGGGCAAACACAAACCAAACGCTTGCCACGGTATGGTGGCGCCATCTAGGTTACGGAACGTAAAAAAACGCGGGAACAAACCAACACCGCTGTACAGGGTGGAGACAACCTTTGAACGGTCCCGTCCCGCCGCAATTGGGCCAACGGGCTCAACGCGTTATTCTTTTTGTTTCCCACGAGACCTAGCAACGCGAAACAGACAATATGATTCAAACTTCTTCAGTAAACCGCGTTGCGGCGATAATTTTAGCGCGGTTTTGACACAATGACTTGCTTCGGCGGCGAGCGAGCAACCGAAAATGGCGGCGCCAGCGTATACGTGTCTCTACCCTGTACGGCGGATGCGTGAATCAAGGTACTCTAGGCTGCAGAGCGGTCGGTTCCTGTGATGTCACTTGGGACCACGAAAACGCACGATTGAGCGGGAAAATCAAAATTTTAACCTAAATTGTTTAATTTCTCAGTGAATAAAGCACCGTTTGTATCCGGACAAGCGCTGGGGGCACTATAAAACACGAAATCTTTCGAATAAAACCAACTTGCATTTTCTCTTCATGGCTCCTTTAACTTAGGTGTCGCAGAAGCTGTTGTACAACAATGACTTACTTGCTCGTCTCTGTTTTTCTGATTTTGCCCTTCTACGAACAAGTCACATCCTACAGTCGCAATGAGGTTGGTCGACCTGTTAACAGTTACAAAATAGAAAGCTATTGTATTGTGCTTATTTCTAACATTATTTTGAAGTTCTTACTCTCACTCCTGTGACACCTAAGGCTGATTCAGCTGGAGAGCACCCCTATGTTGGCAGCAAATTCTATATAGTGGTATGAAGTGGCAAAGATTTGGCAAAACAAAGCTTTTTTTGTGATGTAAGGATGATGCTCTACCAGGTGAGCGCAAGGGTGGAGATTGCTTCACCTTTGCACGATAATGCATTAATCACGACTAAGTTCAGTTAGGTGTCCTCGACATTTCAGAGAAGTGCTGAGCAAAAACTGTTTTGAAGAACAACTCAGAAATACTAATGGCCAGAAATGGGCGGCTGGGCGGCCAGAATGTTACGGTCTCTCTTAACTCCAAACTAAAAACAAGTCAGCTTAAAACAAGTACAAAATACCTTAAAGGAGTAGCACCACTATTAAACGTTCATAGCATGATTAGGCTCTACTTAAAAGGAGTACTTGAAATATCAAAGCTGAGATAACTATGCAAAAAGTTTCCTTTGTAGCTGCAGATTTTAGTAGCAACCGTTCAGTATAACATATTTTAAATCAATTTTAATATTTGCATGCACAAGAAAGCTCCGAATGAATACCCTTTCGACACTGGCATAAGCAAGATACGTGGAGTGCCTCGCCATGCAGTTCGCCCCAAACTGCCGACATTAGGGCTCCAGTGACTTAGCCAACACACTGGCTGCTGATGGTGCACGCTGCACTGCCTTGTGAATCATGTCACAGTTTTGGGACTGATATCGTGTGGCCCAGACGTGTGCGGCCATGGCCAGCTTGGGCCACTCTAGGGCACGCATCTAGTCTGACCATGATGCAATGAGAACAGCGACATCAAGAGTGCCATTCTCTCATGGCGGCCGCCTTGGTGTTCGTTCTGTCCAAGCCAAAACTGACACGAATAAACAGGGCTCAAAATAATCATATATCCTGAGGTCGACTATCTAATGTTCCATTCTATGATTCCTGGGCTGGTAGGCACGCATAGAAATGGGAAAAATGTAACACGAAAATTTCATACCAGTACTTTTTTAGAATATTTACATAGACAAATGAACTGCAAGCTAATGACCCTTTCTGCCAGTTGTTGCCCTCATCTGTCCACCATTCCTCAGCTGAGCATGAAAGACTGGTACAATAAAGTGTCAAGTTTATATTTGACAAGTTTGCAAGCTCAGTGATTTACATTTAACTTTTTATGATCTTTCCTTACAAGGATTTAACCTATAACCACTCCTCCCTGGCTTGGCTCATGTACAATGCTTAAGCTTCACGCACATACTGTACCTGGTACAGTTTCATTTACGAAAGTGAAGCTTCCAGCCTCTCCCTGATGTGTCTGTAGTCCACCCAAAATGCACTGCAGAAAGCCAACTTTTTCTAATGATGACGATCGTGGGTGAAGTGAAAAAACATTAAAACGCTTCCCGTGATCTGAATTGAACCTGGGTCCCTCATGTTATGAAGCTGACATCTATCCCATTGCGCCATTCCAGCACAGTCGAAGCAATCTGGATTTGCATAGAAGTGGAAAATTACACAGGAAATGTACACCTCCATCTAACGACAATGGTTGTACACTACGGAAGGTCATGGATTGCCTGCATCAGTAAAGCTCTAGAGAGCACAACTGCAGTGCATCAGACCGTCCCAATAAGAAACAGGTGTTCAGTACTGGGCTGGTTAATTTGGTGTTGGACTTGGTTTCGGAAAGCTTCACATCCCCCATTTTTGTCGTTTCAACAGATGGGCAGTTGATTTTTTGTCAAGTCTTCCCGTCAGTAACTAGGACACAGCTACATATTTGGTTGTCATACTACCAGGGTGGTCTGCGAGCAGACGCAGTCTGTCTGCGGCTAATTTCGAGTGTACCACAAAACGACCCACTTGTGGAGGCATTCACCTGCTTTCCATGGGTACCCAGAAAGGATGTAGACCAAGCCTTGCTCTCCAGGCCCTGCACCAACATCGTAGGGGCCAAGTCCAAGCACTTCTTTTTTTCCACTGGAAGCCCTCCTATGCAGATGCTGCAGGAACAGGATTAAATGCTGTGTCAGCACAACTGAAAGTTGGGTAGGCTAATAATACATCTTTGAAAAACAAAATGCGTAAAAGATGGCGACGTGGAATAAGACCACACAGGACAACCGACTACAAGAAAAAGAACACACATACAGCACATTGTTTTGTGTTTTCTGCAAAAGCAGAAGTGGGCAATCTCTGCCGCATTGTTAATAACAAGGATTATTGAAGTAAAGGGAGGAACGAGTGCAGTGTTAACCTTGCGCAGCCTTTTAGTTCATTGTACGATTGGCATGGTTTACAGAATTCCGTTCTCATGTAAGTCCGTGTATGTGGGCCAGACAGGACGCCGTCTAAGCGTCCATCTCGGAGAGCACTTGTTTACGGTAACGAAATCAACGGGTGCAAATCTTCCTGCACATGATAAAAAGTGTGGGTGCCACCCTTTGTTTGACGAGGCTGTGGTGTGTCCCTCCTGCCTGTACGCGTTATTTGTGTGCTTTCAAATTTTCAGTGGCTTTATGCCCTGCAACATCCTATTTGTCCCATATGCAGCTTCTTCCATTCACCTTCAATGTACACTTTACTGACAGTTGCTCCTGGTGCCTCCTCATAAAGGGCCCAAAATGCCGCTTAACCTTCACAGCCCCTTGGACGATCTGATTCTGCCGCTGTCATTTGGTCTATCCTTTCTCTCTCCCTCTTCCGTCTTTTTTGGCTCACGATTTCACGCTTTTGTTTTTCCCTTTGGCCGCGATATTCTTACGTTCTCTGCACAGAAGCGACGTTTTCCATTCATCTCCCGCAACGCAACTTAACTGCCCGAGGAGCTAGAACGTTGATGCGTGCACACGGCATACTCGCGAGATTAACGCTATCAAACACATGCATACTTACGATCGAGGCACTGCACTTCAAACATCCAGGACAGCGCTTCGGGGAGTACACGCCACCGGTTCGATCAAACTTGAGCAATGTTATGGGCTCCTACACAAGAGGAAAAATGAAACGCTTGAAACTGCGGCCGGAGTGTGAAAGGACATAGCATCGTAATTTGAATTGAGCGTGTGCTGCATACTTGGGCGAGAAACAGGGAGTGGGAAAAGAATCCACACGTACTACGTTGGATACACGAAGCAGGTGTTGGTTTGCGCGCCAACGTCTGGTTTGTCGTTTTCCACTGTGTCTGTTCCTCGCCCAAGTATGCAGCGCACGCTAAATTTGATTCAAGATTATACAAAAATCGTTAACATCACAATACAGCTAGGAGGCCGAGCTAGGCGGCCACGTAAGCAAGAATTCACGCAGCTTTAGGGTACACAGTACAGTGGTATAAACACAAAAACTACAACAAACATAAAATAGCGATGTTACTGACCTTGCTGGGAAAATGAGCGCATCGATGCCCTCTTTTCCGCTCTTCCATGTCTGTGACTGCAAACGCCGGAGACCGGCATGGCTGATCTACGCTGAGCTCAGGAACAGGAGGCGATGGCTCAGGCTGCAAGTCTCTCTTGAAATGTCGTAGTAGGTATGTCGGATACGGAGATCGCACCAATACTAGCATTCACGGTATATTCACGCATCTGCAGCTTCACTTGGCAGCAATCAACACAAACACACGCTGGGTACTCAAATCGTTCACTCGGGGGACCCAGGGAAATGCTGCGCCTACTTCGGCGTTGTCCCTAGGCGCTCAAAAACAAGCCCAGTGACGTCACGTTTTGATCACGTGACCCAAGGATTTCTTTCCTCCTTTTAGCCGCTCCGAGGTTACGTTGGCTTAGGCATAGAGTTAATAGGCTTAGGTACTCGCGCCGCTGTCGTCTGCTACCATAGAGTTTCATACAAAATTATTATTGTATGGAACTCTACAGTGTGTTGCGACGATAACTGGAACACTTTAAAAAATTTTCCTGAGCAATCGGCCGCTCTGTTCGCACTCAAACTTCACACAAAGGTCGCATTTTGTGGTCTATTTTGTTTGACACCGGGAACAACAACGGTAGTTACCTGTTTATTCTGAAAATAAATAAAAACGATTTTCGCCTATGGGAAAATGGCGGCGATTTGGACGTGCGAGCCCGAAAACCGGGTTTTCTGATCGTCTGTTAGCTCATTTCTAGGTGCATTTTCTGATCGTCTGCTGCACCATTTGGCTCCGTACGTGAATCCCAAACATGCGTTTCACTCTGCAGGTGGTTCCGTCGTTCCAACATCAACTTGCGCTGGCGCGCACGTCCAAATCAGCGGCCATTTTCCCATAGGCGAAAATCGTTTTTATTTATTTTCAGAATAAACAGGTAAGTACCGTTGCTGTTCCCGGTGTCAAACAAAATAGACCACAAAACGCGACCTTTGTGTGAAGTTTGAGCGCGAACAGAGCGGCGGATCGCTCAGGAAAAATTTTTAAAGTGTTCCAGTTATCGCCGCAACACCCTGTATGTCTGCTACACTCCGCTTGTGAGGGGCAGCAGAGCCTGTACTACAAAAAGCCGGCTTTGATGTGTTAGTGCATTGGAAAGCGTATTTCTAGTAATTCAGTCAATTTTGCCAGCTTCTGACACATGTGAATAATTTCAAGCTGTATCCCCCACAAGTTTGCAAGATACGAGGAGAGACAGAATAATTTTCTTCAGAGCATCGGTCAGAAGACCGCGTGTCAACGTTGATAGAACGTCGGCTGACAAGGCTGTCCCTATCCGCACGCCTAGCGCGGATAACTTTTCAAACTGTCCGCACGCCTCGCGCGGATTACTTTTCAAATTGTTCGCACTAGCAGCGCCGTGTGCCCAATTCTTTTCCTTTTCTTTTTTTTTTTTTTTTCTTGCGCTGTTTGTTGTGGTTTTGAAGCGTGGTCGAAGTGGTGAAGTTGATATTGAAGTTGAAGTTGATATTGAAGTGATGAAGTGATGAAGTTGAACCAGATGATATAACTATATGCTTTACGTATACCAGTAAAGTCGCATTGGAGGCGTAGGTGACCGTGTCGGCTATTCATCGGGTTCCAGTTAATTAAGGTTGTAAATGCGCACTCTCCAGAGCGACATCATGGGGCGCGCGCGCCTGGTTGCCCGAGGAAGAGAGTTCATGGCCCGGTATATCCAGTCAATGCGGACTTGTGTTTTGTTCCTTTGCAGAATTTGCGCTTGGTATAATATCTGATGTACCAGGGTATTTGTGGTCTTGTAAGATCTTATTGTTTCCAATGCTTCGTACGAGTTTGTGAGGATACGAATAAATGGCGGCAGAGGATAATTAGTATCATACGCAAGGAATGTCATGGCATAGTTGTTGTACATGTTGTGATACCCCAGGAAGGCAGGAACCTCCGGGAATGTCCAGGCCAGTCCGATGGCATTTAAGCTTACGCTGGCGTCTGTGTGGATGTCAACTTCGTTTTCGAGTCTTGTCGTCTGAAGGCGTCGGATACGTTGTTGGCGGAGTGCGGGATTGTTGCGCCTGATCGGCTTGCTGTGGGTAGTGGATACAGCTTCAAGTGGACTCCATGGATCAAGTGAGGGGGGGGGGGGGGGGTATTGCAGGGTGTTGGTGTGCTGCGCACGTCCCATGCAGTGAGGGCATGTCCTTGGTGTGTTGAGGGACGTTTGAATTCAGCCTGCGCCTTGGCTTCGTAGATGATTTCCTCAACAGGAGGAAGGGGAACTGCCTGTTCGAGTTTCTGGTTAGGTGTGTGCTTGGGCAAACCACTGATGGTTCGAAGGGTCGCCCTGTGCAGCACTTGGAGGGCTCTCGTGCGGGTTTCGTTGAGTTCAGAGGCGAAAGCGCCGTACGCGAGAGTGCTCACTGTGACAGCTCTGGCCACAGTCAGGTGGCGCCTTTTGGGTTGCTCCTCCGTACTTGTTCGAAAGTCTGCGGATGGTGTGGAGCAGACTCTTCCACTTTTGCTTCAACCTCTGGAGCCATATTCCAGCGCTGCTCTTTAACTGTGCTGATTGGTAAGCCGAGGAGGGTAATGGGTTCTGTTGCGGCTTGTATTTCATGATTTGCTATAATAACTTGTATGATGCCGGATTGAGCGGGTGTTTTGCAGTCGTATCCCGCCAAGAGCTGGGTCTTTTCAGGAGCGAGCTGGAGTCCGAGGTCAGCAAAAGTCAGCTCGAGGCTATGTGCCGCGGCTTGCAGTTCTACTGTTTGGTTCTCAAGAGAGTCGAAAGTCGGCTGTAATTCAGTCTTGTTGCAACCTAACGGGTTCCCGCCCATGCCTGGCCTGTAATCAGTAGTACCAGCTGCGTTCTCTCTCTACGTACAAGGAAGACGACAAGCCCGTGTCTGTCTACTGAAGTCAAAATATTGCAACAATCCTGTCAGTCACTACACTGATGTCGCCCAATACCCCCATCGATTGGCACATGCAGTGGCCGTATCAGACTCAAACAGCAGCGTCAAAACGTTCCTCATTGTTCTCAACGCCAAAGCTGCCACCACCGAAGAAACAGCCATCGCGTTTGCAACCTCGACAGCCTTCGTGACCATTCTTGCAGACTCACAACAAGAATGCCGCAGTCTGATGGAGGCGAAAAGCAAAAACGCCCGTGTGTACGAGATTTCGGCGCACGTTAAAGATCCCCAGGTGGTCAAAATTAATCCGGAGCCCTCCACTACGGCGCGCCTCATCGCCTGCGTTGCGTCGGCGCGTTAAACCCTACAATCAATCAATCAAGAATGCCGCAGCTTTCATACAGGTCGCATCTCACCCCCAGCTGTCAAACTTCTCAAGGAAAACAAGAACCTCCACCACATAAAACTGATACGAAACCTCCGTCTGGGAATGAGGCGGTTCATGCTCCGGTTCCCGGGACGAAGGCTCGGCACCGCCCCGCACGTGCCCTCCCATCCCTGGACTCTGATACACTGAAATCCTTTACCCTTGCCGCCTGACTAAACTGGAGTACCCACCGCCCCACCCGCCACTCGGCCTCCAAGATGCGTCAAAATGTCTTCAAAGCGGTGCCTTTCGCAATACCCCTGTCCTCCACATCTCCTTCAACACACCCCTACAGCTGCTCTCTTTGAGACATACGGGGATCCACATACCGCCTTGTTTGGGAATGCCCCCGCTACCCCCTTCCCGAAAGCAGTGGGAGAGCAGGCTGACCAGATCGCAGCTTGAGCACCAGGAATTCCTGGTGAATCGGGCCCGATCAGCAGCAGTAGCCCATGGCTTTCTGGAACGAGAAGATGCCACCCACTTTTTTTCTTTTTTAAAAAAGTTAATAGCACTTTATGCCTTGTCGTCGTAGCTCGTTCGCTGCCACGAGATCTATAGCCACCGCCGCAATCAGGCGAAGTAGCGGCATAACGGACCCAAACAGAGCCCCACGGCGTAACGGCGTAATACAGAAGCTTCGAAAAACAGCGGTTATAGTAATAATAACAATTCGTTGAACCGCTGGCACTTGTCATACATCTCCCTATTATTTAGCGCAAAGAAAACTGCAGATACACTTAGGCAAAATCTGTGTAATTAACCGGCAGCCCTCGTGTTCATTTAGATAGAAACGCTCGTTGATTGATGTTTATGATTAAGCGAAAGAAATGGCCGCGGAAGACACGTGTTCAAAACTGCGCAGCAAGGCTCCGGCAAGCACAAAAAGAACAGAAATCCCTCTCGTGCTGTTCCAGGCAGAGGGTGCACTAGCACTTCGAAGGCAGGAAATTTGAAATGCGTTGGACAAACATTTGTTCACTTCGTCAACAGAGGAGTGAGACAGGGAAGGGAAGAGCGTGAACTGTGGTAGCAATGAGCGGATAACGGCACCACAGCCCCTTTGGTGAATCACTGCTCTGCACTTCCGACAGCTTTCACGCTGAGTGGAAATGCTTTAATGTTTCCTTTTCTTCTCCCATAAATGCTTAGATAATGTTTTGTGTGTGTCTGCATTACCTTGAAAATGTATCTAGAATATGTTGTACACACTAAACAAGAATGACCAGTTGACAGTATTTGGTATGAGTGAATGCAGTGCTTTTCCTTCTGGCAACCTAGTGGTAAAAAAAACAGTAACTGTTCATTAGTAGTTGGATCGATTAATATCTTGATAAGATGAAGCGTGGAAGGGGGCGGGGGGAGTTGATTAGCATATCTGCCATTGTTGTTGACTTTACAGCAGTTTTAACAGTGGGGCTGCGTGGGCTTCCAGTTCCACCGTGAGGCGTTACCAGAAAACTCAGCCCAGCTGTGCGCCGCATCACATTGTCTAGCAACCCCCCCTGCCAACCACCTGCGAGAGCACAAAGCCACGCAACCTACTTGCATCCTACACATGTAGGGTGAAGTTTGCGGCATGTGTGCGCTCCGCTCTCCTTTCTTCAAGCAACGGATGAGAAGTGTGAAGGCGAAGCTTGGACGTGACGTCACAGACGAGTAAAAGCTCAGAACATCCAGCGCGCCGACAGACCTCTCACCCCTTCTCCGTGCGTATGTGCTGCCAGGCGCGTAGCCAGGATTTTTGTTCTGGGGGGGGGGGGGGGCTAAGGTTGTTCTCCGCCCCCCCCCCCTTCCCCAAGAAAAAAAAGCGCGGTAGTTTGCAAGTGCCCTTAAAGGCTATGAAGATAAAATACATGTTTGGTTCATTAAAAAGTCGGCCGTGGTCCGATAACAATGATACCAGTTTTATCGCAAACTTCAAAGGAATAATCGATATGTTAAATTAAACGTTTGAAGCAATGGCGAATCCCCGCCCACTTTCCGGCGCCGATTTCACTATGACAGTTCAGGATCTTGTTTGTACGATTGGCGCCCAACGACTTAAAGGGACCCAGAAAAGCCTTCTGTAAAAGTTACAAAAGGCCTGTATTGTCACGTAGCACCAATATAGCGATGCAATGCCGTTGGAATTATTGATCTACATTCAGTATTAGCTGCGCCAGAAGCAATTAAATGCACCTCTCCCCACTTGCTGATGGACTCCTCCTCCCTCTCTGCCTCCTTCAAAGCAGCTAGCTACATTCCTGCGCCTAGGCTCGCGTCAATCACTGCGGACCCGCCTTTGCCGCCTTGGCCTCGGGATCGCGCAGGAAGGAGGAAGAGCAGCCGGAAGCCAATGGCAGTGACGCCGCCGGCGGCCGACCTTGCCGGCGATTGGGCGAATCAGGGGGCGCCTTCGCCGTTGCGTCAGCAGCGATCGCCGTTGCGTCACCCGCGGTCGGCTCGCTGCGGCGTCGCGCTCATCGGCTGAGAAAGGCGATCTTCAAAAATTGTTTACAAATTATCTGTACAACGTATGGGGTTCACACTTGGCACAAAAATCCCCCGTTATGTGTTCTACCACCTGAATGCATTTGATTGCCACCTTCACAAAGCTTTTCGGGGTCCCTTTAAGTTACCGCCAAGGAACATGATTGCGCGATTGTAGAGGGGCCTCCATTGATCTTATCATTTGAATTCTAACGTACAGTTAACACACTCACAACTACGTTTTAGTGCTGGCCTATATATATACCACTCCTGCCGATATCACTTCACTGCAGCGCTAAATTTGAAAATTTTTGACATTTGTTGCATTGCTTCGGTTGAAAAAACGCCGGTGATTGGAATGGAGCTGTGCAAGAGAGGCTAGTTTCTATTCAATTGAACAAAGTTGTATTTTGTCTTTAAAAGGCCCTTTAAGGTTCTCTCATGATATTGGTGTTGATTATGATTGTATTTGTGCCAACTGAAGTTGTAAACTGGGCGGAAATCCGCAGACCACGTGGTACAAATATCTGCCCGTGATACGGGACGTACATTGCACGCACGGAAACCTTGTGCAGACATTGCTTAAACAGCCATAGTTTCATGCAATTACTTGCTTTATTTCACCGTGTGGAGTATGATGAGTGTGACATCCGCAATAAAATGACGTAGGCCGTAGGAATTAGATTTTTTATTCAGTTGGTCTGGTCCAAGATGCAAAACAAAATGTTTTGCATTCAACGCCCGTTCAGTAGCGGCCGGTGTAAGGCCAATGGAGCTCATTCTGTGTAATATACATCGAATCTATGCACTTGCGTTATGTGTAGCGCAGGTCTTATCTTTCAAAAACGAGAGTCTATGAATTATACATACAAGAAGCATTATGTCTCTAGCAATAATTTTAACAAATATCAACCCTAAACACACAGACATCACGCGCAATAACAGCGCTGTTAAGGGCGAAAATTACACGAACATGGTAGGATTAGTGCACACGCAAAGCGGAATAATCCAGCCATCGGTATTTGTCAAGTCATGCCAGTTTATATTTGCGCTTCTGTTTTGAGTCTCAACGCAGTCCATTTCGTAGCTTCTATCAGGTCTCCAGGCGGACATGAGAATCTTGTGCTTTGTAACATAATGGACCTGGTTTACATTTCGGCACAGCCCAAATGTAGAGTCTGCTGTAATGAGCTTGGTGTTCTCAAATAGTTGCATTATTACCTGTAAACTTTTCAATGCTTCGTGCATAAATGCCCTATAGTCTGCCTGAAGACGTGTACTATCCAGTAACTTTTCCGGAGCAGCCACCCCATTTAGTTACCACTCCCAGATGAGGTAGAGCAAGTCACTGCAAAGTTCACCATTCGATGCTGTATCGAACTTTATATTTAGCAAGAAAAAATAATAACGCAAAGACGACGATGTCTGACCATACTCTTGCGGTTAGGCATGTTCTGTGCAATCTGAGCAGAATATTACTGTTTTGAATTTTGTCGTGAGATCTGAGGAAAGAGTTATAATGCGGTCCTACCATTTTGGTTTCAAACTTTAATGAAAGGACATACTTTTTTAGCTGACGCGTGCGCTGCCATTTTTCAGCCGAGTATACACACTGCCGGTTTCAAAGCTAAACGATAAAAAAGTATTTGCAGTTCATGAGCATGGGTGGCTCTGGAATGTATAGGGCGCACAGGAGTTTTGTAGTTTTCGTTAGAGACGCGGGAAATGGAAATTATGTTGGGAATCTCCTTGGTCCACTAGAAAACAGAAGACTGGGCAGCTGTGCAGAGCGAGCATGACCTTCGGGCATGGTGCAATGCCCGAAAGAAGTCAGCATTTTGTTTCCTGGCGTGCACCAAGAAAACATGCGTATTGGCATGGCCCCGCATACAGAAAGACCAAAGACTACCATGCTTCAAAATGAAGCGGACAGTAATGACACAGTTAAACTATTTCCTTGGTTGACAGCGACCGTGATGTTGAAACTGAAGTATGGTTTCAGGCTACCACAGGATAGATTGGCTAAAAATTACGCCCACCTCCTCTCGCGGGAACCCTGGTGTGACGCGACGCTGAGGGGGGTTCAAGCGCAAGCGTAGAGCAACCGTCGACCGAAAGGCCGCCGGAGAGCGGCACACCGGTTATATGCGCAGCGCGCCCGAAGGAGAGGAGACCGCGGAAGAGAGAGTACTGCACATGCGCCGGCGCCAGTGTGTCTGCCGCGGCTATGACGCAACACAAGACAACACAATCCACTTTAATCCAATCCAAGCCAAGCCAAGCCAATCCAATCGAATCCAATCCAATGCCCCTCGCGAAAGAGTGTTCGCTATCGGAGAGGAGAGGGGGTGAGCGGAGGAGAGCGGACGCCGACGACGACGACGACGGACGCACGCAGGAAGGACAGGGCCGCCGACAAGAGATGCTCTCAGCGTCGCATCTAAAAGGCTGCTTGGGGCAGCTCGAGCAAAGCTAAAACACCCCTCCCCCCCCCTCCCCCCCCTGACAAACAATATTTGCAAAGTTATTTACCGTGTTACTTAAGAAATGCTGACGATTGCTCAAAATGTCCTTCATGCAACATTTTAGAATGTATACGTAGCAGTTGTGGATTCATTCAGGAAGAAAGACAGCGCGCACACGTATGTGGGGGGGGGGGGAGAGAGGGGAGGAGGAGGGCGGAGGTGTGCTGGTGCTCTTGAGAGGGCCTGCGGCTGTAGCCCTTTTATATAATTAGGAAATTCTGTTGTCTTGCACGACCGATTGAGCCTTGAAAGAACGATACTCCTGCGTCCACAGAACTTCAAAGAAGGCCTACCAGAAAGGCACGTTCGTTTCTTCGCCAGCAGTACGATGGTCCTTCACTTGCGCTGTGCACGCTGCTATGGGTTTAAAATTGGGTCGAGCAGTGGATGCACGCGTAGATATGAAACGCGGTAACAGAAGTCCCGATATCGCGCACACAATGCGACAGCGGCTACCTCACATGGAATTTCGTCCCAGTAAAAGCAAACTATTAGAACTGCAGCCAGAACAATATATTGTTCACTCTTCATGTAGTGATACTAACGCTG